>NW_003852511.1:3734727-3762249 GCF_000181295.1 Otolemur garnettii
TTTTTTTTTTTTTAAGATAATGAGAGGAGTAATATTCAGCCAGAATGTATCATTGTGGCTGGTATCGATTTTTAGCCAAATGATACCATGTGTAATCAGGAAAAGGCAAACACGTATATTATCTACTCTCAGAACTGCATGTCGTAACATAAAGCTGCAGGAAGTATCAGGCAAAAAGAATAGCGGCTGCCTATCCAAGCTGGTATGGCCCCTGCCTGCCTCCAGAACACCCCCAGCAGATTAGCATGGCACGCTCCCGAGCACACCCTCTGCCTCTGGATCTCGTCCACACTGGGTCCAAGCTCCTGTTTCTAAGCCACATATCACCTTAGTGTCTGCAGAAGTTTAGGTCAGCCAGGTGACATGGCTCTGAAGAAAGTCACAGGCTGGCTTTTGCTGTGGAGACTTTGTCCAGTTCATGCATGTGAATTGAACATTACCTATTTGTGAAGCCACAGTGAGGGGAACGAGACCTTACAGAGGCCAAGACAAGAGACAAGACAGAGGGCCTTGATTCTGTAGAATAGATCTGCCATCTAAATATGACACTTGAATGGGGGGAATGTGCCTGGTCTACAAGTGGGGATTCCTGCCCAGACCTACCAGGTCCAGGCGTGCAAAGCTGTGGCCCTTGTCCACAGTGCCCCCAGAGATGTTTCTTGTGTCGTCCGCACTTTACAGCAGCCTTACTCTGCCTGGCACAGACTCAGCCTGTCCAAGATGTGGAGTGTAGGGGGAGGGAGAATCTCCACCATGCACCCAAACCCAGAGACACTCAGCTATGGCTCCCAGAGAGCAAGCTGAAACTACATTTTAGGCCATGCTTGAAGCCGCTTACAGAAAATTATAGACTAGCTAAGTGAGATCCAGGAAACCAGATCTAACTGGAAGGCAGGAAAGCATACCCTGGATGGGGAGATGTGGCTGCGAGCTCAGGCCTTGCCTCTTAGAGGGGCACTGAGTTGTTTTTCCTCCCTCTGGGACAGCCTTCCTCATATGTAAGCTTCCCAGCTGCAGGCCTCACACCGCCCTGTGGCAGCCTCAGAGAACTTGGAGACTTCCCCTGGATTTGCTCCTCCTAGAGACGCACAGGCCCTGGGTAGACGGATGGTCAGTGAAGCCGGGGGTCTTATAATGCGGTTAAGACAGAAGGAAAAAATAACACAAAAACAGAATTGCGTACCACGTGCACACTTCACAACTGTCAAAGCACTCCCATAGCTATTATCTCAGTCAAGGAAGGGCACACTCTCTCTACACGCTGACGTTCAAAACCCACCCACCAGACACATGAAGACAAAACGCAAGGAACCCCCAGAAGCAGACAGGACACCCAGCCGTCGTCCAGCTTTGCAAATCAGACCGAGCTCTGACAGTGGATAATGATGAAGCCAGAAGATCCCGCCAGACAAGCCCTCTGCTGCCTTCCTCAATCTTGTTTTTTCACCATCAAAGGGGAATGAAGAGATACCAGCAGGAGCAGAAAAGGAAAAGTAAAACAAAAAAAGAACGAGAGTGCCTAGGAAGAACTAGAGCCGTGTGTCCCTGGGCCTGAGTCATGGTTTTACAACGACCCAGGCTCTCGACCTCAAGGGATGACAAATAGTGAAAATCCGGCTGTCATTCTTTGTAGCATACTCGCTTGTGAATAAGTGCAAGGAGTAGTCTATTTGTACATGTTGTATTTATATCTGCATGATTCATTACGTTCATTAAACCCAATTGGTAATGAGGATCTACACTCTCAGAGTTAGAAAGTCAGCAACGCAGACCGTAATTTAAAATTTTAGGTGGAGAAGAAGCATTCTTTTCATGCCTCTCTGCATGGTGGAGGGCATATGTGTGTTAGTACAGTGGTCCCCAACCTTTTTGGCACCAGGGACCTGTTTCATGGGAGACAATTTTTCCATAGACTGGCCGTGGGGAGTGGGGGGATGGTGTTGACACATTGATGAATTATGGTCTCTGTACAGTCAAACCTCTCTGCTAATGATGATCTGTGTTTGCAGCTGGCCTCTCCCCAGCACCAGCAACACCACCTCAGCTCCACCCCAGATCATCAGATGTTAGATTCTCAGAAGGAGCCACACCTGGATCTCTCACATGAGAAGGTTACAGCAAGGTCTGTGCTCCTGTGAGAATCTCATGCCACCATGGACCTGGCAGGAGGCAGAGTTCAGGCAGTGATGCCAGGGATGGGGAGCGGCTGTAAACACAGATGATGAAGCTTTAATTGCTCACCCATCATTCACGTCCTGCTGTGCAGCCTGGTTCCTAACAAGCTATGGACCAGTACCGGTCTGCAGCCTGGGGCTGGGGGCCGTAGCATTAGGGTGTTGGAACAAGAAGGGGGCATATGCAGGAGGCCTATGGCCCTGGTCTTAGGAAGCTCCCTTTGCTGTTCTCCCCGCTCTGGCTCCTCTCCACCTGCTGTGTTCCCCAAAATTCCTAGTTCCTAACATCTCAGGCTTTCTCTCCCATTCCAAGGCTCCTTAGGGAAAGAAGGGTGGACTGGGACCACAGCTACTTCTCAGGGCATGGTGGGTGCCACCAACTCCCTGCAGAACCCCATGCTCCCCTGTGCTCTCGCTGCCCATCTCTGCCTCACACACAGAGGCACCGGTTCTCTGGACAGGTATAATCAGTTATCCACCCTCCACACTGCCCTTGTCCAGGCATGCAGACAGAGAGCCTGCTCACAGCCTAGCAGGCAGAATCCAAGAACACACACGTAAACCAGGAAATATTGCACATGATAGCCACTCTACAGAGAACCCAGCCAGGATGGGGGAGGGTACCTGAGCAGTGCAATCCACAGAGGCCTCTCTGCAGAGGTGACCTTTAAGCTCGGAGGGAAGAAGGAGCCAGCTCTGCAAGATCTGCCTCAGGAACAGCATGCCAGGAGGAGGGGACAGCTGGCCCAAAGCCTCAGGGCGGGAAGGAGCCTGATATGTGGTAGAAAGAGCCAGAAGGGCGGAGAGGCAGCGGGGGAGAGCAACGCAGGTGGAGGTGGGGAGAGGCCAAGGCCAGAGGCTGGAGGACTTCGTGTGTAGAAAAGACTTGGTGGCTGTGCAGAACAGGACAGGAAACCCCTGGGGGGGTGGGGGCAAGAAAGGCCCTGATGGGTTTGGTTAGCAATTTCAGCTATCACTTTGAGAGGCCATGGATAGGCAGGGGGACTGGCTAGGAAGCACAGTTTGGGTCCCCACAGGGAAAGGATTCTAGCAGTGGCCTCTGTATGACCACTGCTGCCAAAGGAATGCTGGTCCCACCCCGCATTCAGTCTTATGTGGATAGACGTAGGTGGTGTCCCACACTCGCTGTCCTGGGGGAGCATTCCTACTGTGGGGCTTGGTGACAGCCAACGGAGGGCAGAGACGCTGTGCTAGAAAGGCCACAGGCCCTGAGACCAGGCCAACCTGGGCTTGGGTCCTGTCTTAGACTCTGACTCAGTGGTCCTGGTTAATTTCTCAGTGCCTCAGTTTCCTCCCATGTATTTTTTTGTTTGTTTGTTTCTTTGTTTTGAGACAGAGTCTTATTTTGTCACCCCTGGTAGAGTGCTATGGCATCACAGCTCACAGCAACCTCTAACTCTTGGGCTCAAGAGATTCTCTTGCCTCAGCCTCCCAAGTAGCTGGGACTACAGGCGCCCACCACAACGCCTGGCTATTTTTTGTTACAGTTGTCATCGCTGGTTAGCTGGCCCAGGTCGGGTTCGAACCTGCCAGCTTCAGTGTGTGTGGCTGGCACCATAACCACTGTGCTATGGGCACCAAGCCTTTCCTCCTGTGTAAATGAGGACAGTAATTGCTTTCTGGAGTTGTGTATGAAATCATAGGTTTCATCACCCATCACAGAACAGGTGGTCAGCGTGACCCTACTGTGTTACTGGTAGTGATGCTGGCTACGTGATAGCAACGATAGTGAGATAACACCCACCAATTCAGCACAGGCTCACTGTTCCAGGCACTTGGGGTGTACCTGTGAGCAAAATAATCAAGTCACTGGCCTTCGGAGCTCACATTCCAGGAAGGGAGACACATGAAGCAATGAACATTTAAAAAGACATCAGTGGGTTTATTAGAAGGTGATGGTGCATTTTGCAGTTGTCATTGTTGTTTAGCTAGCCCAGGGCTGGTTTCAAACCCGCCAGCCTTGATGTATGTGGCTGGTGCCACAACCGCTGTGAGAGAGGCGCCAAGCCTGATGGTGCATTTTAAATAAAACAGAGTGAAGGAGACAGAGTGTTGTGGGGTGGAGGGGGAGGGAAGAGCCCATCCTTACATGGTGTCAAGAGGGGGCTTCTTGGGAAAGATGATAGCTGAGCAGAGACTTCCAGGAGGTATGTGGGTGAGCACAGGGGCCTCTAGGGGCTGAACATCTGGATAGACAGCATGGTCCATGCACCACCTCCCCACCCCCCGTCCAAGCAGGACTGCATTGGAGTGTCCCAGGGCTGATGTTTGGGGGGACAGCAGATGGGCAGCAAGTGGCAGTGGATGATCTGAGGGCCAGGGGGGTGACCTAGCCCAGGGTGCCAAGGGCCCCAGGAGCTGTCGTAAGAACTGAGACTTTCAGGCCAGGCAAGGTGAGAGATGCTAGCAGCTCCGTCAAGGTTTTAGATATTTTGCTTCAGCTCCCAGACCGAGACTAGTTCAGAGTTGGGGTGATGGTGGCTCAGACCTGGGGTGGTCATGGCAGTACAACTTCTTCCTACTTATCCAATGTCGTCTTCAGGGACAGACTCAGTTGGCCCTTACAGACCTCTCTGTCATATATGCCTTTAACTGGCCACCTGCTGGCCTTCTGGCCCTCAGTCCCTCCCACTCCCAGGTCCACTGCCATCCACTCGCCCAGCTCCGCAAGCCACCAGCAGCCCCCTGGCTCTGAGCTTCAGCCCCAGCTCTGTCCTATCCTTTCACCCCACTTCCTCAGCACAGTGGCTCCAGACACAACACGCAGAAAGAAGTGTCCAGTTTGACCCCGCCTGATGTCACCATCACCAGGCACAGTCCACGTGGGCTGATCGCGCCCAGGCCTAGCCTGGCAGATGGGCAGCCCTGACGATGGAGGGCCAGCAGACTGGGTTCAGAGTGAGACTTGGGACAAAGGCAGAGGAAGAGGCAGTAGAAACACCAGGCTCTTTTCTGTAAGGTTTTCTAAGGGGCCAGAAGTCCAGAAAGGTCGTCAGAATAACAATGACAAACACGGGGGCTCACTGAGCACCCGCCCATGGGAAGCACTGGGCAGGCGTGTTGCATCCCTTGATCTCACTTACGTAAGACATGAGGGTTGTCTCCAAGTGACAAAGGAGGAAAGTGAGCTGCAGGCAGCTTTGGAAACACATCCAGACAACACTGCCAGAGGCTCCCCGCTGTTTCTGCAAAGCCTGAGTCCTCTCCGATACAGGCTGCCCTGGGTAGCCCGGACACCAGGGAATGTGTCAGAAGGCATTTGGCTCCCTTTCCCAAAGAGCCCTGGGAGAAGGAAGCCTGTCTTGTTAGGCGTGGCCCCTGTGTTCCTTTGTCCTGTTCCCGTATTTGCGTGTTAATGGGCTCTGGAGGCTTTTCGGGCAAATCTGTCTTGTGTGTTTCCCTCAGATTCTCAGCTCCTCAGGGGAAGGACTGAACATTTCTTGTTTCCGGTCGCACAGCTCGGAGCTCCGGCTGTGTACCCAGGGAACACTCGGTGGCTGTCATTGACTGGCTGACTCAGGCCCTATCTGCCCACGTGAGCCATTTTGAGCAGCTTGGACTAAAATGCGGATGGAGTCGGTTAAAGCCAAATTAGCAGTCTGGCTGATTCTCTTTTTCCTCCCACCCTATTCCAGTGCCTTCTGGAGACTGCTGGTCCTCCTCAACTGTAGCGCTCTCCTTCAAGGGCGGCTCATCTCCCCTGAGCACGGCGGCTACAGCACCCTCCACGTCCACCACCGGCATCCTCAGAGCAAAGCCACGCTGCCCACCTGTCAGAGGGATCCTGGTTCTCTAAAGTGAGCGGTCCCGAGGCTTGTGATTGTCGTGCTCCATCCCTGCCATCTTCACCTGGTCCCATGCCAGGGAGGAAAGGGCAAACACAGCCTGGCTGTCTACGTCCTTTCTCTGCGGTTCTGGGAAACAGCACAAGAAGAGGGTGATTCTTGAAATTAAAAGAATACAAACAAAGAAAGGAAGTCCGTGATTACTCAGGAATTCACTCACTTAGTCCGCAAATGGGTGCTCGATCCAAGCATAGACCTTACTGAAAAACTGGACACAGACAGGTCAGCGGCATCCCCTGCTCAGATCTCCTGAACTCTGAACTCCTACTTTTTAGGAATCGATATTAAAGAGAAAAAGGAAATGCAATGCACACACTCATTTGCTTGTAAACACTTTAAGTATCTCTGATACAAACTCATAATAGAGGTTGGCTCTTGGACTGAGACAGGAATGAGAGGGAGACATTTTGTAACAAATTCTTGGGGCTATTTTAAATTTTGATACTATGAATAGATGGCTTATTTTTAAAAAGAAAGATAGAGGATTTTTTTCTTTAAAGCGGGAAGAGGGAAAGTGAAGCTACAGAGACATGAAATAATCCACGCTCCAGATGAGACCAACAAATGATTCCCCTAAAAAACATTCCATTGCCAAGATAACACTGCCCTGTGCGGATGTTGGTGCCATTTATGAATAACTTTTTCTATAGATATCAGCTCCTTTACAGTGGCTGAGCGCTGTTATGGTGCTCCATTAGGCATAGACCAGAATGTAAGGACGGTTAATCCCACAAGAAAGGAAGGAGGTGAATAAAGAGAGGTTTGCCTGGACCTGTTGTCTGCACACCACAGTATCCAGCGACAGTAGGGACGGTGGTGGGAGTAAAGGGGCAGGACGATCCCCCTTCAGCTGCCCTCCCTCCAGCCCACTCCAGATGGGCCCCATCTCTGACACTGCCTGTTCATTCATTCACGGTTCCACCATTGCTTTGGGCCTTGGTATGGAAGGCGGGAAGAGAAATTACAAACAAGGAAAGAAAAAAAAACGAGCTGGATAAGTGGCCAGAGAAAAAAGTCAAAGGCCAAGAAGAAAATGATATGTGCCTTCAGCATTAGGGGCTGAAAGTGCTAAATCTGGCCCTCCCTGACCCCCTCCCTCCACCTGCCTGACCTCCCTGGAAATTCAGGTAGCTTGCAAGAAGCCTGAAGGCTAATTCCTTCACCTTTAAAAAAGAACTTCTCCTGCAGCAAAGTTCAGATGCCTGGTGGATTCCAGCCTTCTCTGGAGGATTCCCCCCACACATTCCTGGCTGTGAGCCTCTTGGAGGTAGCTCCTTCCAGCCCTAGGTGAAAGGACACGACCTCTGGATAGGGAAAAAAGAGCTCTATGGGGGAAAATAGCCCCGGAAAGAAAGTCTTCTCTTCCCTTTTTCCCCAGGAATTATCAGCTTTAAGGTAGCATCACTCACGAGCTGCTTTCCATTTACAGATAAAAAGAGACGGTGGAGAAGAGAGGTGGAAACAAGCACAGATGTGAGTTACTGGGTAATGTCGAGTGGCTCCCCCACTGAGCCTGTTGCCATGGCAACACACTCCAGTGCTGGACCACTTTGGGAGGGAAGGGGTGCAAAGAATTGCAGGGAAACATCAACGAAAAACAGCAGTTAGGAGTTTGGGCCCAGGATTTCTATATTTCTGGAGACAGTCTTTGTACAGACGGATTTTTCACCCCGCCCCTGAATCTACCTGCAATATTCAGCAAGCATGGAAGCCGTCTAGAACTTCCGCACCGTCCAAAACAGAAAAACATTTTCCTTTTCTTCTTTTCCATACTCAAAGGCATCCGTCATTCAGAGTGCCTCTCTAAGCCCGTCTTCCCTAAACAAAGCAGGGAGTGTCCAGCATTCCCTCCAAACAAGGTTGTGCATTCGATGCTGCTCTAATTAACCCCCCAGCTCTAATACAGATTTTCCAGATGCCCTGGGTCTGTTGCGTTTATATTTGGACATGAACCCTGGAAGTCTTTTCTTCTTCTGTGCCTTCATCCTACGATAACAACTACTCCAGAGTAAGGCAAGTCAGCTGTGAGAGGGCAAGAGCTGTGTCACTACCAGGCCAAAACCTGACCAAGTTTAGGGGGAGGAGGGAGGAGCGGAGGCAACCTCACCGCAGGCGAAGGGCTTAGACATAAAGAGATCTAATGAGAAAAAGGAGAGACCCAGTGAAAGCTTGGTCATCCAGTCAGCTAAGTGGTTGTCCAGTTTCTCACTGAATGCCTTTAGGGAGAGTTACCGCCCTACTTCAGGAGAAGGACTATTCAATTTCTTAACAATTCCCTTCTGAAAAATGCAGAAAGTGCTGGTGATCCTCTGAGTACCATTGTCCTCTCTTGCCTCTGGGCCCTTCCACAATCTACTGGGCATCTAGCAAGTCTTATCTAAATTCCACTGAGGGAGGCATCATTATGGCCTCCTCATACAGGTGGGGAAAGTGAGTTCAAGGGCCACTCACCCAGCACGGAGCAGAGCTGAGACTCCTAAGGCCACACCCCTTCTGTGCTGCACGCTGCCTCCTAGAGTAACGAGTTACAAGCCGTATCACTGAGCAAGTTATTGCTGTGGGAATCACACGCCTTCTCTTCACCTCCCTCTTACTAAACAGAGGAGCAACAGGGATGGGCAAGAGGAAAGCTCAGCAGGTGCCAAAGATCATTCCCCAGCCCTTGGTTTATGGTCAGATTTGAGCAGCTGGGCTTAAACTGACTCTCCTAGGTTATGGCTGGGCTACAGCAGGTGTTGGTATGTTCTAATAGTTAGAGCAATGCCACTAGCTACCTACCATTTACCACGTGTGTCTGTGTGCCGGGCACTATCTTAGATACTTCAAAGTTATGGCTTTGCCTTTGTCCTGATTTCAAACCCATACTCTTTCCACACAATCCACCAACTCCCTGAGTCATCGATTCAATGAACAGATACATATTTATCGAGCACCTACTATATGTCAGGTACTTCCCTAGATTCTAGGAACACATCGGTAAATTAAATAGACAAGGATCCTAGACCACGTGGAAGGTGAGGGCAAGTGCTATGGAAACCAAATAAAGGAAAGCCAGAGTGGGAGAAGAGAGACCAGGAATGCGGGGGCCGCAGGCAAGTTCAACAAAGAACTTAGAGTGGGCCCACTAAGCAGGGAGATCTGAGCAAACGCGTGGAGAGGAGGGGTAGCCAGAGTCCTGTCAAAGGCAAGAGAGCTGCAGAGAAAGACCAGGTAAAGCAAAGGCCCTAAGGCAGGAGCATGTCTGGCGTGTTGAAGGAGCAGGACAGAGGCTAGTATAGCTGAACTGGAGTGCAATCAGGTGGGAAGTAGGTCATGAGGTTGGAGGGATCAGGCAGGCAGTATAATGATTTCTGCTCTTCTAGGATAAGCAGGGAGCTTCCATAGGGTCCCGAGCAGGTATAATACTACCTGCCTTACACTTGCAAAGAATTGCTCTGGTGGTGTCTTGTGGGTAGAAACAAGAAGACTCACTGGAGCCTACTGCTTTAATCTAGCAGAGACCTGGGGGTGTCTCTGGGTGACAGCAGAGGAGTTGAGGAGCAGTGTCCAGATTCTGGAGATATTTTGAGGGAGTAAGTGGGATTGTCTGACAGTTCAGATGTGAGGTATACGAGACAGAGTGAAGCTAAGGGTAATACTACAGTCTGGGGCCTGAGCCAGTGGAAAATGAAGTGATCCCAGCTGAGATGGGAAGGCTGGGGCTGGAAGAAGTTTGGGTGGGGATCTCCTGGGGGGCCAAGGAGGTCAGGCTGGGGCTCATTGAGTTTGAGATGTCAGTTAGCTTGGTATGGGTGGCAAGAAGATGCCTGGATGTCTTTTGAACGTGGGAAATATTTTAGAACGTCTATAAACAAGCATGACTTTTAAGATTTCAGATGTAAGCTTCATTCATCAGGGGAACAAAAACGGATATCAAGCTTCTCGTTTCCCATAAGACGCCTCATGCATTAAGTGGCACGGCATTCAGGACAATAGAAATTCCTGCCTGGGGTGGGCAGGAGAGAGAAGGGAAGTCACGCAGAGGCGTAAGAGGAAGCCCATCTAGGGTTAGCAATCCTTGTCCCAGGCAAGCAAGGGCATTGAAGACATGCAAAGAACTTAAGGTTGAAATGAGTATGAAACAAGCACTTTATCTGGAGGGAGAATCCACATCTCCGATATAGGTCTAGAAGTGAAAAAGCCTGTAACTTCCTATTAAGTTAGCAACATTCTGGCAACTTACTAGTTCACTAGAAGCTAATGGGAGGGCCCCAAAGTAGATTCTATGTAGGTTATTCTTCCTCTGAATTAAAAAGAAATGGGTCGCATCATTGTTCTCCTACCTGCTCACATCACATTTACTTTATGGTGTAACCGGACTTCTTGGCTAATCAACGCAAGTCCCAGAAAAAAGACAGGGCTACCATCCAATGCTTGGAGCTTTCATTTTTGTAGGTCACTGCCTGCAGCCCTTCCTCTCTGAGCCCCGGCGGTTCCTGTGTGCCTTTTGGTGTCTCTCGTTTTTGGATTCATTTTGTATGAAAATGAATCTCATCAGTTCAGATCTTGGGCAATGGCCAGCCAGGGCTGTGAGGTGTTGAGTAGGAAATAACCGTGGAATAGGAGGATTACGCTGCGCCACCTCAGTCTGAGCCAAGTTCATAGAGTTCTCCTCAAATGCCAAGAACTGTGGTTGGGAAGCCCTGGAAGAGCCGAGACTTGACTGTGACAAGCAAGATTTCACATCTTGCTGGAGAAAACTGGGTGTCTTGTCAAGGAACAGATACCTCCACGCTCTGACCTATTTTCTTTCTCTTTTTTGGACTCTTGAGTCTCTTTAAAAAGCCTCTCCATTGACAGCACCAGCAGCGTTTGTGATCACTGGCTAGGGGCTGTGGGCATTGAGTTAAGAGAAGACAGCTCATGCCTTTGTGGGCACTAGCAATCTTTTCTGAAAGAAGAGTCTTAATAACTTCATCTCGGCCCTCTCACAAACCACATCATAGCTGTGGCTCCACCATACAGCAGGGTAGTGGTCTCTGTCCCCATGAGCCAGCTCAGGACATAGGTTTACAGGCTCCCAAAGAACCATGGGGACATGGTGCCAGGTGTCAGATCACACACACACATTGTACCTGTGTATCGAATGTCAGCTGACATTAGCCATATTACTGCTCAATTTGGAAACGGATTTAAAACGGATCCATTCAGCAAACATTACATATATACAGGTTACCTGCTACAGTAATAATGGTCTCTTTGTATATCTGTTTCTTCATCAGAATGTGAGTTCCTTCAAGACAAAGACAGAGCCCTTTCCACTTTATAGCCAACAGCAGGGAAACCTGGTCCACAGTGGGCACCCAGTACACGTTGATGGACAGCATGAGGAAACTGAGGCACAGGTCTGATCCTAGGGCCCTTATGAGACCAGGTCTTCCAAGGAGCTCAGAATTTCCATTTCCAGGCTAAGTGCTTTTGCCAGAGGAAAGATGAAAGCATATGTTTCAAGCTCTGCAAGATACACAAAGAATTTTTTCTAAGTTCATTTCTAAGAAGGGGCCAAGGAGATAGACGAGTTTTTCCCCTAGATCCAGGCTTTTATGCCTGTGCCCAGTGATACGGCCCATCCCTGGCACAGAGCGCAGCTCTCTCCTCGTCTGCTCAGAACATCACAGCCATGGCTGCTCCCCCAAGGCTGCAGGATAAATGTCAGGGAGGAGGCAGTGCTGCTGCCTTGGCAGACGCATCCTCTCCTTCTGCCGAGGGTCACGCTTTGAAAATATCTCTAATTTTGTTTTCATTGCTCGTTAACCTTTTCCTTCCCAAAACAAGGAGATGTTTGTTTTGGGTCCTCTCGCGGCCTGTATCCTGAGGACCGGCCTGAGCTGGGTGCACAAAAGCATTTTTCCCTTAATCTCATTACAGGGCTCCTCGGTCTTTAATTCTTCCCAGGGCTCCCTTGCTGTGAAGCAATTTCCTCTCGGAATTTTTTTTTTCTCTTTGTGAAGCTGGAAGAGCAAGTATGTTTGGTTTTGCTGGGAACCAGGGGGGGAAAGTGAGGACTAAGGCTAAGGAAGCAAAACCAAGCAGGACTGTGGATACTGGGAAGTGTTCATGTAACAGGAGGGCGCCGTGAAGTTCCTGCTTAGACCAGTGACACCGAATTCTAATTTGAATTTGGCTATCACGCGGGGGGCATCTTCTTACCTACCTGAGGCTTATGAAATGTGTGAACAAAGAACCCGGTGCTTTGACAGCTGGTCCTGCCCATGCATTGCTGGTGTCTTATTTCGCCCTCCTCTGCCCCTTAAAGCCGTACATCTGCCTGTTCGGCCACCCTGGCTTGCCTTGTACAAGCACGTGGCATTTCCCGAGTGCTCCCTGTAAGCAGACAAATCCGCCCTGAACGTTTGTTCTCATGTGTTAAGATTCATTCTCAGCACTTCAAGAAATGTTAACTTTAACCAGCTCGTTGTTAACTTTACCAATACCCCCTTTCCCTGCACTATTTCTTTTCCCTTCTGAATTGTTCCGGAGATGGTGTGTGCAAATGTAAAACTCCAGCGAGGGCCGCGGGGAAGCGGGCAGCCTCACCCACACCGCCAATCCCGGGAGCCCGAGGAGAAGGGGAAGGGAGGTGTTCCCGACTGCACGTGCTCTGACTGCTGTGCGTCGGACGTATGCGGCTTGCAAGCTGCGGCACGAAATGGAAAAACACACCCTCACCTTTTGCAGGCCCCCATTTTACTTTGTGTGTTAAGCAGAGAAACGGTGTAACGAGCCGTGGTTGCAGCTGGCACCCTCGGCAGCCTTCCTGGGACGGAGTCCTAACATTTCCTCCTAGTAGCAAGGTGCTTCCCCTCATCTATAGACTAGGACTGATAATGGTATCAACTTCATGGGATGCCAGACGGTGTCTTTTCTTCTCTCCTTAAGCATTAATTTGGAAACAAACTAAGAGAGAAGAAATATACAACACAGTCCCTGCTCTTTGGGAGCTTAGCATCCGGTGGAACTTACAAATACAGAAGAGAAGACAGGCAGGCCCTTGACAGCATCTGCCCTGCACTGGCGCCTTCTCTCCACTATCGCTCTGTTATGTTTTCATGTAAAAACGTCTGTGGGTGAGGGAAGGATTCGGGAGGCTTTGTGTCCAGGTCCTCTGGTGTCTTATCAATCACCATTAATCTTGGAGGCTCACAGCCCCCACGCCTATTTGCTGGAGAGGAGTGACTCATTCTGACTCAAACACCAATGCTGACAGTTAATTGAATTCCAGAGCTAACGTTCCTTCCTACCTGCAGCAATTCTTCACAGCTCAGAGCCCAAGATTGCTCTGAGCAAGACTGCTGTGTTTATGTGTGTGTGTGTATGAGAGAGAGAGAGAGAGAGAGAGAGAGAGAGACAGGGAGAGGGAGATGAGAGGGAGAGGAAAAGGGTGAGGGAGCCTTTTATTGAGTAGCGGCAAGGCCGTGTTTACATGTAAGATTTCATTTTTTTCTTTGACTTTCAGGCTTAGAACTTATGCAAACTTGGACCAGGAAAAAATGCACCAGACAGTTATTATGGCTAAACATTGCTATTAGTGTCTTCCCGTGGGGCAGTAGGGCACTGCCCACGCAGCCTCTCTGCAGACCTACCCAATATAATCTGCAAGCAGCCCTCTCTTATTTTAATCATCCTTTATCTTCCCAGTAATGACCAGGGGCGGTCGCTATTTGCTGACCATCTGGCTGCTGTTTAAAATAGAGAAACTGATGCACGGGCAGAAAATGTTAGTGGGGTGAGACATATCGCCAGAGTCCCTCCACAGCGCGTGTGTATTTCAAGGGGACAGTGACTGTCGCAGTGAGGAGACCACTGTTTCCCTGCAGCCGCGAGTGTCGGCTGCTGGGTCGATCGGTTTGATGGCAGTCTGGTTGTCGTGGATGGAAAAGGAAGAAGGTGGTGAATAATGATGGTGGTAGATGATTTGTGCGAGCCTTTTCACAAACTGCTTTCGAGAGCACGTGCACACAAGGCAAAAATGCTTTTTGGGAGGTTCCAAATTTGGCTGTCTGTTCTTGGAAAGACACCCCTGTGTGGGGAGCTGAGGATGCTTCCCGAAGGCTCTCCGGAAGCCCTGTTTCATGGCAGGGGTTTCTCCTGGTTGCTCACTGACTCATTCTCTCTGGTTCCTGGTTATACAGGATTTACCTGAAGCAAAATGATCACAAAGGCAAACTCCTCCAGGCCATCTACTGTTAAAATGCTCTCTGTTCCTAGCTAGGCCCCAGGTCCCAGTGCACAGCCTGCCCGGGCCTGTCTGCCTAGGACCCAGCCCAGGCTGAGAAGTCCGACAGCAGGCAGCAGAAAGAAGCTGAGGGTGGGAAGCCCACAGGGTGGGGAGGTCGGGCAGTGGGGCCTGGAGGCCGGAGCTGCCAGGGACTCAGGGATCCTCCCATTCCTTAGTGCAGACAAGTCCCTTTCTGACTGTGGCCCTCAGCATCAGAGGACCAATGTCTACACTGGCAGAAAGCTTAGGGGTCTCCATCTCCGACCACCTCTTGTTACAGAAGAAAAATCTGACTCAAAATGATCGTAGAAAAAGGTCGAGATCAGACTCCTACCTTGACTTATTTGGAGCTCCTGTCAGACCATCCCTCCGCCAACAGTGTGTTGGGGATGGGGAGAGTTTCACACCAACTGGTTTGGCTCAGCAAAATGGGCTTCGAGACTAGTCTGTTTGGTAGAATTTTCTTCCTTTATTCTCCAATGATGGAGTGTAGAAATTTCTTCAAGAGAGGTAGGCTTGAGTCTCAGTAGGCCAGAGTGCCCATGGAAAGCTCTGAACGCCTGTGGGTCTCTGTTTCCTCCCCCTGAAAAATCCAGAATAGTACTAGTAGTAGCAGCAGCAAAAATAATAGTAAAAATACCTGACTTTTTAAACTCTCAGGATTATTGCAAGTACCTAATGACAAGACAAACAGGAAACCACAGCAGAAGGACAAAGTCCTCAAAGTACCATGTCCCTTTATTGGTGATAATAAGTTCACTGCATTGCAATCCCCTAAAAACAAACAACCCACCTCTGTTTTATCTACTTGTAATGGCTTCACACACACTAAAAAGCTCTCTGTGACCTTTACGCTCCAGGCTGTATACTCTTCACGTGCAATCACCACCTGCCGTGCACAAAGCCCACCCACCCCGTGCCCAGAGCAGAGTTATCAGAAATCAGGACCAAACCGTAGATCTGTCATTCACCTTTGGTGTGACCTTATCAACTCACTTACCCCCACTTATTTTCAGTTATTCACCTATAATATGGATCTGACAATCTATAGACAATGGGGGGTTTGCCTTGCAGAGGATAGACGTTAAATCATTATAATTGCATTCCCATCCTCCTCTTATAACGGTTTGATGTGTGAGTTCTGTGTGTTTGAACTTGTTCATGAAGGTGCTAGCCTGGCATTCAAGGCTCTCTGAGGTCTGAGCCTCTCTGAGGTGCTAGCCTGGCATTCAAAGCTCCCTGAAGTCTGAGCCTCTTTCCCCAGACCCTGTCACTCGCAGCCAGACCCTCCTCCCACTTCTCACCCTGCATTTCCAGCTCTTTGCCTTTGGGGGATCCACCCTGACCTCCCTGTGTCCAAATTCTGCCCAGTATCTGCTGCTCTGGGCTCTCAGCTGCTGTGGCTCCTTGTCTGAATTTCTTTCATATCCCTTCTCACCTCCTTGCCCCGTGGTGCAGGCATTCACAGACACATCTTCTCTCTTCTCTAAAATAAAAACTTCCTGAAGGAATAGATCAAAGTGTCGCCCTGGAATAACCGATGAATGTTTGCAGGTGCTCCCGTGATGATAGTGTCAGCTCTTATAATGTAGGGACCACGTCTTATCCACGATGATCATGCAATTAACCAGCACATTTGAGGACTAGAATGACATGGTGCTGAACGAGGTGTTTGGGGAGGGGGGGACAACAGAGCCTGTGGGACACATCCCTGCCCTGCAGGACCTCACAGTCTAGTCGAAAAGGTGACACTAAAAAACAATGAACAACCCTAAATGTCTGTTAGGAAAAGAAGGGGTGGGAAAAAATCACATTTGAAAGAAACGAACTATTGGTATACTTATTCAGCATCGATGAATCTCAAAGACATTACGTTGATCAAGGGAAGCCAGACAGGAAAGAGCATGTGGCATGTGCCTCTGTCCACCTGGCCATCCAGTAGAGGGAAAACCAGGCTATGCTGTGAGCAGTCAGACCACCGATGGGCTGGGCCGTCTGGGAGGGAGGAGGAGGAGGAGGAGGGAAAAGGATCGTGCAGGAACATTCTGAATGGATAAAGATGTTTCTTCTGATTAAGATGGTGCTTACACAGACACATCTGTCATCAGACTGTACACTTCAACCCAGTGCATCTCATTGTATGTAAATTATACTCCAATTAAGTTGATTAAAAAATGAGTAGAGAATTAAATAGTACTCTAAAATGTAAATAACAGTTCAAGACAACCATGGAAGAGCTATGGCAAATCATGGTTAACAGCAAATCGAATTATATACAATGTCAATACATTGTCAATTACGTATTGACAATGGCCGTGAAGCTCCAGGGAGGGACCCGTCCCTTCTGACCCTGGTGGTCTTTAAAGTAGGGATTTGAGAAAGACCTCAAAGATCATTAAAGGAAGGAAGAGTGTGCACCCGGTGGGGGCGTCTCGTGCTCCTGCTGAATTTACCCCAGTACTTGTTGGCCTAGAAGTCAACCAAGCACATCACAAATAATTTAATACATAAATGATCTGCAAGGAATGAGTTCTTTTGCCTTCTGTTTGTGAAGTGTAGACATGAGCCAAGCCAAGGAGGCACACACACACACACACATACACACACACACACACACACACACACACACACGCAGGTTTTGAGGGCACTTCCCAATCTGCCCCTTTCCCCAAACTGTTTCCCCCGCCTGGAATTCCCTCCTGTATCCTCCTCTGCCTGCAGAAATCCTGCTCTTTCCTCAAGACGCTGCTCTTGGAATCTGTAAGAACCCTGCCCTCCAGACCCTTCAGGCAGGGCTGTCTCTCCCTAGGTCAGGACCCCAGAGTGAGGAATCCATTCCACTTCTCCATCCTATCTCACCGCACCTAGGTTCGCAGTCCCCAACCAGTCTGTGAGCAGTTCCTCACCAAGGCTTTACCAGGTCACCAGTTACTTTCCTACCTCAAGTCGTGCATGTATTCATGGGGGCTCAGGGCCAGCCAAGTTTCAACTGCGTCCCAACCTCTTCTAGAACTTGGTGGGACTCTGCACTTACAGGGTGACAACAACCCGTGCACTGCTGGCCTGGTGACCTGCAAGAGAAAGTTTCCCTGAGGGCTCCTTTCCGTGAACCCAGAGGGCTGCAAATAGCCTGTCAGGCATGTCTGTAGGTAACAAAAAGCCCTTCCACCAAGCAAATCCTTCTGCCCATTAATTCCCAGCTGCCTTGTGGCAGGACACCAGAAAAGGGGGTGATTGCTTACGGAATTGTAACAGATCTAATGGTAGAAGAATCCAAATGAGCCCCGAGTCGGATAGACAGGGAAACTGAATTTAAAAGGATGAAACTATGGTCTTACTATGGGGACCTTAAAAAACTGAACAGAGAAGTAAAAGGAAACCCTCTGTCCTCCTCTAAACACAGAGGGTGGTGAAGAAAAAAAAATTAAATCAATCAAAGTCACCTGGAACAGAACCCGTCAGTACGGAAAGACATGCTATTTTCAGGCTCTGAAAGGATACTAGTAACAGTCGGGGGGGAAAAGAGCCACATAAAAACTGTACTTGATCAAGGCCTTTTGAAAGCAGATAAAGGTGTGTCTTTCTGCCCGGTGGCCTTGTGCCTTTTCACTGCGCTTGGTCCAGCTGGGTTTAGAGATTGAGGTCTGGGAGTGCGATTGTGTATATGTTCCAACTGATACTGGAGTTGTTTGCCTTGAACAATGTGACTTTGTTCCTTTGTGAGATGTGGCCAGCAGTGTAGCTGTTGCCTAGGAAAGCAACAAACACATGAAGGACCTGCTAAAAGTGGAACGGTGTTTTGTGTATTGTGCAGTGTTGGCGGAACACAGCTTAGTGAGGCTACGAGGACGGTTCAATTCAACTGTCGCCATGACATGCCCTTTTCCCTGCCACTCTGAGGCATGTGCACTGGCCCTGGGCTATTTCCAAGAAGGTGCTGAGAACAATTTATCTGGAGCCAGGAGCCAACAGCCTTATATTATTAAAAACTCATTTGCAATTTGCTTTTCTCAGAAAAGAGGATCCATGTGTTGCATTGTGGAGGACACGAAGGCCCCAAGCTGACCTCCCTGGTGGGCGCCAGGCACAGTTATGATCGGCACACCTACTGTGTGTCAGCACCACACTAGGCACTTGTAAGTGCTGTCTGTGTGTTCCCTAGTTAAAACATCCTGGTGACCTCTGTGCATCTGGACATGAGTGTCCTTGAACCAGCTAGTGAAAGCCAAGTACACGCATCTCTTCTCAATTCCATCGGTGATATCAGGGTGGTAGCTTGAAAATTGGCCCTGGTGGAAATAGTTATACCATGGAAATTGACAAATGTCATAAAATCAGAGGATTTTTTGTTTGTTCATGTCTTTAGTTTTTTGAGAGCCAGTTTTTCAACATTTACCAACACAACACTGGATAGGTAATATTCTTTTTTTTTTGTTTTGGCCGGGGGTGGGTTTGAACCTACCACCTCCAGCATATGGGGTTGGCGCCCTACTCCTCTGAGCCACAGGTGCCGCCCTGGATAGGAATATTCTTATCCCTGCTTCATAGGTGAGGAATTGAGGTCTTAAGGAACGTATCCAAGAGATCATACACATTTCAAAACCATGTCTTCCTGAAATGAGGGTGCTGGGAGGATCCCAGTGGGGGCTGGGAGCTGCTCTGAGAGCCACCCTAAGAGAGTGAAAGGTGGGGTCCCCAATGAGGCAGATCCAATGGGACCTGCTTTGAAGCCCCGCTAAGAGTTGACAGGCTGTGCTCGGGGGCCCCAGGAGAAGCAAGTGTGGCCTGGCTCCAGCAGCTGTCCCCTCTGCAGCTGGGAGCCCTAAAACTCTCAGCTGCTCGCTCTGGGATCAGCCCACTGCAAGTCCAGATTCCTCCCTGTGGGGGACAAGAAACTGATATTCTATCCTAATAGCATCCAAAGTGCTCTGTCCATTCCTGGGATCAACAAATCTCAGAAGTGAGGAGGTAAAGGTTCCGTGTGCTGGGAATAGCCCCTCAATATACCAACACTCCTGACTCCAAGTTTTAAACCCACTTCAAACATATGTAACTGGCTAGGGCAAGGCAGAGACGAACAGGGTGTCGGGAAACTACAATGTCAGTGCAGAGAAGACCCTGAAATCCAGACGGGGTGGCTGTGACTTCTGGGTCACCCCTGTGGATTGTGATATGGGGGGGAGGTGGGCAGAGTAGGAGGTGGAGTGATAGAGACATGGAGGACGCTGGAAATGTGTGTATTCCCAGGGAAGGAATTTTTTAGCTGTGCTGATCAAGTGGGGGAAGAGGGGGGCTCCTCCTTCATGTCTTCCGCCCTCTGCTTCTCCTTCATCCTGCACCAGAGGGGAGCCCAGACCTCTCTCTTTCTGGCTCACAGATGGGTGGTAGCTGCTGAGACTGACTGGCAGGTTTCTGTGACATTTCTGCTACAGAGACTGCAAAACATCCCAGTGGCTGTCTTGGACATCCATAGCACACGTGTGCGATAGCTGCTTTACCCCCAGACTGGCCTCTAGAAAACCCAGATCTGAGCCACAGAGAGGAATCGCTACCTTTCCATTAAAGGCTGTGACAAATACGAAATGCTATGGAAACACTGTTAAGCACCATCGTGCCCTAATTGCATAAATCAGAACAGTCCCGGGCACCATTATAAATTACCTCTTATTGTACGTCAATAAGCTTTACAAGATAATGGAGATGGAGTAGTGATGTTCTCGAGGATTTTTTTTCCTCCCTTCTCAACTTTCCACATCTTTACCGGCTTTATGAAATTGCTGCCTAGCGCAGTAGTAAATGATGTATGAAATGAAGTATTGCTTCCCCCAGCCAAGCGACGGCTTCACCGTCATTGCTGCAGTATTTATTATTTGAAGTTGTGTTTGGGTTGGCCACAGTCAGAAAATCCCATCGATGTGAAAAAAGAAAAAAAATTAGGCAAAGAAAGAAAGGAAGAAAGAGAGAGAGAGAGAGAGAGAGTGGAAGGAAGGAAGGAAGAAAGGAAGGATGGATTTGTATGATACCAGAACATTGGTTTGACTGACTTCTCCCTGACATTTTCAGATCATCTGAGCACAGACACCTGCACCACCTCTCTGCACCCTCTTCCATGGGGTTCACCCAAACAGTCTTGGCGGTAGCAGTCTCATCAGATGGCTTATTGTACTTGGGGAAAACTTACGTAAACCTGGTTGTGTTCACTGTTCAACCAAATATCACGAAAATCTGTAACTATCTGTCAAGATATCAGAAAAATACCATGTTTGCCAGGGGCCTTCCCCATCACTTGCAGTCCATGGTGATTCTTACTCCCTTGCAATTATTTTGATCTCCCTGCAGTTATTGTCTGCTGTGGACCAAATACGTGTTCCCCAAAATTCATGTTGAAATTGTCACCTGCAACATGATGATTTTAGAAGGCCGGGCCTTTGGGAGGTGACTAAGTCACAATAGAGGATCATTTATGAATAGGATTGGTGCCCTTATAAAAGAGACCCCAGAGAGCTCATGGACCTCATTGTGAGGTGAACGGTAAGATGGCAATCCATGAACAGAGGTCCAGCCCTCACCTGATAGCGAATCTGCTAGCACCTTGGACTTTCCAACCTCTAAAATCATGAGAAATGCATTTCTATTGTTTATAAGCCATCTAGCCTGAATAATATTTTGCTAAAGAACCCAACAGATTAAGACATTGTCTATGATTATGTAATTAATCCATTATAATCTGTCCATTTCCTAATTATCTATACATATAATTTAGCGTTTTTTATGTTAGCATATCATTCTATCTCTTGTTTCCTCATTATTAGTAGAAAGATTCTTGCATCTACACTTTGAGTTCAAATTCCAGCTTGGCTCCTTCCTAGTTGTGTAAACCGAAAAAATGGACTTCACTTCCCTATGCCTGAATTTCTTAAAAACATATTGTAACATACAATGTGTTTGCAAGATTCTTTATTTTTTTATATGATTCAGGAATGTGTGCTGTTTCCTCTGCCTTCCCACGCAAACTCTGAGCTTCATGAAGTCATAAATCATTTGGTATTTCTGGGATCAGTTGCGGAATCAGACACCAGGTTGAATGTTTGTGGATTGACGGATGTTTCACCTTTCTTTTTTCTATCAGCTTTTTTCGCCAGATTTTTCTGGTATCTCGACAGTGCACGCCTATCAGCTGGACAATTACTAGAATTACAAGAAGCAACACAAAATATGTTCCCAAGTGCAAGAAGCTAAAGCAATAGATCTAAATGACAAGCTCCATGTACCAAAGGAGGCCTCACATTCATCTTTCTGTGTGATCAATTTTTGGCAGATGTGATACCACTTTTCTTGTAAAACAAGCAGTGAATTTTGTGTTCCGTAATGTATGTACTCTACATTCTGAATCAACATGGGCTTTCCCTGGGTTTACTAATAACAGCGACATTTATTGAGTGCCTACTATGCCGTGGTATGCTGATAAACAGACTCTCGGGAAAGCAATAAACCCTGCTTTATTGCATTTGCTGATTCCCATGGTGGAAATACTCTTGCCATAGCCAATTTCAAGCTTCCAATGTGATGCCACAGAACACACAATTGGCTCTCACCTGCCAGAAGGAGCTGCTTCTACATAGCACCACCTCCCAAACGACATCTGGTGCTACACGTTTTAGCAGTAATTTTCACCGTAACCTCCCAGCAAGATATTCCCTGGTGGGGAAAATATCTTGCCCCCAACACCATAGTTACTAAGAGGTGAATTTGGGATTTAAACTGAGGTCTGCATGACTCCCAAACCCACTGCCTTTCCAGTACACCATGCCATTATGTATAAATGGAAGAATATGGTGGCCTCCAGTCAGAAATTCTGGCAGGTCTGGGTAAGCAGAATTGTCTCCAGACAAAGATTCGTGACTGCCCAAGAAATCCAAAGCCAGCCTCGTTAGACATTAACTTTTTCACAAAGTACTTGTACGAGATGGAGGAAATGGAATGGTATTTTTCTGGTATATTGATAAATAGTAACAGAGATTTTTCTGGTATCTCAGCAAACGAGTTGGTTAGGCCACTACTATCTGGTTCAGTTGGGGCACATTTCCATGTGGAGCAACCAAGTCAGTCACATGCCACCTACAAAGAGTGTCCAGGGGCACCATGAGAGCTCAGCAGGTGTGGCAGTCCTCTTCACAGAAGGGCTCAGAGGGACACAAACGCTCGTGCCCTTTGACAGCTGCTGGCCAGCACAGTACGTTGGCTTTCAATGACCCTGTCGTGTGCCCAGAAAGGGCGTTTCCAGCACATCTCAAAGCGGGTTTCAAATAGGTCCTGCAAGTTAGGGCTGTTTCTTCCAGCAATTTCTCACTGTGTCTAAAAACAGGGAGCCATAGGGTTCATCTCTCTGTAACCCCAGGGAGTTAGTGAAGAACATGCCTGGAGGTTGTAAATGACAAGATGACAATAGACATAAACACACAGGATTAGGATTTTCCCCCGTGACCTGGTCTTCTAGATGTTGCATTTTGCTACTAGACCAAGGTGGAACCAGAGCAAACCAAATACAATGGAAGCTCCACAGCTGACCACCTCCTTAAGTTGACTTGACTTCAATAGACCGGACACGCACCGCATGCACCTGTCAGTACAGTAGGCCTCTTTCCTTACGTTGACCCCCTCCGTATGTCGACCAGCTTGTTACAGTCCCTTGGGTGGTCAACTTACAGAGGTTCTGCTTTGTGAAATCATGACAATGACAAAAGCAATAATACCTGGTCTTTTGGTGACGCCTGTCTTCTCAGCACCTCAAAGCATTTTCTAGACACAAGAAAAGTTGTTAACGGAAAATTTACAGAGGAAAAACTGGACTTATATCTGAGGAAGTTACTCCGTTGAGGGATAATGGTCCTGCTATTTGCGCAGATTAACAAGGAAGCACAAGATCTATTTCTGGTCTAAACCAGGAATAAAAATGGCAAGTAGGAAAGGGACAGAAAGACCTGGGTGGGAAGGAAATCAAGAAGGTCCCCTTCAGGTCACTTACCTGAACACAGTCTAGACACAGTCCAGGGCAATTCCTGACCCCACAACACCAGTGACAACATGCTGCTCGGTGACCCTGGTGATTATGAGGAGGGGACAACTGTCCACTTTCTAGACTTTCCTTGGGGCTTCTCTCTGAGGCCCGGAGGGAGTCATCACAGCAGGTGCTCAGAGGGAGGTAGACGGACACCCGTCCCCAGAGCGTGGCTCCTAACTGAACTGCAGCCCAGCCCTGCTCCCTGCCCACACCCTCTCCTGCTCCTGACGCCTTTGCCCTCACCTGCCAGTTCTCACCCCAAATCCACAGCTCTGGACAATCAGCTGCAGATGTTCAAGGTGACTTTGAATCATAAGAAATCATCAGGCAGAGACATTTAAGGAGAGGCCACTCTGCCAAGCACAGTGTGGGGTAGCAAGTGTTGGAAGTGAGACCGAGGGAAGGGCAGATGGGGCAGGGGCAAAACAGTGATTAATTCAGTGGATAATGTACCGGGTTGGTTACCTGTGCTCTCCTCATCGAAAAACCCACTGATAGAGGTGCAGTTATCCCTGTTTTTAGATACAGATGTAAAGAATTGGAGAGGTTTAGGATCTGTCAGAGGCCATACCACTCTCAAGTAGCCAAACCAGAAGGAGAGGAGCTGAGGGCAGCCTTCCAGAGTGGGCAGAGTGGGCTGTAAAGATGGTGCTCAGGAGTCGGAGGGTGGTAGTGAGGTCATGGGAAACCACATCCAGGCACTGCACAGATAAGCAGGGTGGGAGACTGGATCTGAGAGGCACCGCAGAGAAAGAACTTCAGGGGCCAAAAGAAAGATGAGGTCAAAGAATTGAGGGCAGTGGGTCTCAATCCTTGTGGACTCAAAGACTTCCCGGACATACCCCTGAGGGCAGGAGCTTCATCCTACACAAAATGCACCCATCCCACTCACAGACATCCACGGCCCGTCGAGGGGTGGCTGGGTTCAATGTCAGGGGGTGGGGGGGTTCAAGAGTAAGGCCCCCTCGTGCTCTGAAGGAGCCTAAAAGGGCAGGAACATTGGCATCCTACATTCTTGGCTTATGGGATTGTCAAGACAATTGTACATTTCTTTTCAATGAAGAGAGGAAAGATCTCCAAACTTATAAATATAAAATCTTATTAATTTATTTTACATAAGGGAGGGGTCTCTTCTTTCTGCACACATCTTCTTAAAATCTGATCCTTAGTGGAGCCTAAGGATCACTTCACCCATCTCGTGTCCTCCCAGCCTTGCAAATACCTAGTCGCGTACTGGATACATATCCCAGTTAGTGGAGATAAGACACGTGGGGGCAAAGGTCAAAAATAAGGGGAACAGGGTGAGTCCAAAGCCGATCTGGAAAAGCTCTGTAGTCTCCGTTGCTCCGGGAACACGAAGCCTCCATGTGACCAACCAAAGGTGTGTGTCCAGGATGGGGACAGGGGGTGGACATCTGAGAAGCTTTGTAGGAAGATGCCCCTTACACGCATGAGAAAGTGAAGAATAGAAACTGACAGGGAAGAGGGACGTGGCTGGGTGTCCTTGGTGGCAAGTCCGGTCCTACCTTCCCTAAAAGAAAGGGAAAGACAGGAGATAAGGAGAGAGAAGGAGAGGAAGCCCCAGGGCTCTTCATATCTGTGAAGAGGACACAGCAAAAGTCCCCAAGTCCAACTCTGAGCCCACGTCCCTTCCCTCGCCCCATGTTGATGCAAGCCTGGGGCAGTGCCCCTGGTGTGAGAGCGGCCTGGGAACCCACCAGGTCCCCCCAGGAGTGAAACCACGGTTGGAGGGGGTGGCTGCACCAGGAGGGACTGCTCCAGCCCACCTCTCAGTCCCGCCCTGGTGTGTCCACCTAGAAACCGCCCTTCCCAGGGAAGCCCCGCTCTCTGCCTGAGCTGCGGCAGCCCATGTGTGCTGCTCAGGGGATGGGGCTTAAGGAGAGAGAGGGATTTTGGGGGAAATGGAAATAAGAGCCAGATCCACGATTCCGGACCCCTTCTCCACTCTGCACTCCACGCAGCTGTGTGTGTGCAGGAAAACAGGGTCTGCGAGTGTGTGTGTGCACGCACATGTGTTTGTGTGCAAGCAATCAGCACGGCGAGCTCGAGGCTTTCATCACTGAAACAACCAGTTCCTGTTTATAAACATTTGCTCACTGCTTAGCTATGTGGGGGAATTAACCACAGAGCATGACCCACGGCTTCAAGGCCTCCATCTTCACATCCTACGTACCACATACACTTTCCTTCTCTACCTGAAAGCCGCAGAGTCGAATATCATTTCTCTACAGCAAGGGGGGAGTGCGCAGAGAGCACACCCTCCACACAGACGCTAAGGCCTAGCCGGGGCCTGGGGGAGCCTCTCAGGCCAGTGATTCCGACCTGTGATGCTAACTCCGGAAAAGCCATCACATGGGCAAAGGCTTCAGCTCTTTCCAGAGCCCCAAAGACTTTGAGACTGAAACAAATGCATCTCAATAGCATTTGAGCGCTGTCATGGGGAGAGAGGCAAAGCACTGGGACAGGAAGGCCGGGAGCAGCAGGATGAAGCTGGGACCCTGGGAGAGAGGGGGAGGGAGGTGGCCGGGTGAGAGACTGCAGGGCACTCAGGAGGGGAGGATTCCTGCAGCCCGGAAGGTGACTCCAGGAGACAGCTGTGAAAGGAGGGACAGTGACTGTGTTACCTGCCCTCTGCACCACTGTCCGGACCACAGAGATGGTTCTTTCTAATGAAGGACTAAGCTTGCAGCTCTGTTCAGCGAGTTTGGGGCACCCCAACAAGAGGATAAAGTGTTTTGCAAATCATATTCCCCTGAGCCCTACAGTTCCAGAGTTATTTGGGGAACCTGAGGCTGGGATGGGGGGAGCCCTTGCCCTCTAAGAGACCTGTCTTGTCTCCCAGGAAAGCAGCTCCTCTCCCATCTGCTGTAGGTACTGGGGTTCCTCACCTGATTTCATGGTAAGAAGAATTCTATCACCAGGAAACTTTCGGAAGCCTCAGACTCCACAACATCCAAAGTCTCTTAGCGTTGGGCACCAGCACTCTGGTCAGCCCTGGGCAGGCTGTCAGCCCCGGGCAGCCCCCCACTCACACAGCTCAGAGAGGCTGGACCTGCCAAGCCAGAGGAGCAGGAAGGCTGCTGTGCAGACCAGTGGAGCCTAAAGCTGCACTTACTGTTTTAAAAAAGCTAAGAAAAAATGAGCAAGGGTCGAATGGGAAGGAATCACTTCTAAGGGACCTCAACACTGACGGCAGAGCCTCTGCACAGTCAGACCGAGCTCTGAGCACGCATCCTCGCAGGAGATGAGAGCACGCCACGTGCCCAACCCCAGGTCCCTGCTCTAGGTATATTTTCCTGTGGAGAAGCTCCCGGATTCCACTCTTGGGCTCTGCTCTTCCTCAGCTGAGGAATTTGGCTGAGGGGACGGTGCAGAAGACCTGCCTGTGGTTCCAGCTGGCAGCTTTCCAAGGGCAGAGCTACACTTGAGGGAAGGAGGTTGTTGGGGGGCAGACTAGGGGTTCCAGGCCCAGGGAGATGTGGTGACAGGACACTAGCTTCCACATGGCATCCCAGGGTCACTGGGGCCCTGCATCCTCCTTCCCAGGGTTCTGATCTTGTCCAGTGCACAGCGCTGGCCCAGATGGAGCAGTGCAGAGGGTTGCTGGTATCCCCCAAAAGCTCAGGAAAGGGACTAACCCCCAAAGCAAACTCCCTCTCACTCCTGAGACCTGCTGCTCCCAACAAGCCCTTTCCCTCTCTGCCTCATCGTGTCACTCTCTCCAAACTCTGGCCCTGTTCCTCGACCACCTCTGATCTTAGCAGGTCTGTCTCCCATGCCCCGCCTTCCCCTGCCCCTCAGATGGAGCTGCTGATGCCTGTTCTTCAAACCCAATGAGGTGCTGGGGGCGAGGGGCTCGCAGCCTTGAGGGAGGGAGGATTGCCATTCTGACCTGGGGGCAGGAAGGGAGGAGGCAGTGAGAGGCAGGGCTGGTGGCTGCTCATAGCTGCTCACAGGCCCTGGCACCACGGCTTGGGGGAGATGCCCAGAGCTCCCCGACCCTCCCACCTGCAGTGCAGCTGTCAGCTTCACTGACTCTGGGCCTCTATGGGCAACTCAAGAATCCCATCCATTTCCCCATTATTTCTAAGTGATAAATACATGTATAGATGTCGTACAGTACGTGTGTGTGTGTGTGTGTGT
>NW_003852511.1:3762375-3771159 GCF_000181295.1 Otolemur garnettii
TAGTCTCGACTAGCAATGCTATTATTCTTATTTGAATTTTAACCCTAAG
This sequence comes from Otolemur garnettii, assembly GCF_000181295.1. Taxonomy (NCBI): domain Eukaryota; kingdom Metazoa; phylum Chordata; class Mammalia; order Primates; family Galagidae; genus Otolemur; species Otolemur garnettii. Next base: position 3,762,425 of record NW_003852511.1, read on the forward strand.
AATTTTCCAGCCTTCCAGCCAAACCAACACTTGGGCACGCTGACAGTTTTCAAAAACTAAAATCGCCCTAGTTCTCCCACCTACCAGGGGAGGTTTGGGGTTCTGGAGCTTGGAGGTGAGGCTGCTTCCCTGCACGTGTCCTCCCGTCTCAGCCCCTGTGGCTTCTGGAACCTCTTCTGCCACTTAGGTGGATGAGAGGAGCTTGAAGATGTCAGCAGATCGGCCTTTGAGGTGACGTGTGTTTGGGACGTGGCTTGCTTCTTGTCCCCTTCAGTGTCCCTGGCTCCCATGGCCTCATTCACAGAGCTCTTAGCCATCCCCATTCCTGTCTCCCACCAGCCATGTCCACTAGCCCTTCCTGGGCAGGTGAAGAGCTCAGCTGGGGCAGTTCAACCAGAGGGACTCTGGTCGCCTTGGCTAGTGCGCCCCTTCTGACGCCTGGAAAAGATGGTTTCATCTTTCATCCCTGAAACTGTGCGCACGTAGCTTGGAAACCCTTCCTGTCAACGAATTGAACTGAGAATCCCAAATTCTACATTTTCTGTGACAACCAAACCATAAGGCATCCTTCAACTTCTTTGTTGTTGTAGAATACAATTCATGGAACAAGTTACAAGACTGTATAATGACAGATACACATACATGTGGTGTGGCATTCACAAACACGCACATATCTAAATGTTGGGGTGGTGCATTCCAACACAGACACGCAAACTCACAACCACACAAGCACAACCCCCGAGACTCATGCAAACTCACAACCACACAAGCACAACCCCTGAGACTCACGCAAACTCACAACCACACAAGCACAACCCCCGAGGATTCCTGCCCACCTCTGCCTTGCTCTGCCACCGGCTCCCTGATTTCCTCCTTGCCAGGCTAAGTCTGTTCTGTGCGTTGGTAATTGTGTATTCTGTATTAGTGAGGACTATTCCCTACAGGAGAGAACTTCCATTTGATTAGGGGTCGATGAAGACAGAGTCTTTTTCTTACCTTTTCACACATGTGATAACTGCAAGAACTCTCCACAGAGCAGACTTGGCCCCCCACATTGTGGGTTCTGTGTCTGTTCCCTACTGACCTGGTTCTGGGCATGCATACCTCAGGACATGCCAGAGAACCTCTGTGAATTGACCACCCAAGGGACTGGAACAAAATGGCCAACAGACAGAGGTGGCCAACAGGTCAACATTAGGAACTAGGCCTGCTGCACTGGCTACGTACACATGGTGCATGTCCGGTCCGTACAAATTAGGTCAAGTTAAGGAGGGGGTCAGTGTAGGGAGGTGGTTGACCGTGGAGGTTCCTTTGTGTTTATGTTGTGATATGACCTCAGCCCTGCCCCACCCTGTAGTAACGCCACACAAGTCCCTATAGGGACCTGAAGGATAGTTGTGATGGAGAAGCCATTTTTATATCAGAACAGCCAGCAATAGCGTCATCTACGCTGGAGAGACTGCGAATAGCATCAATGTTCCACCAAAGTCAAATGAAATATCTCCCCAACTTAATTTTCCCTTAGCCAGATCCCCCGAATGTCCAAAGCCACTTCAATACCAGTGTGTGTGGAATGACGAAGTTAATGAAGTGTGTGGAGACAAAGTTGGGGCGGGAAGACACAGAAGCCTTTATTTATCTTACTTTTGCAAATTTTACAAAACGCATGTCCGTGGGGAACTGATGGCTCAGGTCAAAAGGACCCTGAAGCTGAACTTTCATTAACCTTCCAGTAAACCCGCCGTGTCCCAGGATTTGGCAACTGCTGGTAAAAGGAATAAGGGAAGTAAAGTATTCCAGTTTCAAGGAAAAGCTTAAGCAAAGGTGCAGAGGCCAGAGAGCTCAGAGCTGCCTGGCAAGGGGGGAGAATGAAGTTCATTCTACAGAACAGTTCCAGGCAAGAAGCACGGCAGTGGACGGAGAGCTGAAAGGCAAGCCAAGCACAGAGAACTGTGAGTGTCGGGGTAACTGCACAGCAAGAAGTTTAGAAGATTTGCACACCCACGGCCTCAGCCAGGTACTGCTCCTCTCAGGCCCCTGCTGTGAAAAAAATAAATTTGAGATGGGAGGTAGAGAGGCCAGATAAGTGCTGCGTTTTAGAATTCTTTGGGAAAGGGATAAAGGATGTTTAACACAGACTCACTCACAAGCCTTCAGGCAGCACCCAACCCCTCTTTCTGTTTGCCTTGGGACTTGACGCAGCTCTTTCTTCTGAGACCTGGCTGCTCCGCTCTGTCTGCAGACCAGCTTTACCTGCGGGGTCAGAGTCTCTGAAACTGGGCTCTCCTATTGTCTTCCCAGGATGCCTGCTCTCAATGACGCGGGGCCATATGGACTCCACGTCCCCCAGATGTGGGTTGTGCAGGCCTTGTGCAGGCCAGGATGCAAGAGGAGATTGTGGCTTAGTTCAGGCAGGAAGTGCAGGGCCTCAGAGGGCTGTAGCCTGGGGAATGGAGTGGAGAGAAAGCCCATCTGGCCACTGAGTGTATGCAGAAGGCAAAGAGGAGGATGCTGATGGCCATGGAAAGGAAGAACGTCCGTGTGTTTAAGCTTAAACGAGAAGCCTACTGATGTGGAGACCAGTGCTTCTCGGCATGGAAGTGTTTGGGTTTGCTGTCCAGTAAAACACTCCATTTAAGAGCCTTGGCCATAGAGAGGTTGGGGTGCCTCTTTAACTTTTTGTGCCTCTCCCCACCATCACCACCTGCACTCTCTCCCTGAGTTTTCTGACCCGCGCCCTGGCTTTACTCCACATCTGCACAAGGGCCTAGGCACCTGCTCTGAGATATATTCTCACTGTCCAGGGCTGGCACTTGGTGGAGTCCTGTGCTACTGGTGGACCTGTTCTTTATGGCCAACACCCATTCTCACTGGCCAGCACCTTTGCCACAGTGACTGTTGAATTTTGTTTATTGCAGCAAAACGTATATAACATAACATTTACCATTTTGACCATTTTTAAATGTGCAGTTCAGTGGCACTAAGTATATTTACCTTGTTGCACAGCCCTTACCAACATCCATCTCCAGAAAGTTTTCATCATCCCAAACTAAAATTCTGTCTCCTTTAAATACTAAGTCCCATTACTCCTTTCCCCAAACCCGGGCAACCATCATTCCACCTTCTGTCTCTATGAGTTGAACTCTCATGGGTATTTCATATACTTTGTCTTTTTGAAACAGCCTTATTTCATTTGACATGACATCTCCAAGGTTTGTACGTGCTATAGCATGAGTCAAAATTTCCTTCCTGTTTGAGGCTGAATACTGTTCCACAGTATGGACCCACCACATTGTGTGTAACCATTCACCCACTGATGAACTTGGCTACTGTGACAAATGCTTCTATCTATATGGGAGCACAGATATCTGAGCCCCCACTTTCAGTGCTTTGGGGGTACATATTCAGAAGTGAAATTTCTGGGTGCCATGTTAATTCTCTGTTTCCATTTGTTGAGGAACTGTTGACTATTCCTAATATTATACCTGTTATACAATATATACCCTTGCTACTGAACACATAGAAAGGTTTAATATCTGCTGGGGTGCCTAATTAGCATCTCAAAATCAAAATACCCAAAGTTGAAGTCTTTTGACTTCTCCCAAACCTGGTTCTCTCTAATGTTCCCACCTCCTTAAATGAAACCACCATGCAGCTGGAGCCGGAACGACGCCCCTCTCACTCTCCACCGAAACTGTCGGTGTCTTAACCTTGGACTTCCCAGCCTCCACAGCTGTGAGACATAAGTTTCTGTTATTTATAAATTACCCAGCATCAGGCATTTTGTTACAGAAGTATAAATGGACCAAGATGCCATGGCTTATCCAAATCCTGGCAGCTCTATCTATAAAGTCTATCCAGAACCAAATCACTTCTCACCACCCCGTGCTGCTGCTCTCCCAGCCCTTTGAGATCTCTCACCCTGACTGTTGCAATAGCCTCCTAGGAGATTTTCTTTGTCATTTACCATCTGTTCTTCCTCTAGCTGCTACAGAGAGCCATTTAAAATGGCAACCAGGTCGCTTCAGTCCTCTGATTAGAGCTCCCAATCTTCTCGTCATTTAGAAAAAGGGGGGGACAACCAAAGACGTCACCATGTGCTATGGCTTGAATGCTCATGTTCCGTCCAAATTTCATGTTGAAACTTAATCCCTATTGCAGCAGTAGTAAGAGGTGGGAGTTCAGGAAACCATTAGGCCATAAGGACTTTGCCATCGTGATCAGAGTAGTGCCTTATTAAGGCTGCAGGGAACCTGCTAGGCCCTTTGTGGCTTCTGCCTCCCACCAGGTGAGGAGCAGAAACAAATGCCATCTTGAAGGGGAGAGCAGCCCCACCCAACACCGAAACCAACAGTGTCTTGATCTTGGACTTCCCAGCCTCCAGAGCCCTGAGACATACATTTCTATTCTTTATAAATTACCCAGTGTCAGGTATTTGGTTACAGAAGTACAAATGGACCAAGACACCATGGCTTATGAGTGGCTCCGCCTCACATGCTATGCTCATGCCCACACATGCCACATCTGGCTCCTTCCTTGTCCTCAGATATGTACATTGGGTCCTGCCTCAGGACCTTGACCCTGGGTGTTCTCTCCATTCTCTCCATTGGAAGGTGCCTTCCACAAATCATCATACAGCTTAGGCAAAATGCCACGCCTCGTAGAGGGCTCCCCTGACGATCTGATCTAAAGTAGCAGCTCTCATCCCTAGCAGTCTCCTAATTCTGTTTCCAGCTCTTCAAGTACTTGGCATTCCCAACTTTATAGTACCTGAGTATTTACTGGTTGTCTCTGTCCCCTATCTAGAGTATAAGCTCCAAAATGGGAGGCAGAGTATTCTGATGCCTGCTGCCTCCCCAGGGCACAGAAGAATGCCAGGCACGAAACTCTATGCAGTGGGAAGAGCACGTCTCCCATGGTAAGATGCACCAGCACACCCTAGTCTCCACTCAACCACCCCATATCTTAAGTTTCACCATTAATAATTCTTTTTTCTCAGGAAGAGAAGAAAGAACTAAAATTTGCTCAGTACTTGCTGAATATCAGGCACCATTCAGATGGCCAACGACCCCAGTGCCAGGACAGAGGGATTTCCTGAGACTTTCAGCGTTAAAACCAGGTTAAGTCTAGGAAGGTTGGCATGGTGGGTCATTCTACTTGGTTTCTTAGCTTAAGTCTTTCACCAGTTATGTACCTGTTCCACCCACGAGAAGCCCAGGCTTCCAGTCACGTGGCCGGTGTGGTGGAACTGGAGCCCGGGCCCCCAGCTCCAGGCCCCTGGTCCTCTCTCTACCACATCTGGCCGAGTCCTGAGAGTCCCGACCTCCCTGTGCCTGCAAGAGTCCTGGGACAGCTTCGTGCAGCACTTCCCTAAGAAAACGTGTTCTCCAGAGCTCTCCATCACGAGACATGGAATGAGTGGGCCAATGCTTGCTAAAGAGGCAGGGACAGATACCTTGGCTAATCAAAAATGGTTCCAAAGTGTCACGTGGTTATTTGGAGTTTGAAAAATCTTTGTTTTAAGGGCCAGAACTTTAGTGTAAATCTGACATTGGGGAGTGGTAAGAACCGATGGACATAGTCCAGAGAAGCACTCAAGCTTCTAGGAGAGCAACCGCTGCCCTGAAGGGGCCGGTTCTGGGCCATGACACAGGACCTGGGCGTCACTCTTTGAGCACTGTGTCTCCCTGACCCTAGTTATTTGAGATTTCAGGGCAGTCCTTTAGTTAATCTCTTCAAGGGTGACCACATAATGCATTGTTCAAACAAGGGCACTTCATTTCTGAGAATGAAAGAGGAACCGTTCCTAATTCTTCAGGAACAAGAGAGGAGAGCGGGGCTCTCTCTGCTCTGGGTAACAGGATGCATGGGCCCCAGCTGTCTCCTCTGACTGGGAGGAACTGAGTTGCCATCTAGCCCTCAATGTACCAAATAAGGAAGGGAAAGTCCTCAGCTCCTCAACAGCACCCGGATCTCCCCTGCCTCTCTCTGGTCCTTCCCCGAGTCCACAGTCCAATGCATAACGATTTCCTAAAGGTCTAAATCCTTTTTTGGTTTGTTTGCATCAAATATCAGCACAGGAATGCTTATTGCAGCTGCTATTTCCTGATCACCACAGGGTTTCCTGAGCGCTCACCTTAATCGGGGCCTCTTCTGGGTGCTACAGACACTTTCAAGGGAGAGAGACCTCACTCGCTTGCCGCCCCTCTGCATCGAGCCGGCTTTGTGGTGGGTGAGCCTCTTCCCACAGACACTGCCTCAGTGACTGACCACAGGCTTCGGAAAAACCTCTTCAGCAGGGCACCACTTACCGTGATCTACTTAAACGTCAGCTCCCACACCCCGAGGAGGAACTGAGCACATCAGAGCCACAGAGTGCAACTTTGCTAAGATCAAAGCGACTATTTGCTGAGGGTGTTATGTCCTCAGCCACCCGAAAGTCCCTTTGTGTTCACCCATTGAGCAGAAGCAACGGCGGGTAAATGTGCAGAGACACCAGCACGACCTTGGCACAGAGATGAGCGCTTTCCACTGCTGGTTTTCTCCGGCCTCGGTCTACACACTGACACTGGGCTTGTGGCCCCACTGCAGCACCCCCGGCTCACCCGCAGTGCCGAGCTCACAGTCGGTGTGCAGAACATCTCAGCAGATCACTGACGGCCATCTCCATGCAGCATGCCGGGCCTGAAGTGGCAGGAGAGCCCAAGCAATGGGCCGTGGTCCAGGGCTTGTGGCTTCATAGATCTGGAATGTCAGAGCCTGGCTGGTTGTCTGACTACCATGATTTGTCTTATAACTCAATGCCGTGACCCAGAGGCCTGACCTCAGCACCGGAGGCAGCTTGACCCGTAACTTCAGTGCCATGGCTGCCCACACTGACGCCCCCTTCCCAGTAAGATTGCTCTCCTGCTCCTCCCTGGGTGTGATTCATCCTCTTGTCACACCACATCTTTCCCCACTGTACTCTGCTAGCTCAGGATGCATCTGCCTTAGGATTTTACTGGAACAGTGGCTTTTTCATCTCATAGTTCCAATGCCCCACTTGTGCTTCCTGCTCATGTATGACATGAATGAACAGCCTGCTGTGTGACCATGGACCAATTGTTCACCATCTCTGGGCCTTTTCTTCAATCTATAAAATAAATATGGTACTACCAACCTATCTCATTTCCAACCTATTTATGCAATAACATATGAGAGCACATGACATATACATTAGAACATAATCTTCTAACATACACGTATTACATAAGTATCTTGGAAACACGGTGTTCTGATGTATGTGTATATGTTACAGTTCAAATGTCTTGGAGATGGAGAGGCCAACAACAGGGCTTAACAATAAATGCTGTGTGCTGACAGCAAGCCTTGGAGAACATGAAAGGGCCCTTTTCTGCCTGTGATGAGAGAAACGGAAGATGGCTCTGCAGAGCCCTTCAGACGATGCTTGCTCTGTGCATCTGAGCCCCGAGCTGGGAGCCCTGCATGAGCTTAGGTGGGGGAGGAAGGAACTTGGTGGAGGTCTGAGGGCGAGGACGTCTCACTGAGAGGGCTTGACCAGATTCTGACCCTCCACTATGCAAGGCCCCAGTGCCCGTCTGTGGGGTCTGTGCAGGTGGCCTGCCCACTGCGCCAGCCAGCAAGAGAAACAGCCTCCCCCTCTCGGCGGGCTCCCAGGGCTGCACGTGGGGCTGGAAGCTGGCTGCTTTTAATTACAGACCCTCCTTTCCTGTCTTCCGTCAGCGGCCAGGATCTGAGTTTCCTGCACCCTCTGCTGATCCCCCAAAGCAACTTTTGTTAAGTATTCAAACCGTCTGGGATGAGAAAGGATAAAGGTGTCATTATATGAGCTGCATGGCGGCTCCACTGGCTTCCCAGACATTTGGAGGTAGTTGAACATGTGACTTCACTGTCAGGGCATGGCCTGCAGGAGCCTGGTGTCGGCCTTCTGTTTCCCATGCCCCTGGATCTGCTAGTATAAACTGAGCACCTGCTGTTTGCCCAGCTCGCAGATGAACAAACATGGTCTCAGCTGGAAGAGGCCTAGAACCACGACAATTATCACAAATGCTGGGACAGAGGCCTGAACAGACACAGAGGAAGCAGTGATAGAACATCTATATGATCCAGTGGGTTGCAACAACGAGGGCTTTGGAAGGAGAACACGGCCCCCTCAGGCCCTGAAGCCCAGTAGAAGCCCCTCCTAAGCACAGCTGCGGGCCCCACATTCTTTCAGAACATAAGGGGCTCCAGAAAGGCTGCCAGATTTGGCAAACAAAAATACAGGATGCCCAGTTCAATCAATAACACATAATTTTTTAGTGTAAATATGTCCTAAATATTGCATGGGATATATTTTTTAGGTTCAAAATTTACCTGGGCAACCTTTATTTTATTGGACAACTCTTTATCTGAAGTCAACACAAAGTCCTGAACCATAGACCAGAGAGGCCATTCTACCTGACGTCAGGCTACATGGAAGGTATCAGCTTTGAGGAAGGTCCAACCAGCAAGAAGAATGAGAAAGACAGCTAGCTGTCTTGTGTCACCAGGATAGAAGAACAGATTCTAAATTCTAACGGCATCCTCCTGATAGGCACATGGGCTTGAATTTAAAAGATCAGCATCCAAGGAAAAATAAAAAAGAGGGTCCCAGGCCACCAGGGCCTGTCAGAGGAAGCTGGCCCACCTGGAAGCTAGTGGTTTGACCCAAGAAGGGAGAAACATGGCGGCCT
>NW_003852511.1:3774723-3780430 GCF_000181295.1 Otolemur garnettii
TATAAAGTTTTAGGAGATTTGCTGAAGGAGAGACACCAATGGGAACAGAGACAGAAGGCTAAGGTCTCAATCATGAAGCGTCCCTTTTTGGAGGAAGTGGCTGAATGGAGTTTGAGAGGCACAACCTGAAAACCAGCCGGGCTGTGCCCACCAGCGGGTCCTGGGGCAGCCCAAGCACCTCCTCTGATCCCGCAGGAGGAAGAGGGGCAGGCTGCTGTCATTCACGCCGCTCTCTGGGTGGGACTTTGAGGCCCCTTTCCAGGTCTGCTCGCATGTAAACTATAACTCACGACGCACTGGGCCCGCGTGTTTCACAAGGCAGGCCTGACATTTTAAACCCTCTCCATTCACAGAGCATTTTGTACTGTGCCTTTGTTCTGCTCTCCGATTTCCTACTTCACAAGCCTACGTCTGAAGCATTACACGCGGTCGGTAGGGAAGTGCCCTTGCAGCGGCCCTAAGAGGCTGTATCTTCCTTCTTCCCCGGCCCAGCTCCAGTTTCACCTTGGCTATCAATTATTGGCTTTTACATAGGAAGGCTAATGCATTTTCAAAGCAGGCAGATCACCCTCCCCTGTTTTGACAGTTGGGCTTTAGTTGAAATATAATTAAACTTTTCAAAAACAAGAGCTTTGAAACTGAATCCTCACGCTGTTTACGCTTTTCTCCCCCCTTCCTTGCTCGGTTCTTACTTGCTGCAGCACAATGAATTCTTCCTTCACTTTCTGCACTCAAAACAAACACTGGTTTTCAAGCCTTCAGCTCTCCTAGCGCTGCATAGCTGCGAGTGGAAAAAATAACATCTGAAACAGGATGGCTTTTGATGCTACCTCCTTATGACAGACACATTTAAAACCACCACTGGTGAGTCACCCACATTCTGTGCATGCCCTCTCCGAGGAGCAGGAAGTGTGGATATTTTAAACCCTTGAGGCAACGAGAAGTTTTCAGATGCGTCTTCAGGCACTCTGGCGGGCACCCCAACCCCACGAGCCCCCGGTGGCCTTTCTGAGCGCCCCCTCAGCACATCCGTGCCCCCAGCCTTCTGCCTGCCTCCTTTTGTGCATTCTTCTTGCCCCAGCTTTGCTTTGACTCTAGCAAGCTGAGTCTAAAAAAATAGGGAGCTGCAGAATTTATGAAATCAACAAAACCTTAAAAAAAAAAAAACCACCAACAACCCGAGTCGGAGCGGGGCGGTTGGTGAGGGCGGGCGGGGGCAAGCAGATGGTGCCACAAGATGTCCTCGGGCAGCTGACTGGGGACAGCGCCTTGTGGCTCTGTGGCTAACAAGAAATAAGTAAGTCAAGGCGTGGCGGTGCCTTCTCTTCCAGCCCCGTCATTGGCAGTGGGCAGCGAGCCTGGGCTCTTCTCTCTCTCCATCTCCAGAGGCCAAAAGATCCAGTAGGAAAAAAAGAAGGGAGCAAGCGCCAAGATCTGAACTGAACTGAAATGATTTCAGATGAAAGAGTGAGAAAAAAAAAAAAGAAGGACTTGAGGGAAATGAGCCAGATGTTGCCACAGAAGAAGTTATAAATCCCAACCTTGTTTGGGAAAGGAAGGGGGCCCGGTGAGGATGGTGAGGGTCTGTGGGCGCTCAGAGCTTCTAAGGGCTGCGAGCCCCCAGAGCGAGGTGCAGGAACGGCCTCCTCTCTGTCAAGGGAGGGAAGACTTCAGCTTCCTCTATGTGGAAGGAAGTCTTTCCAGAGCACTGGCCGCTGTTATACCCAGCGCGTGATGTGGGGGGCCGTGGATTCACACTAGACGCCATTTTGCCCTGGTGATTTCATCAGTATTGGCAGTTTTCTTAAAAAGATGGACTCCTGTGGGGAATGGATGGGAGCCTGGCCTTGGGCAGGTTTTAGTCCACTCACGTGTTCAGACAGGTGAACTGGCTTTGAGATATACAAGCCGTGAAAGCATCCCGAATATCACATAGTGCTCCTATTGTTACAGACACCTCCCAACCCTTGATAGAGCTGGAACAATTCATTGGTGGAAGAAAACCATGGGGTTTGATAAGCAGCTCCAGGAAGATCAGGCTGCCTACATGCCTTGGCATGTTGGCCTTATTCCACCTTGAAAACCAGCAAGGGGAGATCTCTCTGGACTTTTCTCCTGCAGTCACCCCTTCTTGGTACTTCTTTTCTGCCCCCACTTCCACATCGATCCCTGGGCCTCCCTGGCCACCCTGAGAACCCAGGCTAATCTCCTGTCTTAAGGTTTCCTGCTTAGCACCTTTAACTCTCCTGCAACCTTCATTCCCCTTTGCCCTGTACCCTAACACACTCCCAGGTTCTGGCAATTGGGATGTGGACATCTTTGGGGGCCAAAATTCTGTTGCAGGTCTGTGGCATCCTCTACCTCTGAGTCTCACCAAACACTGAGACAGTCCCTTGTCTATCTGTACAGTTTATTTTGTTAGAACATATGACCAGGTAACAGTAGCCCTGTAGAGCACAAATGTAGTCAAATAATAGTGTAGTTATTAATACAGTCACAGCCTTTCAGGCATCGTTCTAAACTTTCATGTGTGTTAACTCATTTAACCCTCATGACTGTCACTAGCTCCACTATGCAAGTGAAGAAAATGCCCAAGAGCCTGTTTATGGTTGGCAAAATGCTGAAACGGGGTTAGAACCCAGCCCTCCAGCTCAGGCTCATGGATCTCAACTAACATGATTGGGAAAAGATAGGGGCATTGCCCTCCAAATGCCAAAGACAGAAAGTAAAGGGAAGGTGCCTTCCTGGCCCCTTGCTCTCCATGACCCTCCTATGGAGAGAAAGATTCCCCTCTGTTCTACCAAAGACCCTGGACAGCAGGAAATGGTGAGTCATAAACTTCTGTTCATCCTGCTGGCCTTGACACCATCAAAGTCTTGATCACTTGAAGTTGAACTTCCAGTTAAGAGTTTGGGGGAGCCAGAAACACATCCAGACGGTCAAGCTCAGCTGAGTCCGTGACACTACAAGCCCAGGGGCGGCTAATGCATGCAAAGCATCTTGCTGCTGTTCTCTGTGAGTGGAAAGGAGTTTCTGCAGAGGAGAAGAAAAGTGTCATCAACTGGAGCATGGTCCTACCCTTCAAGGGACCCTGGAGTCATTTGATTGAAGAAAGAGAGAGTGAATCTCTCTAAATGTAGAATATAAATGTCTTAACACAAAAACTAAGAATATGCCATGAAGGCTGTGTTAACCAGTTTGATGAAAATATTTAAATTGTATATAAAACCAGCACACTATACCCATGGTTGCATTAATGTACACAGCTATGATTTAATTTAAAAAAAAAAGAGAGAGAGAGAGAGAACTCACACAGGAGAAAGTTGACTACCCACTTGTGCCCTGCTCAATAGTATAGCACTGGAAATAAACAAGGTGGGCCTCTGCAGATGGGACCACCCACCCATACACTGATGGCCCATTAGACTTTTCCAAAATAACAGAGGGAGGACAAATAACCTTGTTTGGGGGTTGCTTTCCTATAGTCCCTGGGTTGTTTTAGGATTCATTGCTTCCTCGGTGCAAGGTGCAATGGCTGGGCCACTTGGCGGGATCAGCACTAAACAAGAGGGCGTGAAGGGCCAACTGCAGCTCCTCAGAGCCCCAGGGAAGTAGGACTAGGACAAAGAGAACCTCAACCACCAAGTTCCGCAAATTTCACAAGGTTATTACAAACCCCAGAAGTGTTGTTGGGTTGCTTAAAAACGATTTAATTTTTGCAATCTCCCCAAAAGAGAGGGTGCCCCAAAAGAGAGGGTGCCCCAAATTAAAACTGATGCTTGAACAATCATAGTTAGGGGGAGGCAAGACAGCTCTTCTCATGGGAGGGGAGTGAGCAGGTGTGGAGAAGCACCCCAGTGCCAAAGCCATCGGGAGACCCTCTTTGTTCCAATGTCTGAGTCATACAATGTCAGTTCCCACAATGGAGTCACTTCTCTCATTATGTAGCCAATACGGTCACCTTGAGATTCGCCTAGAGGTCGGTCTGATTCTCCTGAGATCCCTGAGCAGGAGACCACCTTAGAGCAAGGCTGAGCTTCGGCATCAGACAGGTCTGCGTCTGGACCACAGCTCAGCCACCGGCAGACACTTGCTTTGTGCCTTTGTTACTTAACTTTAGCTGAACCTCAGTTACCGTAGTTGCAAAACGAAGATGAAGGGCACTCACCTGGCACGGCAGCTGGGTGCTGAGATGAGATGATTGTGCTCCCATGACAGCACAGATCATCTCCTGTGACCGCTGGTACACGTGGCCCTTGATAATGGTTGGCACTATGTTACTGTGGCTTTTCATGTCATTATTGCTGGCATGAATATGATCATCGAAGTGGCCTTCCTCAGCCCCGAGCAGAGGGGACTGCGGGCCAGGGCCTCTTTGAGCACTAACACTCCAAGCACAATTCTGACAAGTCCAGAGGGTAAAGGATTGAGTGTATGAAACTAGACTCCAAAGAGAGCTCTGTTTAGGGCCAGCCATGGGGTACTAATGTGGTAATGGCTTGTACATCCCCGGGCCTGAGGACCCCACCTCAACAGGTGACATAGCCTCAGAGCCCCTCTCGTACACCCTTCACATGCCTTCAGCAGCCGCACACAGGACCATGCCGTATTTCACTTTACAGCAAGGAGGAGCCAGAAGGTGCACAGAGCAGAGATGCTGCTTCTCTGGTATGAGGTGGGCCCAATGTACAGATGCGGCTTGTGGACTGAGAGCCAGCTGCTGGTCACACAGCTGACAGCACCCAGTGGGGAGCAGGGAGGCGGCAATGAGGTAACCAAGGTGGCCCTCTCCAAACTACAGCACTTTGCTTGAATGAAAGGCGTAAGGCCCTTAACCTGGCCTTATAGCTGAACACCAGCCAACTGTGTTGATGCAGCCATTTTTTTTAAAACATATTTTGATTGCTTTGGTTCCTTGACATCATTTAAATCACATGTGTTCCCCCAGCACAGGCAGATTGGCTTGTTTTCTCAAGAACAGGCTTCCCAGCCCTGCAGAAGTCATCGTTGTTTGTGGGGCAGACTCTGTGGAGGGAGTTGGCAGCAGTGACCAGCACACCCAGTAGCTGATGAGAGTGGGCTGGGGAAGCCAGGGCAACGTGGGGTCTTGTCATTTCCTGATGGGAGCGATTGAAACACTGACCTCTCACCCAGGCAGCAGATGTGACATCTGAAGGCGCCCATGGTTTGATAAGCTGGTGACAACACCCTCTCCTGAGGGCACCTGCAAAGCGCATGTGGCCACAGGGTCTTGGCACTAAGGGTACCAAGGGTCTTCTGTGTGCTGAGACACTGTATCCACCTGGAGGGGCAGACTTGGTATCCACATTGGGGTGAATCAGACTAACAGGCTACTGAGCACTGGCTAAACTCAAACGTCCACAGACAGCTGTGCAGAGTGGAGTCTAACAGAAACAGAACCCAAGTGGACAGCCATGGCGGCAGACACAGTGCTGGGCACTGTTCTAAGAGATCTAGTGGGGTAACTCATTTAATCCTTACGACACGAGGTAAGCACTATCATCCCCCTTTATGAGTCAAGTCTTATTATCATCCTCATTTTACAGATGAGGAAACTGAGGCAGGTCAAGTCCCATGCTCAAGGTTACAAAGCTGGTAAGTGATGCAGTTGGGATTTGAACACTTACAGTCTGACTTCTGACCAGGGTCTGTGTGCTTAACCTTGACACTGAGTTGAATCCATGGG
>NW_003852511.1:3780513-3783562 GCF_000181295.1 Otolemur garnettii
GCACAGAAACCAGCACGGGGAGGAGAAAGGCAAGTCTGTGCATTGCCTTCCCTCCCAGGAAACTCCTTCTTCTCCCTCAAAGGACCCAGTAAGACTTTCTGACCACACCAAAATGAATCCCACAAGTTTTGGAAAAACAACCACCCCATCCTGTTCCCCCGAACACTGTCCCTAACCCCATTACGCAAGTGCCTATTACAGTGAGTTGTGGACGTCGCTTTGTGGTCATGGTTTTTAACTGCAAACGAAAGAGGAAACCACGTCAGGAAGAGCACATCTTACCAACCCCATGGTCAAGTGTGCAGGAGACCCTGAGATGCGGACCGAGTGCCTGGAGGAGTGGACCACTGGGAGGGGGGCAGGGGCTGCCTTTGTGGAGGATGAGGCGTGCCGAGCTCTGAGACAACACTGAGACAATCTGGGGGACAGGCCTGGCGGGGAGCAAGGAGGGGAAGTGAGAATTAGGGGCAACACTAGCTCTGGAAGTTGAACTTCACCCTGAAGGGTAGAGCAGCCCACCTCTAACCCCTGGAATTATTCTGAGAAAATACCCAGGGGTAGTTCCCTGTGCTCTCTGAGGGCCTCTCCAGCTCAAAGTCAGGGCCACAACCAGTCACCCCTTTAGCAGGAAACATTTTGTACCACTTGCTGGCTAGGGGAGCCGGTAGTTACTCACACAGAACATGCCAGGAGCGCTCTCCAGAATTCCCGCCATGCCTGTGGGCTGCTTGCTCAGTCTCTCTGGATGAGCTGTGTGTCTCAACTTGGGGTAATAGACACCACAGGGCCGGGCCAGGCCAGACAGGGAGGCACCGGGTCCTTATGGACCCCAACAACTCTTCAAGCTAATACCAAGGGAGGCAAGGGGAAGCCTGGGGGAGCAGAAAGCAGATGTGTTAGTTTGAGTTCAACTCTACAACTCGCAAGCTAAGCCCGTGATAACAACGCCTGCCTCGCAGAATTTTTCTGTTTTTTTAGGACAAAGTCTGGCTCTGTGGCCCAGGCTAGAGTGCTGGAATGTCACCCTTCCCCCACTCCTCCCCTCCCACCCTAGCTCACAGCAACCTCAAATTTCTGGGCTCAAGCAATTCTCCTGCCTCAGCCTCCTAAGTAGCTAGAACTACAGGCGTGAGCCACCACTCCTGGCTACTTTTTGTCCTTTTTGTAGAAACCGGATCTTGCTTTCGTTCAGGGATCAAGCTGGTCTCAAAATCCTGAGCTCAGGCATTCGACGGACCTCAGCCTCCCAGCGTGCTAGGATTACAGGTCTGAGCCACTTTGCACAACCTTGTCCCTGGATGTAATGTGAGATCTTTGTTCCTTTATTCACTGAATATTTGAGAACGTAGTGGAGACCTGGGAAGGAACGGCTCTTGAAATCAGATGGGTACCACATTGGTGAGAGGTCTCATCTAAAGGAGCAGAGCTCCTGGGGCTGAAGCTCAGACAAGGGAGAGCCCCGAGAGGCAGTCGTCCTACAGGGGCATCCTCCCAGGGGGCAAGAAGGGCAGGAATGAGGGGTCCTCCAACATCCTGGGGTGCAGGGAGCCCCTGCCTATGGAGACAACTGTTTCTCTTGCCTCAGGCAGCTTATCTGCAGTCAGCCCCTGAGATCACAGATTGCACTGGAGGAAAGCAAAACATTTCACCCCCAAATATACCTCTTCGACATATTTTGAGATGGGTGTTCGGAGCACCAGCAAACAGAAGTAACCTCAAGAAACTGCCTTTTGTGGCGGAGATCTGCATCGTAGCGCATCTGAGTTGATGTAGCCAGATCTTGTCCAAATCTAAAAGAGATTCACTGAGAGTCCGAGGCTTTTAAAGGATGAAAAGCGCTCCCCGTGAGGTTTAGTCTGCATAACAAGACCACTTTTGCTAGCCAGGCCTCCCCTTCTCCCCTTCCCATAACCTGACTTGC
The DNA here is from genome assembly GCF_000181295.1 of Otolemur garnettii. Taxonomy (NCBI): domain Eukaryota; kingdom Metazoa; phylum Chordata; class Mammalia; order Primates; family Galagidae; genus Otolemur; species Otolemur garnettii. The sequence continues at coordinate 3,782,435 of NW_003852511.1, forward strand.
CCCTATAGCCTGAATCGCCACCGCGACCTGGTCAAGGCCACCCTCTGAGCTCCTGTTCTTTCTGTAACCTCAAGCTGATATGTCAGCTTCTGAAGCCCTTTCAGGGGGTGTGGTAATCACACAGTTTCTCCCCTGTGTGCATGTTAATAAATTTATATGCCTTTTCTCCAATTAATGTCCTCTTGTGAACTGGTTTTTTAACTAACCTTCAGAGGGCACAGAGGGAGATTTCTCTTTGTCCCGTGCAGTGCCCCACAGTCCCTCAGAGCAGCCCCTGAGCCAGCCTGTGTAAGACCAGGATGTGGGAAGGAGCGTACCCAGCATGCGACCTCATTCAGCTCCTGCCCCTTGGGCCTCAGCCGCCAGCCCCAGGGAGGTCCCTGCTACCTTCTTGGGCTCTGAGTCACACTGGTGGGAGCTTTGGGATGTCAGTGATTCAGAAACTGGCAGAGACCACTGCTGGGTCCTGGCATCGTCCTTCTATCACTGCTTTGGTTGGTCCCGCTTCACAGCGCCCAACCAGGCACCTCCCCATGACCCTGCTTGCAGCTCACCAGGACCAGCCACCTGTTCTCTGGAGGCGACACCCATGGAATGCTCCTCCCTCCCCAGGAGCTGGTGGTGTCTTCCTATGCCTGCAAAAGAGCGTGAGGCTGAACCCCAAAGCATCGTGCTCTTCTCAGCCGAAGATGGCCTTCCCCGACAACGACACTGACCGGGCCCATTAGCCCTTTCTCTGCGTGAAATCTGAGCTCCGCGTTTTCACCACTCACTGGCTATGGGACTTGGGGTGAAGACCAGAACATTTTGGCTCCTCGTCTGTGATGTAGGCATGATAAGACTGTGCTTGTAAGGACCAGAATGAGAGCTGATGCATCTGAGCAGATGCTGAGAAATGATACGGACTTCGAGGTGACATGGACCTAGCACGGTAAACCCTGAGTGAGGAGTAGCATGCGGACCACCGGAGCGAAGGAGGGAGCAGGTGAAAGGCGCTTCCCCTACCTATGATCCTGAGTTCCTGGACTCTTAGCTGGCCTTTGTCTTCAGCTAGTCCACACCAAGATGTTCCCTTGTGACCATCCAGCCTCTGAAAATGAACTTTCATCTGGAATCCAGGACCCTGGC
>NW_003852511.1:3784048-3785947 GCF_000181295.1 Otolemur garnettii
GACTCCAGGATACCTGTGCTGGCAAGACAAGGGATCACATATTCATTTTATCTCCTGCAAACTCTTCCTATTTAGATGATGTGTTTGCCTTACAGTACTTGTGGGGAGAAGGGTTGCTAGATATCATGGTTGCAACTAAAGTCCCCCAAACTACCTCTTGGTGATGTCACGGTCTTGATTCAAATTCCGCAACTACTGTTTTCCCATCTACGTGACCCTGGGCGAGTAACTCAGCGTCTCCAAGCTACTGTTTTCTCATTTGTCAAACGGGAAGAATAATTCCACTCTGGCAGGGATTTGGGGGAGGATTACATGAGATAACATATGGGAAAGGGCTTAGCACATAATAGGCGCTCAACATGTGGGATTTTTCCTTCCTTCCACTGCTGTTCCCCAGATGTCTTGGGACCCTGATGAAGTATCCAGATGAGATTCAGATCTGGAAAGTTATTTTAAAAAAAAAAAGAGAGAGAAAGAGAGAGAAGAAGTTACATTTTGGGGGGGGAACTTGTCTGTGGATTTCATTGTCTACCAACAAGCGTGTTTCTAAGAGGTCACCACATCTGCCCGGCACACTGTGAGCCTGGATTGCCACACAGCTGGCCCACTTGAAAGATAGTGTCACAGCCACACGACACAGGCAGTGTCAGTCCTTGTGGATGAAAAGCTCCCCATAGCAAATGAATTAGGCCAGCCGTTCCCCTCATGTCTAGAAGCAGCAGAATCTTCCCGCATGGGATTCCTCCCCTCATCCCTCTTGTATTTTGGAGTTTTTTTTTCCTTTTTCATAGAAATCCTGGAATCTGGACAAGACACAGGAGATTGGAAGGGAATGTTACAAGGGCACATGTAAGTGTGTGTCCCAGTTCTGAGTTCTTTGCAAGGTACCTCCAGAGACTCCTTGTGGAACTGATGGAGTTAGCAGAAAACTACTGAATTTGCTAATGTCTAAAACAATGAGCTCATTCATTCATTCATTCACGCATTCATTCAGGAAGCGTTTGCTGAGGGAGGCTGAAAGCTCCCTGGGAGATGTAGAGATTAATACATGACACAATTCCAGTCCCCACATTCTAATAACATGCTCCAAATTACAAGCAGCGCTGGCTTGGTTAGAAATAGAAATTTGTAAAATCTGTACTGCTAAGGGGGCAACAACCAAAGCAAAGAGGCAATCATCAGAATGAGAAAAGATATTTGCATATTATCAATCGAACAAGGGCTTGATAACTAGAATCTACAGAGAACTCAAATTAAGCAACAAAAAGAGAGACAATGATCCCTTATATCAATGGGCAAGTGAGATGCATAGCACTTTCTCTACAGAATACAGACAAATGGCTAACAAACATGAAAAAACTAATTATCAGAGAAATGTGAATCAAAACCACCCAGAGATATCATCCAACCCCAGTGAGACTAGCCCTTATCACAAAGTCTCAAAGTTGCAGATGCTGGTGTGATTGTGGAGAGAGGGGAACACTTTTACACTGCTGGTGGGACTGCAAACTAATACAGCCTTTTTGGAAGGAAGTATACAGAATGCTCAAAGAACTCAAGCTAGACCTCCCATTTGATCCTGCAATCCCATTACTGGGCATCTACCCAGAGGGGGAGAAAAATCATTTTATCATAAGGACATTTGCATTAGACTGTTTATCGCAGCTCAATTTCCAATTGCCAAATTGTGGAAATACCTAAATACCCACCAGGACTGGATTAACAAGCTGTGGCACATGTGCGCCGTGGAATACTATCAGCAACTAAAAAAGATGGTGACTTTACATCTTTTGTATTAACCTGGACTGAGATAGAGCACAACCTTCTTAGTAAAGCATCGTAAGAATGGAGAAGCAAGAATACAATGTGCTCAATTCCGATACGCGGACAATTCCGATA
>NW_003852511.1:3786076-3789431 GCF_000181295.1 Otolemur garnettii
TAACCTGGTTCTTTGTATTCTCAATGACTCCCCAACAATAAAAAATAATTGTAAATCATCCTTTGTGAGACCTAGGCCAGTGCATCGCAGAGCCACACCCACTGCACGCTGGGTTTCCTTGTGGGAGGAGCCAACCTCTCCCTGAGAACACAGGAACCTGACTCCTGGTCCCCCACACCCTTGGGGGAATGTGCCCAGCAGCCTAGCTGTGACTCCTGGGGGGTCTTCCTTACCAGCTGCGTGTACAGCTCCCCATGGATTAGAAGTAAAGGCAATAAGCCTTTAAAACAAAATGGCTTGTGAAACACAGACGAGTGCAAGATCTAGAAAAAGGGTGCTTGGCAAGAATCGTCTGGGGGGGGTGGCAAATTCTGAAGCTCATGTTGTTTGATGCCTCCATAAACCAGCTGCTTCCGCCCTTCCCTAAACATCGACTCCCAAGGGAGCCAGTCAGCCCAGGGCTCTTGGGCAACAATCCCCTGAACAGCTCGCATCCTCTTCTGCAAGTTCTGTCCCACCGGCACTCAGCTCAGCACCCACCCTGAGTGCCTCTCCTCCCTTCTCGCTGTGGTTTCCCTAATAACAGATTCCACCTAGCAACAGGGTGTCAGCCCAACTGAGCGTGGTTCCCAGCTATGGGCACAGTAGACTCCTCACCAGGGAGCAGAGGAGTCTCCTCACCTAAGATTTCCAGAAGCCCCTGCCTCCAGGGCCTACCGGGGAACTAGGTACAAGCAGCCAATCCAAATACCCTCTTTCTCTCACCTGAGGAAACTCCTCAGCCCTTCCATCTCCAGCCCCTTCTCTGGGTACGCGCCTCTTGGCCTACAGTGCCCAGGGAACCCCAAGCCAAAAATATACTTGCCTTGATCTTCTCTGACTCTAGGGCTCCCTACCCCAACTCTACCCACCTAGTTCATAACCAGCTTGGAGGGAGACACAGCCAAGACCCTATGTCCACGCTGGCAGCGAAACTGCCACCAGATGAGCGAACCCACCAGAATTTTTATTTCATTAGTCAAAAGGGGGTCAGAGGATTCTGGTAAAAATAAATCAGGCAAAAGGGGACCTAGCCAAGGCCTCCTAAGGAAGGAGGCTGCGTCTAACTCCAGAGCCACTTCTGGAGGTCTGGATAAGAAGGAGAAAAGTAAGCCTCACATTTGCGGTTTGCAGACCCAAGCTGTGTGGTCTTAAAGCCTCAGGATCAGTAAGGAGGCTCCAGGCCAAAATTCTGGCTGAAGCTGCAGGCCCAAATGGGTAGGCTTTCAGGATGGCAGGGAGAAAAATGCATAAAGTATAGAGGGTGTGTGTTTTGGTTTGGGGAACATTAATACAGTTTAATACAGTTGTCTTGAGGGCTGTGAAGAATGACACACATACATAGCGCAGTTCTCGGCCCCTGGTAGGAATCCAGCCAATGGCAACCCATGATTTTCCCTCGCTCTGCAGGGATAAATCCCAACCTGCCCACCCTGGGCCTGTCTTCTCGGGGCCCTTCCCCCAACTCGGCTGCCCTGGAGTGCATCTGTAACTGGGTCATCCCTCACTTATCACTTACGCTCAGCCCCAGAAATCAAATGAGTGTTAATTGAGGGCCAGGTTAGGCAAAACTCCTGCTCCTTTCTGGGGTGCTTTATTAGAGTGTAAGCCAATCCACGCTTACTGCAGGGTTTCGGTGTAACCGAGAGGTCCCGGGGCTTTGTGGCAGGGCTCGCATTCATCCCAGACAAAGCGTAATGAGCCGCAATCTCACGTTACCTGATCACACAGAGGCAGCTCGGGTCACAATGCCGCACTGGGCATTTCTGTGGTGCGCTCCATCGGACGAGCTCAAAGAGCTTAAAGAAAAACCCTTTCTTTACCTGGGAAGTATTATTATCTGGGCTTTACAGGGAGAGATACCAGGAGGTGAAGTGACCTGCTTTAAGACCACACAGAACGAAGGTGCAAGGCTGAGACGGGGCCCAAGCAGGTGACAGGGCTCCTCAGCCAGACATCACAGACGTCACAGAGCCAAACAGAGCCTGTCCTTACCAGGCCCCATGGGGGACCCACAGAGGGGACAGAAGTCAATAGCAAAGACATCCCAAGGACACCTTCAGGACCAGACAGCAGGACACAAAGTGCAGGGAGAGACCATCCAGCCGCCAGGACTTGGCTCAGCAGACATTCCCTCAGTGCCTACTGTGTGCCTGGAAGCATCCTGATGGAGTGTCCCCCAGAGAATCCTCTCAACCCCTTGCTATGCTATGACAATGCTATTTTTAGTAATAGCCACGAAATGAAACGATACTAACAGATAGAAAAGGAAAGCCGTGAAGTTCCTCTCTTACTGACCTTTCTAAAGATTGCCATGCCCATAAGATAGATAAATAATATGGTAGGGCAGCGCCTGTGGCTCAAAGGAGTAGGGCGCTGGCCCCATATGCTGGAGGTGGCGGGTTCAAACCCAGCCGCGACCAAAAACTGCAAATAATAATAATAATATGGCTCTGCGCCTGTGGCTCAAGCAGCTAAGGCACCAGCCACATACACCTAAGGTGGTGGGTTCAAATCCAGCCCGGGCCCGCCAAACAACCAAATGGCTACAACCAAAAAAAAAAAATAGCCAGGCACTGTAGCGGGCACCTGTGGTCCCAGCTACTTGGGAGGCTGAGGCAGGAGAATCACTTGAGCCCAGGAGTTGGAGGTTGCTGTGAGCAGTGAAGCCACAGCACTCTACCCAGGGGGATAGCTTGAGGCTCTGTCTCAAAAAAATAATAATAATAATATGATAAATATTATAGTATTTTTTAAAAGAAGTACCAGATTAGTGCTTTCATATTTTAGTTGGTTAATATATTTTTTAAGGAAAAACCCTTACAAATATTCATACAGATTGGTCTCTTCTAGCGATGAGTCATGCCATTATGGTTTCTGCTTTTAACACAACTTCTTTAATTTGTGGATATCTTTGCAAAACTGATCTTCATGTTTTCATGTTCAGTGATTTATATGGCTAGATCTGTCCATCTGCTTTTGTTCTGGGTTAGTAAAAAAAAAAAAAAAAACCACTAATTGTTTTAATTTTGACCTGGGTATTGTGGCTCACACCTATAACCTGAGTACTTGGGGAGGCCAAGGTGGGAGGATCACTTAAGGCCAGTGCTGGGCATCATAACAAGACCCCCCCAAATTTTTTCTCTCCAAAAAATTTTTACAAATTAGTGGGCATGGTGGTGCACCTGTAGTCCCAGCTCCTCAGGAGGCTGAGGCAGGAGGATTGCTTGAGCCAGGAGTTCAAGGTTACAGTGAGCTGTGATCTTGCTACTGTACTTCAGCCTGGGTAAAAAATCAAGACTCCATTTCTTAAAAA
>NW_003852511.1:3789908-3805719 GCF_000181295.1 Otolemur garnettii
TGACATGGTTGCTGAGTTGATCCGTAAATTCAGCTCAATAGTTTGGGCTTCCTGGCAGCCAAAGAAAAAAGGGAAATGTGGCCAGTCACGGTATTCATATTAACAGAAACAGCCACTTTGAGAGAGGCTGAGGAGCAGCCCCGCTGAACCCATGCAGAAACTTCCACTTGGAGGCCACCAAGGCTGCAGAAGGCGGTAATGAACCCAGGCACATGTCAGTTGTTTGTCTATTTTTTTATTTTTCACATATTGGTTTCAGACCAGGAAAAGATGAACTTAGAAAAGAGGTACCAATTACCCTGTGAACGCCTAACAGTAAGTGATCCAAAAGATTAATTACACTAAGAAACTTAGGAAATTTACCTTTTTCATAAAAGTTTCTTAATTCTCATTTTGATTTCTAGTTTGACTCATGAGTGGTTAAGCAATGTATGGGTTCATTGTACATCACCTTAACCTAATCAACTCTTTTTTTATATGTAACTTTTTATGTATTTATTGCTTTATGTTTTATAAATTTATTGCTGTATCGTGCATTTTAAAACTGAAGTTACATCATGGCAATGCTTGACTAGATCAAGAACAAAGAGAATGATGAAGAAGAATGGGCAACAAGATGACATAGCATGACTTTTGGAGTCCACATTTGCAGGCCCCTTGTCCAACATGGTAGCTCCATCTGCCATGGGCAGTGCAGGCTGTGGAGTCCAGGTGTGCACAGAGCTGTGTCTAAATCCTGGCTCTGGAGAATCCCCTGGTGGTAACAGCAGACTGTCCTGTCTTGGGCTGCCCTCCTGCCAAGACCACTGGAAATGTGGACAAGACATTTATTAAAGATATATTTGAAGGCATCAAAAAAGCCCTGTGAGCTAGTAGTAGCCTGTAGTCCCAGCTACTTAGAAGGTTGAAGCAGAAGGATTGCTTGAAGCCAGGAGTTCAAGACTAGCCTGGGCAACATACTGAGATCCTATGTCTAAAAAAAATTTTTTTTTCATGAAAACAAACCACCAATGTGACGAGACGCTAAGAGGCTAAGAGGCTACAAGCAAGGCATAGCAGAGAAGTGAGTCTCAGCCACTTTTCTCCTTAGTATCTTTGGATTCTCCAACAGGGTCTGAGAAAAACTGAGACACTGAGCAGAGTTTCCAGGGATGACAAAAAGACAAATTCAGGGTCCAGAAAGGAGGAGCTTGTTCAATACGTCAGGCTTTCTGCTGAGACTTCCCCCAGTGGGGTGATCCAGAAAGAGGTCAGCCTGCAGAAAGCCTGAACCTCCTTTAAAGAGCTCAGTGCTTGATGAGGTTAAGGTGATGTAAAAGGAACCCACACATTTCTAAACCACCTTGAGTCAAAGCAGAAATCAAAATGGGAATTAGGAAATTTTTACTAAATTTACTAAGGTAGTAAAACAAAAATATCACACAAAGGAATGCAGACGAAACATGTTTAAGAGAAATTTACAGTCTGGACTGCATCATTAGAAATAAAAAAAGGATGTTGAAAGCATGAAATGAGTTTCCATCTTAACATTTTAATAAAAGAACAACAAATTAAGCCCTAAGATAGTAGGAGAAGGGAGAAATAAACAGCAGGAATTAATGAAGTAGAAAACAATAATACAACGAAGAAAATCAACACATCCAAACTGTATCTTTAAAAAGACTCACAAAATCCAGAGCCTGGCAAGACTCATTCAAGAAAAAAAAAAAAGATCTTTTTTTTTTTCTGCAGTTTTGGCCAGAGCTGGGCTTGAACCCGCCACCTCCAGCATATGGGGCTGGCGTCCTACTCCTTTGAGCCACAGGTGCCATCCACAAAAGAGCTTAAAAAAAAAAGTGATAAATAATATCAGGAATGAAAAACAAGATATGAGAATATAACATAAAGCTTTTAAATAAGAGGCTGTTCTGAACCAATACAGATGAAATAGACAGACTCCTGGGAAAACACAACTTATTAAACTTGACAAACAATAAAACTAGGAAAGTAGGAACAGAAGGGGAATATCTTAATATGATAGAGGATCTATAAAAATACTACCAACAAATGCCATATTAAATGTTCAAACAATGATAGATTTCTCTCAATATTGGGAATAGAAGAATGCTGCCCATCTCCACTTTTATTCATTACTAGATCAGAGATCCTAGCCTTTGCAATAAAGCAAGAAAAAAAAAAGTTTAAGAAATAGGAAGAAAGATAAAACTGCCATTATTTACAGACTAGAAAAACTTTCATAATTAATAACTGAACTAAGCAAGGTTTCTGGGTAAAAAAAAAAAAATGCCAATAAATAAAAGTCAATTGATTTTTATATATAAAAGAGAAACAAAAAGAAGAATCCAAAAAGACAACGTTGATAAATTGAACTACATTAAAATTTGGAACGTCTTTTCATCACAAGACACCATTAAGAGTGAAAAAGCCACAGAGAAGAGATTTGCAATCCTTATAGCTGATAAATGCCTCCTATCCAAAAAATATAAAAAATTCCTACAGATCATCAAGATAGACAGTCCAATAGAAAAGTGAACAAGAGACCCAAATAAGCCAATAGACAGACAAACAACCAATTACATTTGCAAAGGTGCTCAATTTTATTCATCATCAGGGAAATATAAACTAAAACACAGTCATCAGAATAGCAAAAATAAAAAAGACAAACAATATCCAGTGTTGTCCCTCAGGACTCTCTTAACTGTTAGGAGAGTGAACTGGTACGGACACTTTGCAAAACGATTTTAGCAATATCTACTAATGCTGAATGAACACATAGGCTATGACTCAGCAATCCCGCCCTTGGTACATGCCACACAGAAATGCATGGAACCAGAGACACAGACAAGAACATTCTAAGCAGCTCACTGGGAAGAGGGCCAACTTAAAATCTACCTAAATAACCAGCAACAGGAAAATGTATAAACTGTGGTATGATCATACTATGGAATTTCTTACAGCATTAAAAAGGAGCACATTACTTGCATCCTCAACAACTTTATGTCAGCCTTACAGACATAACACTGAATGGGACGGATGCCAGACAAAAAGAATGTACAATGTACAATTCCATTTTTATAAAATTCACAAACTAGCAATCTAATCTTAGTTAACAACTTTACATCAGCCTTACAGACAAAACACTGAATGGGACGGATGCCAGACAAAAAGAATGTACAGTGTGCAATTCCATTTTTATAAAATTCACAAACTAGCAATCTAATCTTTGATGACAAAAGTGGTCACCAGCTGGGAAGAGGTGGTTATTGTAGAAGGCATGGGATTTCTCTGATGTGATGATAATTTAGCTCTTGATCCGTGTTCACGTCTGTGATTATCCATTCAGCTTCACAAACAGAGCTGTCTGTGTGTACATTATACTTCAATGTTTTAAAGTGTCTTTATTAGCTAGCTGTGTGATAAAGTTACTTAGCCATCACAAACGTCTGTCCTCATCTGTAAAATGGGTATAATAACAACCACTTCAAAGGATTGCTCTGAGATAGAAATAAAATAATTCAGGTGAAAAGTTTAGCACAGGACCTGGCTAGCTAAACAGTAAGTACCTTGTAATCACTGTTAAGGATTGCAGCCCTTTTAATATTTATTTCAGGGATTATCAGGCTTTGAGAACTTGCAGAAGCAGCCAGTTCTCTTCTTAGACACACTAGTCAGCGGCAAATCTGAGGTTTTTCAAGGCCTCCTGGGATAACAGCCTCAAGCTACGAGTAGAAGCCTCTGGTCCTCACACCCACGGAGGCTCACCTCCTAAAGCAGTGTGTTCAGCAACCAGACTGCTTGGGATGGAGATTAAATTTCTTTCATCCAGACAATCTCAGGCCTCAGGACTCCCTTCCCGGAGCCAGGCCTTCAGAGAGACCTGAAGACCGGGGAAGCACAATCCTTTGACCCCGAGGAAGTCCACAGAGCTGAGACCTCCAAGAAGGAAGAAAGGGGTCCAGAGAGCGGCCCTTGCAGCCTCTCAGCCTCAGAGAAGGCAGAGGGAGCGTGTTTAAGGCAGGCCCAGTCTGGGACTTTGGGTGACTAGGGAGTTCTTAACGAATGGCTCGTTGGAGCACCTGGCTGAGGTTGTGCACATTGTGGTGGCCTCCTGCGCAGCACACAGACCCCATTCGTCCTGTGTACCGACAGGACTCTGCAGACTCAGCGGCTTCTCCGGAAGCCACGGGGAATTATGAAATATGGGTATAAACTGCTTTTCTGCCAATTCACTTTTTTATGAAAGGATCATGTTGATTTTGCTCTTACCTCTTCGACTCAGAGCTCCTGTCTGAGACCTGACCTAGTCAAGCTGCTTCTCCACTTCGAAGGGTAGCATCAACAAACCCAGAGTTTGGGCAATTTCCAGATGATAAAAAATCACCTGAATTTCTGCTAAAAATGCAAATGTATGGGCCCCAAGCCAGATCCACTCAATAAATCTCTAAGGCAGGGGCCTAGGAACTTGCGGTTTTAAAGAGTCCCAGATGATTCTCATCATCATTCAAACAGGGAAAACTGGCCTTCAACCTGGTTCCTCCAAGTTCCCAGGATCCTCCCCGGGGCAATTCTGCCCATTTGAACTCCTTTCCTCTCATGCTTTCTTTTGTTTTGTTTTAGTTTTTAACCCAAATTTCTCTTTTTCTCTGCAATAAGCTCTTAATGGTGGTTCAAAGCTCTGTTCACCCCACTTTCTAACCCTTTTCTATTTGTTTTTGAGGCTCAAAACCCTAAAGTCTGACACAGTGGTGTCCTGTTGTCATTCTCATTATACTGAGATAAGACTCTGACTCCTAGGAGGATTTCTGGCTAAATAACACATTATTTAACTCAAATTAAAATGGATTTCTTTTGGAAGCTTTGGGGATGATTGGTAACACTCCAGAATAACTCAAAGTCATCCTACCAAAATCACTATAAACTTCCAAAACAGTATCTTATTTTATTTTATTTTTTTGAGACAGAGTCTCACTATGTCACCCTCAGTAGAGTGCTGTGACGTCACAGCTCACAGCAACCTCAAACAACTGGGCCCAAGCGATTCTACTGCCTCAGCCTCCCAAGTAGCTGGGACCACAGGCACCCGCCACAACACCAAGCTATTTTTTGACTGTAGTTGTCATTGATGTTTAGCTGGCCTGGGCCCGATTTGAACGCACCACCCTTGGTGCATGTGGTTGGCGCCATAACCACTATGCTAAGGGTACCTCCCTCCAAAACAGTATTTTGAGAGTTAAAAGCACTACCATTAATCTTACCTTAAGACACTACAATGTATCATTTAAAAGTGCTTTTCATAGTCAGTATTCTGGATAGTTATTTATTTATCCAAGGACTACTGCTCAGAATTTGGAATAGAACATCTGAGCCTTGCCTAAATTCTGATGTTAATGAGCTGTGGGAGAGATCTCCCTCTTACTGGGGTTCTTCCTCTGAAATACACACATGTGGTCATGGCCTACCTGCCTTCTGGAGTCCTTAGTCATCCACTGGGGCATGGAAATGGCCCATGTAGAGGACGAAAGTTTCACGGAATGAATGCATCAGTGAGTGAATGAATGAGGGAATGGTCCCTCATTAAGAATAGCAGCTTTAATAAGAATAATTAAGAACAAATGTTGGCGTTTAAAAAAAAAAAGTCCCATAAGGTGTGAGGCTGAGCTCCTGTGAAGTGGAGCCTAATTTGGAGGCAGAGTCCTGCCAGGAGAAAGTTCCTCTCTGCTGGTATCTGCACTGACCCTCTGCTCAGGCTGCTGCTTGCCTGAAGAGACAAGTTGGGGATCTTCATTTGGGTTTCTGCTTCTTTTGTCTCTCAGCGCTTTGTTGGATTGGGCCTGCCAAGGAGCAGAATTTGGTAACAGCTTTCAGATTCAGCTTGCCAGCGAGCGCGTCTGGCTGGGTGTGGGGTTTCTGTGGTGTAGCTGGCCCATGGCCTTGAATTTCGTTCGGTTTTCAGTGGACCCACGGCATGTCTCAAATGGACTCTTGCAAATGACATCTCACAAGTCAAGATGTGTGAGTAGGGTGGGTGTAAATGTGCATGCTTGCACACACAGACAGCACCCAACCTCTAGTATATGATGACAATGAATTAGGTCCCCCTTGTTGCCATCTGCAAACATGCTTGAGCATTCAGTACACGCAAAGCACAGTTCTAGACGTTGTGGGGAATGCTACACAAGATAGGACACCTTCCATGGCCTTCAGAAATTGACCGTTCTCGGTTGCCTGCCTTAGAAACGAACTCTGGTCAAGACCTTTTCCAATCAGGCTGACCTAGTTAAGCACTCATCCAGGTCGGGTGGCACTGAGGGGCATGGGGTGGCCATATATACAGAGTGGGACTTGAAGGAGTTAATCACAGTAGCTAGGGACCCCTGACAATGGCAGGGAAGGACGCTCTAAGCAAATTAGAAGAGTTTCACAGAATGTGATTATAGCTCTAGAGCAAAAAGCTCCGTCCTGGCAGAACCAGGAAGGAGAGGGTTATGCCATGGTTGTTTGAGCTTATGGGGTCAGAAGAGAAATTTTAAGCACATGTGAAATAACTGTTCGTGTACAACCCCCTCTACCCAGAAGTAGCAGGTGCGAGCTCTCACCAGATTCAGATGCAGGGTGGACCCAGTGATCAGCACAGCCCTGAGGATGACAGTGGAGTGTCTGGGCCCTGAGAGCAGAAGTCAGTGTGCCTGCAAAAAAACCCACTTGCTCTTCGATAAGAAAGGCTTATAGTGCCATCAGAAAAAGAGGCGGGAGGCAAAACATGTAATTACATCTTTGTGCCAATGTGTTCTTCTGTAAAATGGAATGCCAGCCCCTTCCTTGCTAAAAGCAAACAGATGTTTACAATAAACTGAGATAAGATTAGTATCAGGGGAAAGGTACAGGGTAGGAGAAGACTCGGGTGCTGATGCTGCAACCGTGATTTCCTCGCTAAGTGACCTTGGACAAGTCCTTTAAGTTTTCTGAGTCCACTTTTTGCCCTTTGATAAAATGAAGGTGGTAATTCTATACAGGTAAAGAACAAATTGAGATAGAACACAGGTGAAAATCCTTTATAAACTCTAAAGTGCCCCAGCAGCGTAAGAAACTCTGCTTCTGCTCCTTTAATAAATGTGCGTGGCTGACATCAGTAAACTACCACGAAGAGTTCTGAAGATGTTCAGACATCACCCCTGCCTCTTGCTACTTCCTCTGCCTTACAGGCCGGCTGCTACCTGCTCTGCAAAGTTCCTGCTGGGACCTGCTTGCCTCCCAGATAAGCTAGTGGCTAGAGAATATATTAGGCCTCGCTCTCCCCGGGCAGGCATGAGGATGGTAAAGCTTTTATCTTTTGTATTGACCCAGGAAAGAGCACCAGCAACAAAGACCAATTTATTATCTTAGTAAATCACCAAATGTTCCTGCAGCAAATTCCTGGGACTATGCAAAGCATCACCATCTCCAGCAAGAAAAAGGGAGGGTCTGGCTGGACGGGAGCCCAACTGTCCCCACCCGGCCCAGGGCAAGTGTGCCCCCGCTGACCACATGAAACAGTCTCTATGAAATGCAGATGTTGCTGGGGCTGGGTGCTGTCTCCCCCCATAATTTAAAAGCTTTGCATGCCTGCTACTTACTTCCAGACTTCCTCCTCTTCAGTGAGTTCCAGAGGGTGTTCGGGGGTATTTGGGGTAGCAGTGCGTTGTGGTGGTGGGATCTATCAGCAGCGGCTATTTCCCTCCATTCCTGCAAAGTGCTGCCTGCATAGCCCATATTTAATGTTTAAATTAAAGTGAATTAAAATTAATTTCGTTTGGGGAATTCTGCAAGCTCCCTCTTGAGATAAATGGAAACACCCCGGGGTGATATAAAATTGAGGTTGGGAATTGCTGCACCGAGAGCTGTGCTAATGAGGTGAGGGTCAGGGGTTCAATCCCCTCGTGAAGGGAGCAGTTAATTTCACTCTGCCTCATAGCCTCAGAGTCCACCCTTAACCCTGGCCATCTGCCTCCAAGAGGAGCCACTGGTCACCAGCAAGACAAAGTGAGGTAGAAGAACCAGATCTGGGCAAATCCATCCACCCCATTAGAATGACAGCCCAAAGCATGACCCATGGGTAACATGCCAGGATTTTCAATTTTGCAGATGAGACCCCTGTGATGTTATTATTATACTTTACGTTAGAGTAAACAGAAAAATATGGACCATTCCAATGAATCAGATGTCATGGCTTCCAGGATCTCTAAGTCATTACTCTTAGTTCCCAAGAGTTTGGCTAACTCAATAGACAATATAATAAATGTATTGTGTATATGATGGTCACACAGTCAATTTTTGTTTATCCTTAAGATGGAGAGAAGAGGGGTGAATATCTCCCAACAAAAGATAATGCAAATATCACTCATACTCAGTTTGGAATAGATGATACAATTTAGGGACAACAGATCGCTCTCCTTAATTATGTTTTTCTTTAGTTAATAGTAGTGTTAGTTTGCATTCTCTGGACATGTTGACTGATGGCAGAAAAGAGAACCCAAATGCTCGACTGGATGAGGGAGGGAGGAAGTCCGGGATCAGCATTTGTCAGGGGTAATCCACACGACGGGGATAATCCATCTCCATAAATCAAAAGCTCGCTGCATCCTGCTAATCACCAATTTACTGCTGTCCTTGCTGGAAAACAGAATTTCCGGTCATTTCATTTTCTCTAATTCTCTCCCCTCTCTTAAGTAGCCAAGTTCTAGTCCTTTCCTGAGGCCAGGAAGTGACCCCTTCTAGCCGGGGCATCACTGGCCTCCTTTGCCTGGGGTTTTCTGCAGCACCTGTGGTATGTGCTAAATTGTGGTATAGAAACCCCTGTTCCTTAGTGCTTGAGGGCACGGGCCAAATCTTTAGGCCCTTGTATGTCTCACAGGGCCTCGCCCAGCATTGAACATCCAGGAGGGACTTAATGATCGCATGCCCATTGACCGATTTCAGTAAGGAGTTTGGAAGAACAAAGAGAATTAACATCCTGCTCCCAGTAACAAGATTCAACACCCGTTCCTAGAAAAACTCTTCAGAATAGAGGGGAACTTCCTCAACTTGCTAAACGGCATCTGGAACATTATATCTAAGGGTAAGAGGCTGAATGTTTTTCCCCTAAAATCAAGAAAAATGCTCAGCACCTGTGGCTCAAGTGGCTAAGGCGCCAGCCACATACACCTAAGGTGGCGGGTTCGAATCCAGCCCGGGCCCACCAAACAATGATGGCTGCAACCAAAAAATAGCCAGGCATTGTGGTGGGTACCTGTGGTCCCAGCTACTTGGGAGGCTGAGGCAGGAGACTCCCTTGAGCCCAGGAGTTGGAGGTTGCTGTGAGCAGTGAAGCCACAGCACTCTACCCAGCGGGATAGCTTGAGGCTCTGTCTCAAGAAGTAAAATAAAATAAAGGAAAAGCAAGAATGGACACTCTACCACCCCTGTTCAACATCCTACTAGAAGTTCCACCAGGGCAATAAAACAAAAGGAAATAAAAGCACATTGTTTGGACAGGAAAAAGTCAAACTGCCCTGTGATTTCGTCCATAAAGGAATTTACCAAACAAGTAAACAAAAACCCTTCGGGGACGAACGAATGAGTTCAACAAGGTTATAGGATAAAAGATAAACATACAAACTCAATTGTATTTCTAACACTAGCAATGAACAAGTGAACAGCAAAATTAAAAGTGCAGTCTCACTCAAGAAAATTAAATACTTAGGTGTGAATCTAACAAAACGTGTACAGCACTTGTGTGCTTAAAATGCTGAGGAAAGAGGGGAGAGGGAGGGGAGGGGATGGGGGAGGGTGGGTGAGGGAGGGTGATTGGTGGGATCACGCCTATGGTTCATCTTATAAGGGTACATGTGAATTTTTCTAAATGTAGACTATAAATGTCTTAACACAATAACCACGAAAATGACATGAAGGCTATGTTAACCAGATGGATGAAAGTATTTCAAATTGTATATAAAAACAACACACTGTACCCCATGATAGTGTTAATATACACTGCTATGATTTAATAAAAAATAATAAAATAATAAAATAAAATACTGAGGAAAGAAACCAAGGAAAGGCTAAATAAAGAAAAACGAACCACCATGTCCATAGTAAAGATGTCAATTCTCCCCAAATTGACATACTGGTTAACACAATTTTTATCAAAATCCCAGAAATTATGTTTTTGTAGATCTAAACAAGATCATTCTAATTTTATATAGAATGACAAAGAAACCAGAACAGACTAGCCAAAACAATTTCGAAAAAAATGAAGTGGGATAAAGTAATCTACCCAATTTTGAGATTGATTACACAGCTCGAGGAATCCAGGCTACATGGTATTAGTGAAGGGCTGGATGCAGAGACGAGAGGGACAGAATAGAAAGAGACCCACACAAATATTTCCAACTGGATTTAGATAAAGGTACAGAGGCAATTAAATGGAAGAATTTAATCTTTTCAGTGAATGGTGCTAAGCAATTGACATTTATAAGAAAAAAACATCAATCTAGGCTGACCCTTTATATAAAAATTAACATTAAAGGAACTATAGATTTATATGTAAAACATAAAACTATAAAACCTACAGAAAAAACCATAAAGCGTTTGAGTCTAAGGCTGGGCAGAGTCCTAGACTTGATACCAAAGCATGATCCACAAAAGGAAAAATGAATAAATTGGACTTGATCAGTTGAAAAAACATTGGCTCTGAGAAAGACTCTGTCAAGAGAATGAAAAGACAAGCCGCAGACTGGGAGAAAATATTTGACAAAGGACTCGTGTATATAAAGAACTCTCAAAACTGAAAAGTAAAAAAAAAAAAAAAAAAAAGGAAGGAAAGAAAAGAAAACCATAAACAATAATAGAAAATGGGTAAAAGACAAGAGGCGTTTAACTGAAGAGGATTTACAAATAGCGAATAAGCATATGGAGACGGGCTCAAACTCATTAGCCATTAGGAAAGTACCAATGGAAAAAAACTACAGCGAAATTGCCACTGTGCACCTGTCACAGTGGCCAGATAACAGCAACAGCCCCAAGTGCTGGCAAGGGTATGGAGAGACCGGATCCCTCATACGCTGCTGGTAAGAGTGTGGAATAGCGCAGTCTCCAGCAAACCGTGACCGTTTCCTATCAAACTGAACCTGTCAGTAAACACGCAGCTACCGGAACCCCCGGCAGCGCTCCCGGGCTGCTTCCCTGCAGAACGAAAACAGGAGTTCACGAAAACCTGCATGTGATGCTCATAGAAGCTTTGTTCATAATTAGCCCAAACTGGAAACCCAGAGGTCTTTCAACAGGGGAAGCCAAAGGCCTTCGACGAATAGTGGAACCTCCTTCCACGGAGCACCACCGACCAATGAAAAAGAACCAACGACTTTTGATGCATGTGGTGACCTGGATGACTCTCCAGACAGTGGTGCCGCATGAAAAAAGTCAAGGTCGCACGAATGACAATACAGAAATGGAGACCAAGTTCGTAGATGTCAGAGTTAAGGATGGGGGCCAGAGGAGTAAAAGGAGGTGGGTGTGGCTTTGAAAGGGCAGCGTGAGGGACCTTGGTGGCTGGAAAGGCTCTGAATCTTGGCTGTACCAATGTTGGTGTCCTGCTTGGGGTGATGTACAGTAGTTTTGATGATGTAACCATTGGGGGAATTGGGCAGAACGTACACAGATCTCTGCATTATTTCTCGCGACTGAACGTGAATCTACAATTATCTCAACATGAAATGTTTAATTAAAAAAGAATCACCCCTTATCCATCTATGCTGGAGGAAGGTGTTTTAAACCCAGAGTTTCGGAATCTGTCCTGAGCAGCACAAGCTGAGCTTACTGTCATCCTCATCCTCCTCAGGTGGTAGCAATAGGTACCAGAGAGTCAGCAGGCTGTGTCCAGGAATGCCATCTGTGGCCTGGCACTGGGTGTTTGTTTGAGCTGCCAGGGCCTCCAGGTAGCAACAGCAGCCGCAAGGGCATGGACGTAGGGCAAGGATCTGCAATGTGGTCATGAGGGTCAGAAGGGAGGTCAGAGAACGGATGAGGAAATGGGCTCAATAAAAGGGAAATAACCAGGAATCTAAAAGTATTTATGTATCAAGAATAAGGGCCGTGCATCTCACTGGGGATTCAGGCTGCGGCTTGGCCAAACAGTAAAGACAGAGTAAGGGCCAGGCAAGGCAGAAGAGTCTTTCATTTATTTATCTCCTTGTTGGCTCAACCAATGTTTAGTGAGAAACTCCCAGAGGCCAGGCACCAAAGCAGGTGCCTAAGACACAGAGCTGGTCACATAGAACTACCTGTGTAATAGAGGGACAGAATAGCAACATGTTTGGGAGCATTCATGGGAACAGCAGGTGTCCGGCTCAGATAGTCAGATGACTCCTTTTGCAAGGAAGAGGTGTGGCTATGTAGGGCAGGGGGGAGGCAAGATTCGCACAGAAAGGCAGGATCCCGCAGCCCTGCCATGACAGGTCACAGGACCATTAGCACAGACAGGGCTTGTCTGCAGAGGTTGGAAGGCAGGAGTCAGGAGTAGAGGTATGTGGCTGGTGTTCGAGAGCTATCCCAGCCGCAATAAAGGCTCAAGTCCGGGGAATCCTGCGGAGCAGGCTACTGGAGGACTCCCACTCAGTGTATCAGAAAGAGTTGTAGGGCTGCACAGGCCAGAACACCGTGCCGTGGGCCCCGGGAGAGCCAGAGCTCTGGAAAATCTGTGATGCCTTCATGGGTCCTTTTACCCTCAGAGCTCTGGGTGCGTCTGTGGTCCTCCTCCCTCTGACTGTCAAACAGACTTCACACCGGATGAAGTTATCATCTCTGTGGAGCTGGGAGATCATCTTAATCTTCCAAATAACTTCACTGCAGAGAGGAAGTCTGAATCCTCCAGCTTGATTGGGGGCTTGCCAGTTCCACGGAGCCTTTCAGCTGGGCAGGGGCTCTTGTTTTCTGGCATTTCATTTCCCAGGGACATTCCATACTTGACCCAGGGCAGAGCCTGCCGGAATCCAAGTGAGCAATCAAGAGCCACACACCATTTGGAAAGCAGAAACCCCGATGCCAGAGTAAGACAGTGACATGTTAATAATACTTCCACCAAGTTTTACTGTGTCAGGCAATCTGTACCTGCTCTGATGACCTAATGGTGACCAAACCATGTTCTCTGTCTTGATGTCACCTACACATTCATCAGCCAAAGAGCCTAAGGAATATATTATTAGGACATAGATGCTGCAATTCTAACAGAACCTCAGAATAAGACGGAACTGTAGTTCTCTCACATGACAGGAAGCCGTCAATACCCAGGTGCCTTCCAGCTTGTTGCTCTGTAGTCCTGGTGTGTGGCCCCCATCCACGTAGGCCAAGATGGTTCACCACTATGCTCACATTCCCAAACGTAGGAAGAAGGAGAGAGGCAGGAAAATGAAAGGTACAAACCCCTCCCCTTACTGGCCCAGAAGTCACATGCCACTTGAAACCAAACTCTTTTTGCAGAAATTAATCTCATGAGTATACCAAACTACAAAGGATACCGGGAGAAGGAATCTTTAGCCAGACAGCCATGTGCCCAGGCTCACTGTCAATTACCATGGAAGCAGGTGAGTAGGAAGCAGATAGGTGAATAAAAAGAGGACACAGCTCACCAAAAAAGAGAAGCAAATGATGGTCCAAAGCTGAGCAGGAAGGAAAAACCTATGGCTGCCCAGGATCTAAAGGGCAGGCAGGAAGGAGGGGCAATACCAAAAACCAAAGGGAGCATGGACTTGGGGACCTGTTTTCCTCCTGAGACAGGTGTCGCCCCACAGGTACAGATGGGCAAGGAATTCGGGGAAGAGCACAGCCAGCAGCACACCTGATGAATGAGCTCCCCCAGGGCTTATGCTTTTAGTTCCAGACTGTCCACTGTGAAGAGTCACTAAGAGGACCATCAGTGCTGCCATCAGGGGTGTGGACCTGTTGCCTTGCCAACCGTCCTAAGGGCCGTAAGGATGCCTACGATGATGGCAAAGCTGATGCCGGATATGTGCTCTGTCTCACCGGAGTAGCGATGGTTTCCCTTGGCATCCTGGGGGCAAAGGTGCAGTGAAGTAGAAACCTTACCTGGC
Organism: Otolemur garnettii; assembly: GCF_000181295.1. NCBI lineage: Eukaryota > Metazoa > Chordata > Mammalia > Primates > Galagidae > Otolemur > Otolemur garnettii. The sequence continues at coordinate 3,804,011 of NW_003852511.1, forward strand.
CCCATGCTGGTGGGCAAGGGAGACATTCAGGCCAAACCAAGCCCTTCCCCGGCAGAGCAAGAGGGGAGATGGTGGAAAACCCGCTCCGACGGCGTGCTCTCAGATGTCTCATCACTGCCCAGCGTGTTCCCCATTCAGTTAGCTTTTCGTATTGTGGAATAAAATGCACAACAACAGCCGAGAGCATCTTCCAGTCATTGAGCCCTATGATGTTTGTGCCAGGTACGATGCTAGGCATTCGATGGCATTTACAAAATGCTTTCCCGACATCTTCATTTGGCCCTAACTTGGAGAGGTGAGCATAGCAGGTATCAGAGACAGTCCAACTTGGAATTTTCCACAAGGAAAATCATGATTTCCCCAAGATCACGAGGCTAGTCTGTGTCCCAGGCTGGCCCCAACTCCCTCCTCCCGGCCTGTGGTGTCCTCTGATGCTGCTCTTATAACACCGGCCAGCTTGCTCCCGGGATGTCTTGTCCAGTGTCGCTTTAGGGTGCGATGCACAGTGATTTTCTAATATCAGCCCAATCCCAGGACATGGATATTCCACTTGGGATCTGAAAACCCTAGTGTCTAAAACAGAGAAAGCGGAGGGTGGCAATTTTCTTTGAAAGGGGGCTGGTTCACACAGGGCTTCCTTGGACTGCCAGATTCCTTGTGCGGCCAGGAGGGAGGCTGCCTGCACCTGCGGGATCCCTGGGGTTTAGTGAGACCCAGTGGTAACTAGACTGGGGCTTGGGAGTTTTTCCCTTAAATTCTCAGCCTCTGCGGTCAGTCAGATCCTGAGGGAAAGATCAATGCACAGTAGCTTTGGGCTGCATTAGAGCTGGCTTCAGTCTCAAGTCCGTGACCTCCCAGTGGCATTTGACCCAAAATATTACTCTGTCGTCCTGAAACTCCTCCCCCTCCTTCCTCCTATCCCCTCCGCTTTCCCCTCCTTCCTCCCTTTCTTGTCCTTGCTCCTCCCCCTCCTCCTTGGCCCCCCACCCCTTGGCTGCAGCATACCTGCCCCTGTTCCTCCCTCCTCCCCCTCCTCTGCAAGTTCCCACTCCACTGCTCCAACCTCCTTTTCTCCAGCCACACTCCCTGCCCGCATCAACAGCTCAGCCAGCACCATGACCTCACGTACCATACGTACACCAGTGCTGCCAAAGTCCCATGTGACCCCAGTCCAGATCAGCCCTCGCCTCTAGACTCAGAGACCTGACCGTCCTCTCGTCTCCTCACCTGAGTGTCTACCTGGCCTCCCAACAGCGTGTGTGCAGAGCAGAGCCCCTGCTCTGCCGTCCCAAATTTGGCCGTCCCCACCTCAGGGAGCACCACCTTCACTTTCCCAGTGCTGAAGACCACACTTCCTCGGTACCTCATATGCCAACTGTTGGCAAATCTTATTGACTCTATTTTGAAAAAGTATCTAGAGCCTGGCACCCGTAGCACAGTGGTTATGGCACCAGCCACATGCACCAAAGGTGGCATGTTCTCACCCAGACCAGGCCCGCTAAACAACTGCAACAAAAAAATAACCAGGCATTGTGGCAGGTGCCTGTCTGGCAGGAGCTATCTGGGAGGCTGAGGCAAGAGAATTGCTTAAGCCCAAGAGCTGGAGGTTGCTGTGAGGTGTGACGCCATAGCACACTACTGATGGCGACATAGTGAGACTCTATGAAAGAAAGAAAGAAAGAAAGAAAGAAAGAAAGAAAGAAAGAAAG
>NW_003852511.1:3806223-3834887 GCF_000181295.1 Otolemur garnettii
GAGCATCTAGGGCCTGACCCCACTATGGCCTCAATATGAGCCCCCACCCCCCACCAGGACTATCTCCACGACCTCCTAAATCCAGGGCTCTGCTTCCACCCTCAGCCCATGGTCTTCACTTGGCACAGTCACAGAAAAGAAGCTGCAGAAACCACAAATGAATTATGTCACTTCTCTTCTCAATACCTGGCTCCCCCCTCCCTGGGAACAACAGCAAGGTCCTCAGGACGGGCTCCAGGGCCCCCCATGACCTTTCCCCCCACCCCCAAACATATACGCCTTTACCAGGTGCCCTCCCCCTCCAGCCAGGCTGGTCCCTCTGTTCCCGGAATGCGCTGCCCTCCCGCCTTCCCCTGGGCCCAGGCTGCTTCCCTGGCATTTCTGCTCGGCCAGTCCTCCCACCTCCTCCAGGCCTGTATCCAAGTGTCACCTTCTTGGTGGAGGCTCCCTCCGCACAGCGCTGTCCCTCTCCCCCCAGCCCTCCGCCTCCTCTCCTCTATTTTTCTGCTCAGCTCTCACCACCCTCTGCCGTTCTGTGCATTCCACTAATATCCTGTGCCCCGTTTGCTCCCCTCTTAGGTCTGAGGCTCCACAGAGCAGGAATTCTGTCTGCTTTGCTCACTGCTGTTCTTCCCACACCTGAAATGGTGCTGGGGGCTTGGCCCGCAATAAATATTTGTGGAAGAAGTGAACTAAATGAATGCCCGTGCCACCTTCTAACCTCGAGCGAGAGACGCGCTCCCTCTGAGTGCAAATTCCACATCTGTGAGATGAAGAGGATTTGCCCTCCCTGCAGAGTCGGTCTCAGGCCGAGAGAGAGTGTGCAAAACCAGGCCAGCGCCTGGCACACGCTGATTCATTGCCAATGTTACTAGGGCTTCGGGGGGAAATGGAGCTACATAAAACACAGAGCCCCAACCTGAAGGAGCAAGATCTTGTCGCAGATCTGGGAGACCTCGCAACCCTTGACCTCTGAGTGGGTGATGACCCCCCGGTACTTTCCCCGCCATGGGAAGAGGTCTGAACGAGTCCATTACCACTTAGTTTGATGACTCAACTGCAATTCATCTGTTCACGCAATCAACAAAATTTACAGTATCTCGGAAGCTAGAGATCAAAAGAAAAATAAGACTTTGCTTCTCTCTTCACCGAGCTCATTGCCCTTCACAGAAGATGAGCAGGTAGACCGCTGATGTCAGAGAATGTGGTCAGCTCTGGAAGCTCGGGAGCCAGTTGGAGCCTGCCCAGCACCTCCCATCCCTGTCCCCACCGCACACCCTGGCGTACCCAGAGTTATCTCAAGGTGCCTGACGATCAGGAACAGAACAAAACACATCCTGCTGGCAGGTACGCTAACTCGGAAGCGTTGGGCCTCTAGTCTATCAGACCGTAGGCAAGACACGAGCTCTGGAGGGTCCCTCATGGTTCTGAGGGCTGAGTGCCTCCACCTCGGGGCTTCCTCTGCTGTTACAGTCTTGATCTGGGGTGAGCTGGTCCATAATGCAATGAAGGGCCGCTAAGAAAGAGGTCCTGTGTGCCTTTCTGGGCAGTCAACAAGCCTAGGGGAGCTTAAACAGGAGTCGGAGTGCTCCCAGCCCGGGCCCAGCCTCCCTGGGGGGTGGGAAGAGCACCCATACATTCTGGCCTGACCACAGCTTCTCTCCCCCTCAGCTTCCTAAGGGGCAACTTCCTGCCCAGTTCCAGAGGACAGGCGACCAGCACCACAGAGAAGGACAGGCTTGGGGCTGGGTCACCCACTCCCCGTTCCTGGGCCCTGCTTCAGAGCATGCCTTCACCCCTTCACTGTCCAGCTGCCACTTCCCCCAGGGCCCAAGGTCTTCCCTCAAATGGGTGCCCTTGAAAATGATTCACCTAGAGGATGTGGAAGGGCCTTGGGCAGGAGGGCAGGAGGCTCCCCGTCAGTGCTTGATCGGGAAGTGAATCATGAGACCATAGTGGGTGGGGGTCACGTGGGGGTGGGAGTGGGGGCTGCCTCTTTCCTGCATGCCACAGTCCTCCGAGAGAGACTCTGTGTGACGGGGGCGTTTCCCCCCCGGTTGCTGAGGTGCCAGGGGTTCCTGCAAGATCCTACTTGATAAAACAGGGCTGGGAGGAGGGCAGGAAGGGGGTGCAGGGTTTCTGGTGGGCAGGCGGCAAGTGGCAGCCTGCAGAATATTCTGGCACCTCAGGCCCTCTCCCTGGCATGCTCAAGTGACTTTCCTCCCAAAAAACTCTTCAACAAGCAAATCCACAGAGCATCTTTCTCGTCCCCAGACAAGCTCTCCTCTCAACGATGGAGGGGACAGCTCCCTCTGATCAGGGGAAGCTTTTCTGAGCTGCTCCCCAAACGGGGGGCTGCCAGGACACAGGCTATGTACTGTGACTGCACGTCATCAAATTGCACACAGGGACAGTTCTGAGCTCATCAGTGTGGCTTCTCTCAGAGCCATGTGTGCAGACAGGCCCCTCAGCCAGGAAATGCACCTCCGGAGGGGCCAGGTGTGCACCGGTGCTGGGTGGGGACAGGGAGGAGCTGCAGCCTACACCTCCCCCGAGATGCACAATGGACGATGGATGAGTGAGTGGCCGCTTGGGCTCTGCGGGGAGGCTGTGCTAGCATCTCCGTGGCTGTTCAACACTGAGCAAGTTATTGCACCTCTCTGAGACACACCTGGTAAAATGGGGTGATGACAATGATGTGACTGTGTCACTGCCAGGTGGAGGAGGGATCACGTGTCCAGCATCAGACAGGGTCAGGCTTGTCCATGGTACTTAGGAAATGGAAGCTGCTGCCTTTGCTGGAGAAAAAGAAGGAGGCGGCCAGCCAGGTCCCCGGCCACCAGGACCCAGAAGTGTGGGAAGCTCACCCTCACTGCTGCCGGAGTGCACAGGGCCCCTCACTTACTAGACACCCACATCCCCTTCTGGCCACGCCCGGGTTCCTCAGCGGGGTCTGCTGAGCCTCACTCAGACTTCAGCTGCGACGCTGCATGATTCGTGCTCTGAACATTGTACACGAGTCTCTTCCACTTGTCACCAACTGCTTTGGGACAGGGATTCCACCCTGCCGTCTGCCCCCCACCTATTGTGCCCAGCGAATGAGTCCTCAGCCCTGAGGCCACAGCAGTGGCTGTGGACATGGGGTGCCCTGCTCTTCTCACATCATCTTCACTCACGTCATTCCTGGGGAGCTGCTGAGATCACCGCTGAGAGCAAACAGCAGGCAGGGAGGGCAGGTGATTCATCAAAGTCACTTACTAAAGTCACAGCAGAACCGAGATGACAATATGTCACTGCCTCAAGCTCGGAACCGAGAGCTCAGAGCAAGGCTTGGCCGACTCCACATGATTCCATGAACACAAGACAACCTCTGGTCATTCAAAAAAAAAAAAAAATGATGCCCAGCAACTCAAACGTGGAATCCTAGCACTTTGGAAGGTCAAAGGATCACTTGAGGCCAGTTTGATACCAGCCTGAACACCACACAGAGACACCGTCTATACAAAAAAGAGAGAGAGAGAGTGAAAGAGAGAAATAGAAAAATTAGCTCTCTATAAAACAAGTTTAAAAATTAGCCAGGTATGGGGGCATGCACCTATAGTCCTAGCTACTCAAGAGGCTGAGACAGGAGGATCCCCTGAGCCCAGGAGTTGGAGGTTGCTGTGAGCTGTGATGATAGCCTGAGCAACAGAGAAAGCTATCATCATTTTTTTGTTGTCTCAAAAAAATAAAAGAAAGAAAGAAAAAGAAAAGAAATGGTAAGAGCTCAACTCAGGTCACCTCTAGTCTCAAAAACCTTAACTTAAACACATCTGCAAAGTCCCTTTCACTATGGAAAGTAATATACGTACAGGCCCCCTGGATTAGGACATGACCTGTCTAACATGTATTTGGAAATGTTTGAATGAATGAATCTTCCTAAATTCCAGCAATCTCTAAGACTCAGAATGCTTTAGTAAATTTTGCAGTCTATATTCTGGAATCACATCTTACCCAAATTTTGGGTTTGGATCAGCTCAGCCTGTTCATAGAATGTGCATAGGCTATGACTACCTGCTTAGGAGAAAGAGGATCCCACCTGCTGTGAGGTGAATTGTGTCCTTTCAAAAAGATATATTGGCATCCTGGTTTGGTGCCTGTGGTTCAAGTGGCTAAGGCGTCAGCCACATACACCTAAGCTGGCAGGTTCGAATCCAGCCCGGGCCCGCCAAACAACAATGATGGCTACAACCAAAAAATAGCCGGGCGTTGTGGCAGGCACCTGTAGTCCCAGCTTCTTGGGAGGCAGAGGCAAGAGACTCGCTTAAGCCCAGGAGTTGGAGGTTGCTGTGAGCTGTGATGCCTCAGCACTCTACCCGGGGGGATAGCTTGAGGCTTTGTCTCAAAAAAAGAAAAAAGATATTGGCATCCTAACCCCGAGGCCTAACCCTGAATGTTGAGCTTATTTGAAAACAGGATCTTTGCAGATGTAATCAAGTTAAGAGGAGATCTTATTGGATCAGGATGGGCCGTATATCAAAAAACTGGTGTCCTTACAAAGAGAAAGAGATTTGGACATGGAGACAGCAGGACGGCCATGCCATGATGAGTCAGGGCCTGGAGTGACCCAGTTCTAAGCAAGGAGTGCCAGGGACTGGTACCAACCCCCAGAAGCGAGGAAGAGATGAGGAAGGAGGGTGGCCCCACACCGATTACTGACCTCTAGCCTCCAAAAATGCGAGAGGAAAAATTCCCATTGTGTTAAGCCACCTAGTTTGTGATCAGTTGTTACAGCATCCCTGGGAAACTAATACACCCTCTGGCCCCTCCCCAGCCCTGACACGGGGTCTCCCATAAGCTGTTCCTGAAGACGCTGCCAGGGAGACCGCAAAGACCCCCTGTTTCTTCACTGCTGCAGACACTGCATGGCAAGGGAGGGCTTTGCCACTGAGAATGAACCATTGACTCTGGCCGCTTTTGACAGACAGACTCAAAGTCACCACTGTGAATTCAGTGTTTCCCCCCCTGTTTCTTGGAAAGCACCTCTCAGGACCGTTTCAAGAAAAATAAATTGTGAGGTTAAGTATCTATTTAAAGCAAACATCATTTGGAGTTCCAATAACAAACCAGGCCAGTTGGGTCTTTAGGACAAGGCTGGATCCACGGTGAGCAGGCGTGTGACTGCGGGCTGGGTCCGAGCAGGCCCCTATGCGCTTGTCACCTGAGGCGCTCTGCCCCCTGTACACTGACAGGCAGCCTTGGTTGCTGCCTCCCCGACCCTCTGATCCAAATGGACACAGAACTTTGTGCTCACCAAATAAGAATTTTTCAAGCAGCTTTGAAGTTAGGTTTATACCTTGGCAAGCTTAGCGGGAACATTTTGAATCCGTTTTGTCCCTTTCACCCCGAAATCCCCAACTGCTTAGTTGTAACTGGTTTTATGAATGCGAAGCTCTGGGCTAGGCCTCCAGGGACTCTGAGTCTCGGAGTCCATGAGTAACCCAAACTTGGATGCATCACACGTGCGTGTTCCTGGCTGGAGTTCAGAGTAAGCCAAAGACTTCTTTTATTTCGACACTGCTGAATGGTCCTCCCGTGGGGGCAGTGGCAGCAGAATAGACCTCTCCTCATCTCTGTGTCTGAGCACCCATTCTATGGCAAGCACTGCTCTAGGCACTGGCAATATGCTGCTGAGCCCCTCTCCCCGTGCGGCGCCCTTCCATGCCTGGGAAATAGGAAAAAACGCAAAGGTAAGCAGACAAGTAAATAAAATAACTGTGGATTGAAATAATTATCATAAGGAAACCCAGGAGCTAAGACCAAGGAGGACGGGCACTCCACCAGGGGAGCAGGAATGCTCGGCTAAGAAGGTGACACCCAAGCTGAGCCCCAGAGGAAATCAAGGAGCAAGATGCAGGAAGCAGTGTGGATTCCTGTGGGTGGGAAGAGTAGGTGCAAAGGGCCTGTGGCCGCAAAGGCCTTGGCCAGCGTCTGTGCGATGGAAGAAGAGCAGTGTGCAGGAATGTTGGGAGCACACAGGAGCCTGGGGCGGGAGGGGGCTGGAGAGGTCTGCAGGGCTCAGATCATGCTGGGCTGTGCTCCAAGTTTGGATTTTATTCTAAATATGGCAGGAAGCTATTGAAGGGTTTAATGATGTGTGTGTGCAGGGAGGGGGTAGGGGGTTAGAGAACACAATCTCCTCTTTCTTCTCCTCCTTGGTCTTCTGCTGCTCCTTCTTCTCAGACAATCACTTTTGCAGCTCTGTGGGGACAGTAGATTAGAGGTGGGCAAGACTGCAGGGAAGTGGCCTTTCAGGACAGATGTACTGGGAACTTGGAGTTGGACAGTGGCGGTTGCAGGGAGAGAGCACGATCCGATGTAGGCAGGAGATGTGATTCAAAGGACCTGCTGATCTGGGGAAGGGTCTCAGATGGCTGACTGCTCTCCCACCAGGCTTTCTGTCTCAGCACAGAGTGGCACGCCAGGCTCATGGGAGACCCTATGGCCATCAGGGTCCCATTCAAGCCTCACTGTCAGTAATAAAGTTGGACATCTCTGGAGCTCATCTAGGTCATGTGCAAGATGCTTTGGTGACACCTGCCTCATATTGTAATAGGCAGCATTTTTTTCCAAAATTTGTCTTCATTTTTTAAATGCCATAGAAAATCTTGCCTGAAAGTACCTCCCTAAAGTGGGGTCCTATCTCAGAGCCAGTAGTGAGCTGAAAACCAGATCTCTAGGGGGTGAAAAATGAGACCCTGATTTGTAGCATTTACCAATTGCTGTGGTGTAAATATTCTCACCATGGCTACTTGAAAGTTATCAATAGTTAACCAACTCACGAAATACCTGAGTAGTCAAGAATTGGCTCTCACTAGCCTATAGGAACCAGCTCTTACAGCTCTAGTCTGGAACACTATGCCAAAGAATTGCCTTCAATTGTCAGGTCAGAAGCAGAGTCTCTGGGGAACTTGGTGACGTGCTGAGCCCATAGGTGTAGATGGGAATGTGCACAGTAAATCACTCCGGGCTCAAGTGTATCCACATCGGTTAGCTTCAAAACCAAACCGATTACTCAAGGCACCGTCTCTCCACTGATGATGCAGAATGGCCTGGAAGAACATTCCCCATGGGTAAGTTTGCAAAGTGGATGGCGGGTTAGAAAATCTGAGTGGCAACACTGGCTCTGCTGCTGGTTGACTCAGTGACCTCAGGCAAGTCATGGAACAGTCTCTGAGTGTCAGCTGCTTCTCCGTAAGACCCTTACGACAACACCTACACGTCCCCCAGATGAGAGGCAGATGATATTTAATACCAAGCCACAGAATGCATTCCCAGCCTACCGGCTCCATGCATCACTAAGTTTCCTGGAGAATCTGCTTCTGGTTGGGGGCAACTGTGTGGGTTGGGAAGCCAGAAGAGACTGCTGAGCACAAGACCAGACCAGCAGCCTCACAAGGCTGCCCTCGAGGCAGCTCCTACATCCTGGCCCTTTCTCCTTAAACACCCTATTTTTGCATGCAGGTAAGAGTCAACAGAACAGAAAAGGAGAGTAGACAGAGACAACAGAGAGGACAGTAATGAGGTGACAGGGTGAGTGTGGGAAATTGAGACGCATCAGGAATCAAAGATGGCTCCCAAGACACACCAGGAATCAAAGATGGCTCCCAACGTGATGGTGCCCCACACCATGTGGAACAGTACGAGCAGCATCGTTTGGATTTCTCTGGCCAGTAGAACTGTATTTAGTGACTAAAGAGTCTGCACCTTTCAAAGTTGATGAAGAATTGTCTGGGATGTCCCCCTAACACACTTCTTAGGAGATGACCCCAACACAGCTCCATGACCTTGTCCATGAGTGGCAACACTGCCTTCTACGCAAGCCGAGAGAGAGAGACCATGAAGGGGGCCACACTGCCTTCCCAGCCACAGCTCGTGGACCACCCTCCCAGACAAGCACCCTCTCCATCCCCCACGTGCATCCTGAGACACTGTCCTCATTCCACAGTCGCACGCTAATGTCCTTGTCTACAACCTGAGTTCTCCCCTTCAAAGCACAGAGGCAAAAGCAGTTGAGAAGTCAGGGACGGGGGACTAAAACCTGTTTACACACCTAGTGGGCAAGGATTGAGTCTTCCTTCCTTCCTTCCTTGTTCTCAATCTTTTCTGCACATACTGAGGCCACTGGCTGTTGACCCACAAAATACCAAGGTGACATCTATGTTCTCACCTCCTTATTTGGATGAATATGCCTTTTCAAAATCAAGATGTTCTGAGAGTTTTTTTCAAAATAAAAATATATGAAAATAACCCCAAACAGAAAGGAATACTGAGGGTAACCATATAAAAACAATTTCAGCTGAAAAAAATCACCCCATCCTGCCGAGTCCCAAACAGAACCGTGGTTTCCAAAGGGACATTAGCAAAGTGCAGAGCTCCTGGCAGTGGGCGGGATGGAATGCCTGCCCTCTGTCCAAATAAGCAAACATCCTCCAGAATCCAGCATCTGTGCCCAACACGCCATGGTTCCAATTTGCTTCCTGTTTGGGGCCCTCCCAGAAACGCAGGTCCCAGACTCACACAGATTTGCCAACGTGGGTATCTTAGCAGGGAGACAAATCCAGCAGGTACTCAAGATATCTGGGCGAGAAGAGCTGCATCTCATCAGAAATCTCCCATGGCCAACGCTTTTTTTAATTTCCAAGATAGATGGATTTTTACTTATAGGACTAAAGGCTTTATTGTTTTTCAAATACTTAGAAGGAGCCAGGAAAATTGGTCGAGCACCTGGATAGCTGATCCAACCTCAAAAATCTTCTGACCTTCATGAAGAAGCCCTGATTTCCCCCCGGCCTTGAATAAACATTTCTTCTCTTCTTCCCAGCGCTATTCCTTGTGTGGTGTGGGCAGGCAGGGTGCCCGGTCCATGCAGACATGCAGAACACCTAACTCATCAGGATTCTTCCCACTGCCCCCAGCCCAAAGGTCCCTACTTCAGATGGGACCCCCGGGAAGGGGAGCAGATGACGCAGGGCCCCATCTCCAGGGAGCTCAATGAGCAAGTACATTATAATGTGTACTTTAGTTCACATGTGAATGTGAATGTCTGTGAATATACTCGTGAATATCTGCGTGTGCTAAAACACCAACTTCTTAGAGATGTTTGAAGGTGTCAGGAAAGGGAATTTGGGGAAGGGGGGTGGGGAACATTTCCTTGCTCTACAGATGCTTCCATTATGGCTTCCAGAACCTGAGAGAAGGTAGCAAAGATTTGGAGCGTGGCCTGGAGATAGGATTTGCAGCTCTGTTTCCTAAGGAATGCTTCACAGCCCCGCAGGCTGGGACAGGTAGGGGCTGGGAAATCTGGCTGACAGGTCAACTTCAAGGTGATCTGCTTGCTGAGTCTTCTGTCTTGCAGCTAAGCTCCCATCCCACCTCTGGTGCCTGGTGAAGGTAAATAATTATGACTAAGTGTATGAAGCAGAAGGCTCTCGGCACACCTGTAATTACCACCTGGCATGTCCTTGCAGAACCTGGGAGTTTCCCAGGGAGCCGGGGAGGCCATTGCTGGAAAGGGTAAGTCAAGGTGGGTCCTCTGGGCAAGACTGAGCTGGAGGAACCAGAATAAAAATTTATATAATCAGATGGGTGTTTTGTTGCTTGGCAGGAAGAGTCAGACTCAAAGTTGCCAGGTAGCTGTGCTGATAGAAACCTGGCCGAAATGCTCACAGACATCTAAAAATGTCTGGAAATAAACAAAACGTAATCAACTTAGAGCGACACCATCTCACAAAAATATAGTGTGAACCACACAGGTCAGTTTAAATTTACTAGGAGCTGAGTTAAAAAAGAAAAGGATGAGATTAATTTTAATAATATATTTAACTGAACCCCAAATATTATCACTTCATCATGTAATCGATAGAAAAAAACCATCATGAGGTATTTTACTTTCTGCTGTTTCATACCAAGTCTCCAAATTCTGGGCTCATATAACATCCCGAGCATGTCTTGCTCAGAACTAGCATATCAGGCACTCACAGCTGCGCACCTGGGCCTGCGCTCTGCCCTGGGGAGTGGCCGCTTGGAGGTGGACGTTTCCACCATGACCTCCTGAAAAGCTCAGGCCCCCGGCAGACTTCTCACAAACATTTCATATAGAATGAATGAACTCGTCATAGGTGAAATTGTATTTGCGCTTTTAAATGAGTAGCGTTCTTCCTAAAATCACAAAATACAAACTTCTGAACACTTCTTTTGAACAGTACTAAGCAACTTTCACGCACGGATAACAGCAGCCAAAGTAGGATGACTTAGGTTAATAATTGATTGCCCCGAGCAGTGGAAAAATAAATAAGACCCGATTCTCACTGCTCCACCCCTGAAGGCCACTCACCAACGTCTGGATGCACACACGTTCCCCTGCTCTCTGCCCCGGGGCACGGAAACTGCCTTCAAGGACAGCACAGCCCCGTGATAGCCAAGCGGACCAAAAATGCCTAACACTGTGTCCAACGGGCCCTGCTGACAGGGACACAAGTGCCACCTGGATAGGAGGCTACAGCCCTGGTTCTGAACAGGGGTGAGAAGTTCCCGGGGAAGAGGAAGGAGGGGAGCCCCCAGGCAAAGGAAGCAAGGGGTACAGGAGCTTGGGACCGCCCCACAGGGCAGGGGAGCACAGGACTTCAGAACCATTCTAGAGCAATCTCTAAGCCTGCAGGGACCGGTCCTACTTCAGGGAAATCCAGAACAGAGTGGCCCAGCCATAATATAATGCCAGCCACATATGTGACATTTTTGGGTACCCACATTGAAAGGGTCAAAAGAAACAGGTACAATTAATTGTAATGACATTTCATGTGACTCACTTTGCCCCAAACATTGTCATTTCAATGTGTGAGATATCTCGTGTTCTTTTTTACGTAAGACTTCCAAATCTGGTGTGGACCCGACATGCAGGGCGCATCTGGATCCAGACCAGCCACATTTGAAGTTGGAACTGTTCCGTAGTCTCACGTGGCAGGTGGCGCCATGTTTGGGGGCACTGGTCTAGATGTAGGGGTGTGTGTAATGATTAACAACCTCTGCTCAGGTCCTTGGGTCCAAACGAGGGGTCAGGCAAGCTTCCAGGGGGAGGTCTGGAAAAGAATTAGGAGGTGAGGTCGTGCACCCTTCCCATGGGGCCGGCAGGAGGAACCAGGTGCTATTACCTGAGAAGGAGCGAGAGGCATCACCTCCTGGCACTTGCTCCCGAGTGTATCTGTGCGAATAACCTAACCACAAATAACAGCGCTAAATTTTGCCCAGTGCCTGGACACCAGATCACAAGGCTGACCCAGAAAAGGGTGAACGCACCTGTGGCTGGTGGAACGGGGGGGTGGGGGGCAAGTCCACAGAGGTCACCCCAGGTCCCCAGGATGCCTCCCCCTCCACAGCCAGGGAGACACCCAGGCTGTCTGATACGGAAATGTTTGGATGGGGGCAGAGAGGGTGAGGGCAGGGGCTGAGGCAGGGTATCAGTAAGGAGCCCACCATGGGCGACAGTGCCCTGTGCCTGTGCTTGCCAAGACACCAATATCTTCCCTAGTGAGTCTGGTGGTGCCTGGGCCCCTGCAGAACAACAGGCTCTTTCTTCCCTCAGCCCATTCTGCTTCAAGGGAGCTGGAGAACAAGCCCAAGCCAGTGAGAATTTGGACGAGCCTAGCTCTCCCCTGGCCTCCAGGCTCTGCAACAGATCCGCTTTGTGAATGAAGGGGGCATCTCTCCAAGACACTGAGCTCTACCCTGTGGGCACGCTGTCCACCCTCCAGCCGGTCTCCCAGGCTGCAGTCCTTCTCTTCTGGGTGAGGAGGGATCCCCTTGAGAGTTTCCCTTCCCTCTTCCCCCCTCCTCCTGCCTCCCCTGCCTAGAAGGGAGCCACCCACAGAACTTTAGAAGGAGGTCACCCTTCCTGCAGCAGAGTCTTGAAATTGCTGTGTCTAGAGCCACCAAAACCCTGGCCAGTAGATCCTAGCCTCTGGGCTGCCATGGCGGGAGACGTCCTAGTCCGGTGTCCCAGCCCCACTCAAAGGAACTCAGGATAACGCCACGTGTGTGGTGTGTGTGGGTCAGGCACACTGCTAACTGCAGTTCTGGGAAGGAACGGCCCATGCAGCTGCTCAGAGTCTTTCAGTAACAAAAAATGCACAATAGATCAGCCCTCACTTGCAAAGCAATTTTTAAAAATATATATATTTAAAAAGAAGAGCAGACTGGTCTGTATCGAGTCCTGGAGAAAGCAAAGGTGGCTGGATCAAAACACACAGCCCCGGTGTTTGGCGGTTTATGACCTTGGTTCACTAATAAGCCCTTGTAACGTGATTACTGGCGGGTTTTGCAAGCCTCTAGACCCAGGTGTGGTTGAAGGTCAGCTGCTCAGGGACAGGGGTTCTCCTGCTGTTGGGAGAAGCTTACAAAGAATAATTTTCCTGCCCCAGGGCTTGTCGATGATTAACGCGTCTCTTTGGGTCAACCAGAGAGTTAATGGTTATTCAAAGTGCTTTTTGATAAAGGGGGGAGGTACGGAGGGGAGAAAATGAATATGTTAACCATTAATCGAGGGAAATGCCATAAAAATTAGGATGGAGAGCACTTGGGCTGGGAGAGGAATTCACAGGCTGGAAGGGTCAGCTAGGCAGGCCCGATGGGAAAGGGAGGGGCCGCAGGGGGCCTCAGAATTCATGCATCTTAGAGCTTGAGGTCTTGCTTGTTGACTTTTCCCCCCTTGTTTCATCGCTCTGAGGAAACAGAGTGGGAATAATGAAATCGTAAACATGGGAACATTGCAAATAAAGTTGGTTTTATTGGCCTTTTTGCTGCAGCCTCCCACAGCTCAGCCTGTAGGGCTTATGCCCTGGAAGCTTGGTCTCCAGCATCTTTGGGAAACAGCCGGGGAACCCAGGCAGCCCACAGTGGAAGAAAGGGAGGGTGTCCTGGAGCGAGGCATAGCCCCCCTGCTAGGCTGGGCAGCCTCCTCCGAGGACGGCAGAGGCTGCACTGTCGGACAGGCCATCTGTTTGCTGCCCTGGGGAAAGGCAGGATCACTCAACCCCCGGTGCAATGAACAAGATGATTCAGGGGCAAAACTCCCAGACACCACCAGGGACAGCTCCTGATGGAGCCCGGCTGGCACCTGCAGACCTCTCTGGTGGAAGACAGCTGTCCCCAACCCTCCGCATACGTGTGGAGTGACATACTTTCTAGCATGACATACTAGAATGACATACTTTCTAGCTTGTCGAATCCAGCTCCTGCCCTCAAGGGGTTGACTGGTGTTCGGAAGACAAGACTGAGGCAGGGCCGGGGGGCGTGATATAAACAAACTGTTGGATACATTTAAGGAAATAAGGGCTCACTTTGCTGCTGGGGTGGTGACGGAGCTCCCTAGAGAAAGCTGCATTCAGAGCTGGGCTCTCGGCTAGACAAGGCTGTGGCAGAGAGGAATAGGAAAGGCTAGATGAGGAAAGAATAGCAAGAAATGTTTAAGGAAGAGGCCGCTGGGAGTGGGGCAGACGGTATGTGGGAGGAAGATTCTGCGGGCCGTGGGGCTGCACTCACACCCCACTCACTAGATCAGGAAAAGTCCTGAAAGGAGACTGGAATTACTGAAGTGGGAGGTGGGGGTCTGAGGTCAGGGCGAGTGAAACAGGAGAACCCACAAGTCACTGTGAGGTCACCAGGGCGGGTGTGGATGACAGAGGGAAGCAAGAGGCGTCCCAATACAAGGACTCAACCCAATGTGGGGCTAAGGATGGAGAGTCAGAGGAGAGGGGCCGCAGGTCTCCAGAGAGGGTGGGATGTGATTCAGGGTGTCCCTGAGCACGGGCAGGAAGGCAGCCAGGCAGAGGGAAGGCTCTGCTTCCCCTGTGCTCTAGAACCAGGATCAGGGAGCAAAGATTCCAGACACGGAGGGGACGGGGTGGGGGCTCAGAGGTGCCTTTTCTGTCTTCACCAGAGTGGAGGTAAGAAACACACAACTGTGATACAGAGAAAGGGGCCTCCATGCTGCCCACCGGAGTCAGAGATTATTACACATACAGACTCCTGCCAACTGACTCCCACCATCACCACCGCCACCAGTATCTCTTTCGGAGCAGGGCACAAGCATGTGTCTTTTCTTCAAGGTCAATTTTAACATGAGGCTAGGTCTGTGAATCACCGCAGCCCAGCAGCATGAGACTTACTGTCTTGGTTCTTGTCCTGACTCCGCCACTTAATGACTCTGTCTGTGTGTGACTGCTCTTGCCTCAGAGTTCCCAGCTTCGTACCTTCTCCATGGGACATGGTGAGGATTAGATATGATAATTCGTATAAAGTTCTGAGCAACAGCCTAACACAGCAAGTGCTTAGTACCTGTTGGCTGTTAGCTAGACGGTGTGATGAGGGGTGTGGTGGGAGGGGATGAATTCTTGCAGGAATCCAGGTGGGGATCTAACCCGGATTTGAGGGTCAGAGAAGGCCTTCTGGAGGAGGTGACTTGCAGGAAAGTGAGGGGTTGTCTAGGCAGAGTGGGCAGGGGTGAGAGTGAGGAAAAGGGTAATATTTTGGACAGAGGGAATAGTGTGTGCAAAGTCCCCAGGTATGAGAGCAAAAACCATGGAAAGGACAGATGGCAACTCAATGGCACCGGTGTGCAGGGAGGGACAGGGAACAGAGAGGCAGAGGCAGGTGGCTCCTGACACCCTCTGAATTCTATCCTGCAGGCAACAGGGGGCTGCTGCAAGGTTTTGAATAGGAAAAGGATCAAATCTGAGTTTTAGAAGCAATACTCCTGCTACAGTTCAGAAGATGAGTTGAGGGGGTGAACCCACAGAAGGAGCAGTTTGGAAAGAGGTTCACATGATCCTGACCAGAGAGACAGAAGGTCTGAGCTGTGGGGAGAGAGAAAATGGTCAACTGGGAGCCACGGTGGCGGCTGATGGGAGCTAGAGCTCAGTGACGTGAGTGTGTCAGGGGTAGATCTCAGCTCAAGCTTGAACAACCTCCCAGATCAGTGTCAAGCAAAGGAACAGGGAAAAGGAACACGTCTGGGAAGAGAAATATGAATTCAGTACATTGACTTTTGGTGTCTATGAGGCTTCCCAATGGAGCTGTCCCCATGCACATGAAAGTTTGAGGCTCAAGACCCATGGCTGGTTGTAGATATATTTTTGAAAACCAGGAGCATTTAGAACCAAGGCTGGGAATTGGCAGAAGAAGGAGAGGCTGCCATGGGCTCAAGGAGGCACTGTTGACAAGGGTGGGCCCAGGTCTAGAGCAGAGATGGGGTGGATAATGTCGGGAAGAGTTCTTGGCAAGTCTCAATAGCAGGGAAGAATTGCAGTCCAGGAGACACCTCTGAGTCCTGTATTTTGAAGTGAGGTGGATCGGTGTGACCCTGAGCATAGCGATAGGCATAGCCATGTGTATGACCAAGGAAAGCAATGAGGAAGGTGATGGGTTGGCTCAGGAATGGCCACGGGGAGGCTGAAGACACTGACACTGCTCAGGAGACCCAACGGGCCCATGTGCTGGAAGGTGAGGTGTGGTCCAAGAGGACGAGAGCAAGGATGGAGAATGTGAGAAGTATGGCTGATGAAGAGGCTCAGACTGGGCCAGAGCACAGCTGCGGAGGCCACGCCACGGGAGGCTTCCTCACCCGCTTCTCTCTCACTCATTTAGACCTGGTCTAAGCATGGATGCTTTGGGACCCATCACCCCCTATTCCCTGTCATGTGGCTGCCGCAGGGACCCTGTCCAGAAAAAGTTGATCTTAGAGAACGCACGTCCTAAGAGCCATATTATAGGGGACATTTGTATGGTCACTCACCTACCTGTGATGGTGGAGAAGGACTTGGCATCTGTCCTGAACTGTCTTCTTGACTTGCTCTATGAATGAGAGGTTTAGATCTTCCATCTATTAAATGGGATAATAATTCTTGACATCTACCTGCCTCACTTAGCCACTATGAACATAAAATATTTCCCAAGTGCTTTGGGCTCACATTAAAAGGAGCTACCTAAACATTAGAGCACTCGCTGTTGGGTTTTCTTGGACACCGATCAACTTAAATGGATAATAATAAATTCCTCTGCCTATCTTTGTTGAGAGATTAAAAGAGGGAGAATCCCGTAAGACTTTGCTTCTGGAATGCTCTGTTCTATCAAATCTCTTTTAGGAAAAGGATTTGAGGATAGACCCTGATGCAAGAAGGGTCTAGAATTCTGGTTTTAGAAATCTTCCCTGAACCATCTGGACTGAAGCACACGGCACAGGAGACTGAGGGTGAAGTTGGGTGATATTTTGGGACCATGGGGTGGATTCCAGATTCATTTCTCACTCACCTATTCACTTACTCCATGACATTTTACACAGCATTTATCACAAGCTCCCCACAAAGCTTGCAACCACCAACCCCAGCGTCTAACCACTGTCTGGCCACAGAATCGCCCTTCCCAGCTGGACCTCCCTTTGGAGTTAGTTGCTCTCTCTCTACATCCGTGGGGCAAGATGGCTGCCAGGCAGAAGGAAGTTGTTCTGGGGGGGGAGGGGTGACCCAAAGAGCAATAGAAGGGGGTCAAATAGGGGTTCCAAATGGCCACTGCACTTCTCCAGTACCCAAAGGTGAGACTTCCTGAGTGGTGAGGGGTCCAGGTAAAATTTCCCACCTCCCTAAAGAGTTTGTACGTTTCTCAAGCATCAAGGTCTGAATTCCCTTATCCACCAGGGCTGTTTACACAGTGAGGGTTTATTGAGTAGCAAGGGAATAAACAATTCACTCAGAGAATTTGAGGATTAGATCATTTGCTCCAAACTCCCGCTGGTGCAGGCAGATTCCAGAGAGGTTTCCCTTGGTTTTCCATTCTGTGGTGGGCTTCGTGGCTCCTTATCTTGACTAAAGATGGGAGGCAGAGAATCAGAATGGCAACAAAGACGCTGCCCTTGAAGGTTCAGTCCCAGTAAATTAACCCCAAGCATAGATTCATCTCAATGGCCTGGCACTTGTCATAGATCAGAATGGAAACGACCGCTTGGGTCCTGAATATCTTCTCTTCCCACTCAGTGGTTTCAAGAGGCCTGAAACTGACGAGCCAGCACAGCCTTTCCTGCTTCCGGCTCCCATGGCCAGCACCAAAACACGTGTTCCCGGGGACTGGCCTGCATGTAGTCCACGGCAATTCTGTTCCCCTTAAAGAGGGAACTTTTACAACCAAGTCCACCCAAGGACAGAATGAATGCCTCTCAGAACCGGGCCCCATCTTGGCCAGTAAAGGCCGTGCCACATCCACCTGGGGGGCTGTATCCGGCTGAGCGGTTACTCCAGCCGACTTCTAGGGTCCCTTCCAACTTAAGCTTCTTTAATCCTATGGTTTCAGTGATGGGACTCTGGAAAGAATGGTAGTAGGACATAGGCCCTGAACCACAAGAAACATAACTGATTTGGTGTTTGGGATCATGAGAAGCTGGTCATTTGGATAGCTAAAAAAAAATTGACCACAAGAGTCTCAGTGGCAGTGCACAGCAGGGAACTCTTAGGCGGAAAGGGCTGGTGCTCTTGTGCTGACGCCACCCGCCACCCTCGTCCCCCCCAAGCACTTTCCCCTGGTGGGGATGTGTGTGAGAGGTGCTTGCATAAAAGTAGTTTTATGGCTCTGGCTTGGGTTTGTAAGCAGAGCAAACAGAAAAAAAAAAAAATCTCAGGAATAAAAGGGGCAATAAAATAATTACATAAAGCTTTGAACTCACCTTAAATACCACCTTTATTTCAAGGCTCTCTGACAAGTTTAGAACTGTAGTTGTTTGCTTTTATCCGTGGGGAAACTGAGTCACTGTGCAGTAAGGGCCAGAGAGTGGGCGGGGTTTGTCACAGGGAGAACTCTGAGAGACACCCCCACTGGACACACTGGAGGGGGTGGCCCAGAGGGATAGGCCCCCCGTCATACCATCCCAGTGTCCTGTGCTCTAATGTACAGATTCTGAATCCTGTGTATCAATTCTACCCACACTGCCCGAGCCGTGTCTGAGCGCCAGTGCATGGATTCTTGAACCTGACCTTGGCAATAGAAATAGCAGCACTAACGCTTTTCCTGCCTGCCATACATCAGGCACCGTCTTCCCTACACCTCGCTCCGATCCTGTGAGGTTGGTATTATTGGTCTCAACGTTCAAATTGCTGGCCAGAGGACTCCCTGCTGCAGGTGGCCTCAGAGCCTGCATTTTCTTTAGCTGGGATACTTACTTCCAAGAAAAAGGATCCTGGTCAACACTTCTCCAAAGAGGCCAGACATTTTAATTCATTCCTCCACTCTCCATTTTTATATAACGTGGAAAAGGCCAGAACAGATTGGAGACAGGCTCTCTTAGAGCCCAAGGAAATAGTCTGGGAGACAAACAACCAAAGAGCAAAGCTTTGAGATGTGAGCTTGATGGGCCTTTCTAATAAAAAAGAGCTCAAGAAAAGGTATAAGATGGTTAAAAAGATGGAGAAAATTCCAGAACTCCAAACAATAGTAAATTGTTAAAAGGATGGAGAAATCTTTGAAGTGTTTATTTTTCTTGTTTTGTTTTGCTTTTTGTTATTCAAAATTGGAAAACCGTCCCAAAGAACTGTTTTAGTTGTGCAGTAGGAAAACAACTCAAGAGTTACCGACTACAGGCCGTTGGTCCAAGCACTGCCCACCGTGGAGTCCGTGGCTGTCAGTCACTATGTGAGCATCTCCACGCCCCTCCCAGCTCCAAGGGAACGCCGGCTAGCTGTTCACAAACCCATTTCCCTTCTTCCTGTGCAAGCTGGGCTCTATTTCCCAGCCTCCTTGCAGGTGACAATAGCCACAGGACTGAGTTCTGGCCAAGGCACTCTCCAGCAACAAGCTATAAAACTTCCCAGGCAGTTCTCCACTGAGTTTTACCACCATCCACCTCCTGATGGCAACATCCATGGTGATCTTAGAAGACACACATTGAGGACAGCAGAGGCTTCCATCCGCTGGGAACCCAAAAGGCAGGCTAACACAGAACCCCTTCCCCACATCCTGCTGCTACTTAAACACTATGGATTTGTCACTTAGAGCCACCCTAACTAGCAGGTCCAACATGTGCAAGTTAATTCATGGGGTGGAAGCTGATCACTTGATTGCTCAAAAACAAATCAACCACAGAACAGTTCCAGTGACAGTTATAACACGTTCTAAAATGTTATAATAGCCAGAATCACCTTAGCAAAGGGAGTAATTTAGAGATGAGCCCACCTTCCCCAGGAGGGTGAAAAATCTGACGACCCTCTTCCCTCACAATACAGCAGAAGATCCCAGAGGCTCAGAGACACCCCATCATTTGTCCTTTTGGTTGAGTTACTGGCCTGTGATAAAACCCAGCTTCTTTTGGCCCCTTCCTGGATCCTCTAGGTTTTACCTTGAAGCCACCTCCAAATGATTGATGGCTAGTGCCTGCCCTGAGAAGGATTGGGAGGCCAAGTTGATGCTTAGCAGGAAAGAAAACTGTGATCGATAAGCACTGTCTGCCAAGTCGCTCGTGTCGGCCAACGCTCCCAAAGGCCTGTCCCTGGGCAGATGCCTTCACAATCCCATGAGATATTTATGGTTAATAATTCAACCTCCAAGCCCCCACCCTCAACCTCCCAAGGGTTACCAAATTACAACCTCTGGGTGCGGGGGCTGGAAATCTATAATTTGATGATCTTTTCATGGAATTTTGAGGCAGAGTCTGCAGGAGCATGTCGGCACCTACGCAGGTGGGAAAGCCAGGCTGCAGTACCAGAGGGCTGTCTTCACCACGGAGGGATGGCAGCCCTGGGTGACTCACTCGCCCTCTGTGCCTCAGTTGCTTCATATGTAAATTAGGCATCGTAGTAATACCGTCTTCATAGGGATATTAGGAAGATTAAAGGAGATTTTACATAATAAGCACTCAATAAATAGTAGCTTGCACTATATTATCTTCTAAGAGACTATAAAAGGTTTCTGCCCACCGCCATGGGCATAGGCAAATTTCCTAAGAGTCCATCAGGTGCCCTTCCGCGCAGAGGAGCTCTGGGTGGTCTTCTCCCGACTTGCTGCTGCAGGCAGCCCTGCCTCTGCTTCACAGCAGGCCAGATGAAGACCCTGGGCAAAGAGCAACCTGTTGAGAGGAGGCAGGAGGAGACAGGAATGAGCAGAGTACATGTTGACATTGACAGGGTCATGACCTTGATGGTCCCAGGGCTGGGGGTGGTAATGCCAGCGGTGATGCTGGTCTTGGTGCCAGCACACAGGTAGCCACAATGTGATGTGATGGTGCTGAGCCACCAGTTTTATTGCTGTGGGTTAAGGTAAGGTGACCAGACATCCCGATTTTGGCGGGACAGTCCCACTTTTCAACAATTTGTCCCGCGTCCTGCGGCGTTTTAAGAAAGTCCCAATTTTTGGAAAGAATGCACGAACGGGCTGGAGAACAAGAAGGGAATATACGGTTTTCGGCCGCTACGTGGCTATTTCGCCAGAATATGAGTTTTGTATTATTCTTGTTAATTGTATAATGTTAAACTGTAATAAATAATTGCTGAGAAGTGATTATCGAGAACTGCTTATCAAAGTTTGCCTTGTTGTCAGGCCCTGCCCAGCGCTGTCCCCTGCCCCACGCCCCCGCTCCGCCCCCACCCCCGCCCCATGTTGTCCCGCCTTTACCGATGTTAGAATCTGGTCACCCTAGTTAAGGCTGCACGGGCAGCTCCTAACCTTCCCAGCCTCTCTATCTTCTGGCGTGTCTCCCATCCGTGCTTTCTTAGTGGTCACATCCTAGCTCTGGGTGCTCATGTCTCAGTAACATGATGAGGGAAAAAGGGACAGGGATGCCTCTCTCATTCTCCAACTCGTATCCTTCAAGATACCAACAAACAAAACTCCTGACCCTGGTGACCATCACCAAGAAAAGCATTAGTTGGAAGCCTAGCTGGTAACTCACACATCAACCCAGAAGTTTCCGGAAATGAGCAGGAAGCAAAGCACAGCAGGGGTAGGCAGCTCTAACCACAGCCAAGGACGTGCCTGGTAACATCTGAGGATGAGGGTGCTACCCTGAGGCCCTGACCACCCTGCCGGGCACTGACAGGTGTAGGATGCCGGGTCTTCTACCAGCTGACGTCTACAATGTTCCTGCACTGACTCTGGTCACTCACTCCCTACTCGAAGTCCCAGTCAAAAGCTTCCACCGGCGAAGCCTGAGTCCTGTGCCTATACCCCACTGCCCTGGGTCTAGGCGAGCTGGTAGCCAGCCCTTCCTATTTCCCTGGCTTTGCCCCAATATAAGATGTGGGTTCAAATACAGGGCAGCCAAACCCAGTAAATGTTCAGTACACTCACCTAATCCTGGCTATTTTCAGCTGATAAACAGACAAGTATAAAAGCCAACATCTTCCTGCTCTATCTGTTCATCCCTCTGTGGCTCTTAGACACAGGCCTTGAAAACCAGACAAGCCTGTGCCGCTGGAGAAGGAAGGGAGAAGTGGTTGGCTGGAACATACCTTGGTTGTGTGTTCAAAGTGGACAGTGGCATCTCAGGAGTCAGAGGACCTCGGCCAGTCCCAGTGAACTGAGTGAAGGGTCGTTAAGGGAAGCCAGAGGCGCTGTGGGGCCCGGGGAGGTCAGGAGCCTGGACATGTTAATTCCAGCACATTCACTGGGACTGCTGACCTGCCGAGGAGCCGGGAAGTCTGAGCTCCCGCCGCGCCCTGCCTTTGCTCCCAGCGTAGCTTTGAGCAGATCTTTCCATTTTTGTGACTCAGTTTACTCACCTGCCAAATGGAGGTAATCACAGAGAGCTCAAAGGACTTTTGTAAGACTCTAATGAGTGTTTATAAAACATTTTGGAAGAGTTTATAGTTATTTGAGCTGGGAAAGGACTTACAAATGATTCAGGAGTAAACAGTATTTAGAATCTGGATTTTCAACAGTCAACAGGTTTTCCTGGATGTTTACAAGGCCAGCATAGCAGGACACCCCGAGGGTCCATCTGTGCAAATTGGTTCCATTCAGAGCACTGCTCCTCCCTTCCCCGGAAAGCAGACACAGGCTTTCAGCCTCATAGCCTGCATCATGCAGCTCCAGAACCAACAGAGCAACTGGATTCAGAAACAGAAACCAGACACCCCAGACTTCCTCTTTTCTTTTCTTCTTTTTTCTTTTCTTTCTTTCTTTCTTTTTTTCTTTTCTTTCCCTTTCCTTTTCTTGCTTTTCTTTTTTATTTCCTTTTCTTTTCCTTTCCTTTCTTTTCTCTTTTCTTTTCTTTTCTTTCCTTTCCTTTCCTTTTTAGAGATTAGGGAGGAAGACACTGTGGAGACTTGCTTTGAAGGCCAAATAAACCTGATCTCTGCCCGACTACCTCTTCCCAAACTGGATGTCTGCTACATCCCTCCAAGGGAATTCCAGCTGCTTCTGACAGTAACAGATAGCCATTCACATAGTAATGTACATTTCTTTCTCATAAGAGTTTGGGATTAAAAGAAAAAGCAGAGTGCTGGGGTGCAGGGAGAAAAAGAATAAAAGGTGGTGAGCCCCAGTGCAGATTTGCCCTTTCTCTCCCAGAACAGCTCTGTGAAGGCAGACAGAGGTTCCCATCCCCAGTTCACAGATGAGGACAGTAAACCTATGAGAGGGAAGCCACCCAGTGACAAGGGCCACACAGCAAGGCGTGACGGGGCACATTCACGCTCAGTTATATCTGCTTCTGCTTCAGTGTCGTGGCTGCCATTATACCATCAGCATCTACACCTCGTCACTCCATGCGTGAGTGCTGGACAGGCGTCCCAACCTGTTGTAATCCCCTGCCCAACAAGCAACATCCTGAGCCACCAAGCAGAAGGAAGCAGGCAGGTCGTGGAGGGCGAGAGAGAAAGGAACATTTGGGGTGAAAGGTGGTGCTCGCCTGGCTGTTCTTGGGTTGTCTTCAGGAGAAGGAGGGAGCGGTGGGAGCAGAGGGGGGGTCCCTGCGCTTTTAACTTGGGTAGAAGAGCCTAACTCAGGTCTGTTCCACCCTCTGTCTCAAAGACCAGCCTGATTCTACAGAACCATTTGTTGTTGGAATTGATTCTCTAGTTGCTCGAGCCAGGAAACCACAGGGTCTGAGTTTTCCCCCAAGTCACCTCCATGCAGAGGGGCTGGGCTCCCCTGACCCACACTCCGAAGAATGAGTACATGGGGGGGAAAGGGTGATTCACCTCATTTTCATGTCCACAACTCCATTTAAGCCTAGAAGAGCAAGGACTCTTCGGAAAGAGAGAGGGGACATGGCTAGAGGAAACCAGGTCTACAGTGTCGCCCACAAACCACTCATCCTGGCCCTCAAGACCCCCACGAAAGCGTAACGAATTTCCATTCCTGCCAGAGGTTGTCCATTCAGATTGACTCAACAAATGTGAACCCCTTTCGCGGTCTAGTTGTGAGGTTTATAGGAAGACCTATAGGAATAGTTCTTGGCATCCTGGAGATTATAATCTGGAGGAGAAATAGAAAAGTGACATTAATTCTAGGACACTGCTTCAAAGGAGCAATGAATGAAGGATAGTAGAAAAAAAATCCATTCTGCTGAGCTGAACCAAGCTCCTCAGTGCTCAGAACAACCAGAGACTTCTAGCTCCGAGCCTTAGTTTTGCCGTCCCTGCCTGGGATGCCTTTCAAGCTCCCAGTTCCCCTTTGGTTTAAGTCTCTTCATCTTTCTGGCAAATCACAGACACAGCCTCCTCCAGGAAGCCTTTCCTGATGCCTCTGTTCTCTCCCTTGCCTTTGAACTCTTCAGCTCTTAAGTAGCATCTAATCTCCTCGATGACATTTCTAGTCTTCACCCACAGTATTCCCACATTTATCTTAAGGCCCACATAGCACTGTACCCCTCCTAAGGACAGGAATATGTCTTGCACATAGTAGGTGCTCAATAAACAGGAATGGATTAATTTAAATCCTACTGAAAGTCTTACCAGGGAAAATCATGAAAACAGTCTCATGAAGTAATGCTGTTCACAGGGTGATTCAGTCCTGGACCCACAAAGCCTGAAGTCTGGCAGGGAACATGAGGACCCCAACCCCCATGCAGAGGGGAAAAGTCCCAGGTGGCAGATTAGAGGTGGTGTGAGGTGTTCTGCCTCACCAGGCAACCAGGAGTGGGTCCCCAGCACCCACCTTGGTTGCGTCTTTGCTGTCCAGGGAGAATCACTCTTTTTACCTGAAAGGCATGTAATTATATTTACATAATTTAAAAGATTCCAGTAATATAATATTGCTAAATTTAAAAAGCAATTTATACTGGGAGGCCAAAGCAGGAAAATTACTTGAGGTCAGAAGTTCAAGATCAGTCTGAGTCAGAGCAAGACCCTGACTCTACTAAAAATAGAAAAAAATTAGCCAAGCATGGTGCCTATAGTCCAAGCTACTTGGGAGGCTGGGCCAGGAGGATCACTTGAGCCTGAGAGTTGGAGGTTGCAGTGAGCTATGGTCATGCCACTGCACTCTAGCTGGGGCAACAGAGTGAGACTCCAGCCTTCCCCCAACACACACAAAAAAAGCAGTCATACAATAGAATGCATGGTGCAACTCCAGCTATGTGACTATGGATATGTCTGTTCAAGTTGAGGTTCCAACAAAAAACAAAAGTTATCACGTACGATCTACATAGAGAAGCTTTAGTGAAGGCATCATTTCAAGAGCTATGGGCAGACTAAGATAAGCAGACAGGATGGTGAAACCCAGACTAGCAGGAAGCTCCTAGGACCCCATGCCCAGGAAGGGTAAGGGTGGGCATTGAAGAGTGTTTCTGGGGCCCGGTAGAGACCAGCACTACACAGGGAGGGGGTGGTTCTCAGACTTCTCTCTCTGCCCACAGGCTTGTGCCAATGTTTCTGATGACTCCAGTTGGCTGAAGGTGACAAGAAGCCAAGGACCAAAGGAGCTGAGTTATGATATGGGGGAGCACAGGGAGGGCAAAGCAGGACAGAGAATGGATCTGGGAGCAGGCAGAGGTCACACGGAGCGCACTCGGGAGGCATCTGGAAGGGTGTGGAAATGGGGGACAGTCAGCTTCGTCCTTAGTTTTTTCATTTTATTTTATTTTTATAATGGGCATATATTATTTCTATTGGTTTTTTCATTTAACGCTCTGACCTTCTGGAAATCCCTTTGGGGCAGACGATGGACTATTTAACAAATAGTGACCTGTGCTTTTAAAACCTCCTTCAAACATTTTCGATCTCTGCTCTACAGAACTGAAGACACACCTAACTCTTCATGGATTCATCCAGTCGCTGGTTTAGTCACTCAGCAACATTTCTGAACACATTCTGTTCTGGATCCAGGAAATAAGGCCGTTCATAGGGAGATGCGGTCCTGGACCCACAAAGCCTGAAGTCTGGCAGGGAACATGGGCATAGGACCCTAACCCCGACACAGAGGGGAAAAGTCCCAGGTGACAGGTTAGAGGTGGTGTGAGATGTTCTGCCTCGCCAGGCGACCAGGACTGGGTCCCCAACGCCCTCATTGGTTGCTTTTATGCTGACCAGGGAGGATCACTCTTTTTCCATGAAAGGCCTGAATCACAAAAACAAGTCCGCACCTCTGTGTCAATCGTGTTAACTGTGCAAGCTCTGACTGAGCTGATGCATCATGAAAATGAATTTCAGGACAAACTGATTTTGAAAATCAGCCAACTAAGCGGGTATTTCACAAAATGATAACACACCCTGGATTTTACCAAATGTGTGTCTAGATGCAAGTCCCTTTGATATACTCCCCTCCTCACTCCTGCTGTCCCCTCACTCTGCACCCTGACCCGGGATGCAGGCTGTGCCCTGCTGCACCTGATGCCTCCAGAGTTCATCCTGGGATTGGCCTTGACCTTACTCTCTCAAGTTCCTCATGCCCCCAAATATCGATCCCTTTAAGCCTCCCCAATGTGGCAGACTCTCATGTGATAGTGTTTGCACATTTAATATTTCTTCATGAAGAAAATACGTAGTGAAAAAAGCCTATAATGAATTTAGCTGTGTTTTCAAATAAACGCACATTTTATTAATTACGCTATTCACATATGTTCAAAAACTAATTGCTCACAGGGGTGGGAGGATTATTTATTCCTTCTACACAGGACGTGCACGCAGGGGACATGTATTCTCAGGGCCCTTGGGATACTTTCTGGCTGCCCCCTCCCCACTGCAGAGCCCCGCAGCTCTCAGGTTAGAAGCCTGAGAATGGAATGGAAGAAAAAGCATCCAATGTACACAACCCTACTTTGAAACTAATTCATAGCTTGTATAGGGAGGTCATAACCTAATTATAGCCTTAGAATATGGGAAGGGGGTGGGAGGCGGAGGTAAGGGGGGTGGATGGGGGGAGGGAGGGAGATCGGTGGGGTCACCTCTATGGTTTATCTTACAAGGGTACAAGTGAATCTTTCTAAAAGCGGAGTATGAACGTTTTAACTCAATAACTAGGAAAATGACATGAAGGTTATGCTGACCAGTTTGATGAGAGTATTTCAAAATGTATATGAAAACAGCACACTGTACCCCATGATTGCATTAATGTACACAGTTAGGCTATAAGAAATAAAATTTAAAAAGAAGCCTGAGAATGACTGATCTACCCTCCCAGGCTCTACCAGCCCTGACTCAGTCACTCAGACCAAGGCAAAAAGGAACCTGCAGGACAGACTTTAAAGATCTTCAGCCCATGAGAAACGTAGGGAAATATGGAGAAAGGCTGGGTTCAAGTCCTAGAAATACCCTATGCTATGGGACTGCTCCCTTACGGCTTCAGTTTCTATGTCTACAAAATATACCATCATCTTCATCTTTACAGCCCATCTAAAAATTACATGCAGCTGGGTCACCAGGCAATGAAATCAAGAGTGATTTTTGTTTTCTTTCATTCTATTTATTTCCCACAATTTCCTACTACTATTACACACTGCTTTTAGATTCAGAAAACACATGCTTTATCTAAACACTTTGTAAACTACAAAGCGTGTTACACATGACAGTCTCCTCACCTGAACGGTAGAGGTGGAAAGGTCCTGAACTCATGGGTGACATCTTGTAAGAATATTTAAGTTGTCACATTCCTACTGAGCACCCACCACAGAGTTAAGATGAAATTAAGTCATGCAGGGGAAACACAGGGCCCGGCCCATAGAAAACATGCATCATGTTACTTATCTGTTTGCTCCTGAACAGGGGGTGCACAGAGAGGCTGCTCATGGCCCTGGCTCTAAACTTTGCTGTGACAGCTTCTTGTGTGTACACTGGGGACAGTTCAGACCATCTCTCCTAACTACAGGAAAGGGAAATATCATGGCCAGGTTCTCAAGATGTTGGCTGCTCAAGGGGCTGAAAGCAGTGCTCCTTTGGGGCAGCATCTTTATACCTGAACAGTCAGTCTCAGAAACAGGGTGCTCTTTTAGTACTGCTGGACTCACCCGAAACAGTGCTTGCCACGTGGGCCTGCTAAGACAGGGCACAGCTCTTGTGGCAAAACCAGAGCCAAGCAGCTTTCCCTGAGCATGCGAAGGGGGAAACGCACTAACATATACTGGATATCTGAGTCTGTTCAGGCTGCTATAACAAAATACTATCCATGTCTGTTATAAGTAACAGACATAGTTCCTGCAGTTCTGGAAGCTGGAAGTCGAGATCAGGGTGCCAACATGGTCAGGGTCCAGAGGGGGTCTTTTTAGGACTTCAGACTTCTCACTGTCACTGTCTCCCCTCACTGAGAGAAGGGGAAACTCTGATCCTTTTAGCCCCTTAGGAGGCACTAATCCCCTTCAGGAGGGCCCCACTCTCATGACCTAATCACCTTCCCAAAGCCCTACCTCCTACTACCAATCATCAAATCGGTGTCAGGCTTCATTCAACATATAAACATGGCAGGCTCAGGGGAACAAACATTCAGACCACAGCACCAGGGAATAGTCCAGCTTTCTGGTAATACTCCAGACATTGTGCAAAGTGCATTTTCATACTTCATCTCACTTTTGGCCAGAAAACAACTCTATAAAACCAGTAGGATCATGTCCCATTATTCAGATGAAGAAACTGAGCCTCAGCAAATGTGAGAAATTTTTCCAAAATCAGACACCTGGGATTGATTTCCAAAATCAGACAACTGGGATAGTTGGGATCTTAACCTTGGTCTAGTTGACTCAGAGTTCTATATACATCTCTTCCTAATTTCTACCTCCTTTAGAAACTTCTAGAAGCCACTCTGAATGCTGATCCTAAACTGGAAAGCCCTTTCCAGGCTCCAAGTGAAGAGTCTACAACCTTCCATCCCCCTGAACAAAAGCCTTAGGCCCTTCATTCATTAACTCTTCGGCTTTTTTATGCCCTAAATGGCAATGAAAACTAGGCTGCCACAGACTGAGGTTCTCCTGTGTGCTCTTGGCTCCTTGGTTGGCATAAGACAACAGTTGATGTGTACGGGATGGGGGTACCACTCCTCTCATTGGTCAGGAGACCTGAATCCAGGCTTCCTTGGACTTGTGTAGACAAAAGTCCTTTTCAAATAGATGGTGTGGTGGATTCATTTCAAATAAATAGAAGCCAAAGGTGAGCTGTGTAAAAGAAAATTGTTTTAATTTAAGCATAAATGATAGGAATTGAGCTTATCAATAAGCATTTTTTTTTTTT
>NW_003852511.1:3835000-3851654 GCF_000181295.1 Otolemur garnettii
GAGTAGCTGGGACTACAGGTGCCCATCACAATGCCCAGCTATTTTTGTTGTTGTTGTTGCAGATTGGCTGGGGCCGGCTTTGAACCTGCCACCCTCAGCATATGGGGCTGGCGCCCTACCCACTGAGCCACAGGCACCACCCTATGGTTAAGCATTTATAAATCAGTGGAGAAACTCCATCCTCACTATCCCCTACTCCTTTTCCTTCCAAATATTCTAAGGTCTACTCTAATTCTCATGCCAATAAAACTCTCAAAATTGGGTGCTTTCATAAACTCCTTTATCAGCAGAGGTTGGAAATCCCCTAACTAGACCAAACCACAGATTGTAGCCCAACAAACATCATTATTTAGAAATAGTGATGACAGGATCCTAGGGTGGCCGAGTGGCTTGCAGTGACTTCAGGTAAGCAAACATAATTTCCTGATGGCCATCTGTTCAAAAGATGCTTGATACTTATCTGTTGGGCACACCAATAATCTAACTGAGGGAGAATGAGCCACCCACTTCCTGGTAGAGCGCTGCATCTCCCCAGGTAAAAGATGCTATAATCACAAAGACCAACAGAAGGGAGCTTAGATGCCGCAATCAAGAACCTGGGTGATGCCGGCAATTCCGCTCATGTCGTATCATTTCATTTCCAAGCCAGTGACACTGGTTACTAGCCTGTTTTGTGCGATAAGTCAGTTTGGAGATGTAAAACATCTAGAGAATTGTGAGACAGCAGAGGTTTGGGCCCTTTCTGCAGGATATCCCAGAACATATTTGGGCCACAAGCATTCTGAACTCCGACAGCTGAAGTTACCTGAGTTTGATAGTGTTGCCAAGCAGCATACATGGAAAAGATCAAACTAACTCTCTGTGATCTACAACGATAAATAGAGGTTCAAATAACCTAAAGACAATGATAGTAAAATTTGTCTGACCTGAAAATGAAGTTACAATATTTTACACAGAAGCAGCAACTTTCAAATTACGTCTTTACCTAGACTAAAGTCCTGGGTGCCTTTATCTTGATAAAGACTATATCTTGGTCTATACTTCCCGGTATAAAACATCTAATGAAGAAAGGAGGAGGCCACACGCCTGCTCCCGAGAGAAAATTGGTTTCCTCAGTAACACACCAAGTTGGACAGACGTGGATAAAACCCAGCTGTGTGGCTCGCAAGATTTTGATCTCCTCAACCAGATTTCACAGACTCACCAGATCCACCAGCTCACCAGAAAATGGACAGATAAGTGTTTGGAGTCTGAGCGTGGATAAACAGCTGCCTTTGCTGTCTATCATTCCATTTAATCAAGTGAGTAAATGCCCAGCCTGACCCAGTCACTTCCTCTGCCTTGCAAGGAGGGCAGCGATTCTTTGTCAACATCTGTGGCTCTCTGTGGTCTGGACGGACAGTGCCTGGCACTGTTGCATATATAAATCCACATTCTGATCGTTTTATATAAGAATACGGTACTAACAAGCCACCAACCACCTGCTCCAGTGCTTGGTAGCACAGAATGAACTGGCCCAGATTTTGCATAAGACCAAAGGGGAAAATGGGAGCCTCGTAAGGGAAAGTCTGCTGGACGTAAACAAGAATACCTCTGGAGCTCCAGACATATGGCAATACTTCAAGGTATGGCCAGGGGCGGGGGTGGGATTCAGTTGGGCAAACTGCCAGAATAACAGAGCTTTTTTTTTTTTTTTTTTTTTTAATAACAGAGCTTTTGACGTGTGGTGGCAATGTTGCTGAATGTCATTCGGCGATGTAGCCCTTGCCTGCACCCACCACGGTGATAAATATTAGCATCCCCCAATACTGAACGCAGAGCCACCAAGTTCTCCAAATTCCCAGTATGGCTGCCAAGGACGTTGAACGCACATCCAAGTCCTCCAGTGAATCCTTCTTGAGTAATCTGTCCTCTGATGTTCAAGCCAAAAAGAAAAACCTCTTCCCAGACCTAGCAGGAGTTTTAGAGACGAGGTAACTACTCACCAAGGAGATATTGAGTACGTTCGCCTGCCTGTGAAATGATTGGGATAGAAAGGAATCAATTATGGACCCATCTGCAGTTCATTAATATGATCTGTGGAAGAGGAGGCCAAATTCCCCAAGTCAACCCAAAAGTCTAAAAATAGGCCTAATGCAAGCCTGGCTTGGTGCATGTCAGCGATAAAAAGATCCTTCCATCTGCTAGTGGAGGAGTCCCTGGGCCCTTCCTCACTCTTTACTACTTATGCTCAATGGTAATTGGGAACGGAGGCATTTGTTTTCTTGCCAGAAAAAGAGAAAAACACTCCGTGAAGATTACTGTGGCCAAAAATATCATTCGGTGCTAGTGAAGGAGAAGAAAC
This sequence comes from Otolemur garnettii, assembly GCF_000181295.1. Taxonomy (NCBI): domain Eukaryota; kingdom Metazoa; phylum Chordata; class Mammalia; order Primates; family Galagidae; genus Otolemur; species Otolemur garnettii. The sequence goes on from NW_003852511.1 coordinate 3,837,345, forward strand.
AGAGGTTGCTCTCTCGTAACCCAAATCCTACACATTTCTAAAGGGGTCTCCTCCTCAGGGAGTCAAAGGGATACATCTTCCTCCACGATATGCAGAGGGCACGGGGGCAGCGATTCCCAAAGCGTGAGATCGTGAACGGTTTTAAGAGACACACAGATGGATGACTTGGGGAAGAGGAGAGTTTTATTTATTGTAATGTGAATTAGAAAAATCCTGACTAGCACACCCAGCCTCTGACTCCAAGATATCATTTGGGATTAAAATAGATTATATGTTCGGAAGTGCCATTTTTCAAACACGTAAATACTAAATAACCGTGATAAGGTGATATGCCGAGAGGCAGAGGGGAAGTGGGAAGATGGCACTTAAATTGCTAAAAGCTGGAAGGTATTCTAGGGCCGAAGCCACGTGGGTCCCCAGGGCTGGAGTCAGTGAACACAAAATCATCTTCACAACCCCAGTTGTCTTACTGCCTGAGACTTCAGCAGGGCCACGTGGTTTCTTCCCACATAGGAAGTCCTAACCCAAATGGACTGAGCAACAGAAAGGGATTCCTTCTTTGATCAGCAGGCTCGCTGGGCCCATAGCCTTGAAGTTGAACCAAGTGTCCTTGTGCCCCCGAGAGGACAAGGGCTTCTTGCTATTTTGGACAAGCCTGAGGCTGCAGGCACAGAGGAGGGATTCCTGCAGGCCTTTAACACTTTACTCCACACCCATGACCTCATCCCTGATAGGACAAAGAAGGGCTTTTGATCCAAGCTTAACGGTTTCCTGGACAATGAGGCTGTCCTGGGGAAGGGCACAGGGGCTCTGGATACACCCAGAGCCCGTATCCAGACGGGCCCTGTGGCTGCGACTGGGGCTACTGAAGTTAGTGGGAAGGCAACTTTGGGGAGTGAGCCATCCGCTCACTCAGAGAAAAGAAGAACGTAGTACCTTTTAATTCATCACAAAAGCTCTTTTCTCTAGTTCAATAAACTGCAGCTCACAAGGAGCTACTGGTTAGATCATAGAGACAGGGAAATAGGGAACAAGAAAAAAGAGTTGCAGAATAACTAACATCTTAACGTGATCTGCTTTTAGCAAAGTATTTATATATGCTTGAATATAAGAATGGAGTATTTCTGGAAAGATGTATCAAAACGTCACGATGGGGCTCGTAGGGGAGGAGGTGCCCAGGGTGAGGAGGGGGCTCTGAAGCTCCACTTTCTAGCTGTCTGGTGTTGGCAATTTTTGCAATGACCTCTGTTGCTTTGATAGCAAAGGCTTTTTGAATGATAGCAAACAACGGGGCAGTATTTAAAAGCTTTATGTCAGTGTCCCAGGAATATTTGTTCCTGAGACATATGTTGGAGTGAGTTGTTCATCGGCATTTACATAATAATCACAACTGATGGTACCTATTACATAGTAATCATTATGAAATATACTTGGATTTACATAACAACCATAATACAGAATGCACATTGCTTAATAGTCATGATGAAACCTACTTAGGCTGAAACACCAGAATGGATATGGAACACTTAAAGTAGCTGGAGGCGGGGGTGAGACTGATCTCCCTTGCTCCAGCAGGTGAGAGAGGGTCCCTCTCTTGCTGGCAGTAATCAGTTGGGTGCCCACTGTGTCAAGGACTAGACTGTTCACACCCCACATATGAGCTCTGATCCTCACAGTAACTCTCAGAGGTAGCTGCTAGATCCTCCATTTTACAGATGAGGAAACTGGGGCTTTGGAGGTTTACCCCACTCTCAGGCAGAGACGCTAACTGTTCAGCAACATTCACATGGCCCTTTCCACATGTAGAATTGTCACTGGGATTAGATTTTCTGGACCCCTAGCTCAGTGAAATGTCACTAGAAGTGATTTGTGTCACTCCATGCTAAAACAGTAAGACATATCCTCTCTTTCACCTTCACCTCCATGCAGAGGTCCCCAGAGCCTAAGTGACGGCAGAGTCATAGCTTGAAGGAGCCTGGATCGGATCCCTGTACCAGCCCCTGGGGAGGAGCCGCCGAACGACATGAATGAGACATGAGCATCAGTCCCTGAAATGTGAAGGTTTACCTGCTACTGCTGCTAGTCTTACCTTAAGTAAGCCAACAACTGGGAGGTAGTGTCAGAGTTCCATTGGGTTTCAGAGGATGAGGAGCAGCACCAGGACCATTAGACTCCAGAGCCTATGCCCATATTCCCATGGCAAAATGCTTCCAAAGCCGCAATATAAGTCTACCCTGCTTCCCTTACCCAGCTGCTAGCCCTGAATGAGGTAACAAGTGGCATCAATGCAGATACCACCCCTTCCCCAGCCATGCAACACCTGCCCAGCCAGCCTTTTCTACACAGGGATGATCTAAGGGTGAGCCAGTCTCCCCAGACCTGCTGTCGTGGCCAGCAACTTATTAGTAATGTCACCAGGAATCCCCATGCTGAAGAAGGTTCTGAGAGGCCTGGCTTCATCCCCAACCCACCCCAACACTGGCTCTGCCTGGAGTCACATTTGTACAACTAAACATGGACCCCACTGCATGTCCAGCCAACCCACCTCCACGAGGCTACTGGCCATAATAGTGGCATCCTTCTTGCCTGCCACAGCAGTGGGGCTGAGCTGGGCCCCCTTCCCACACTGACTCATGCCTCTGGCCCCTTGTCTAGTCACACCCCTGAGAGAGGAATATGACGAGGTCCCCAAGAATCCAAAGAGGAGGCTATCTACTCTGAAAGGGGCAGGAGATATGTAGATGGAGGTGGGGCTATAAAAATACTCCACATTTGGTCATGCACATGGCTCAAACCTGTCATCCTAACACTCCAGGAGGCCCAGGCAAGTGGATTGCTTGAGCTCATGAGTTCAAGACCAGCCTGAACAAAAGCAAGACCCCGTCTCTACCAGAAACAGAAAAACTGAGGCAAGAGGATCACTTGAGCCCAAGTTGGAGGTTGCTGTGAGCTATGACGCCATGGCACTCTACCCAGGGCAACAGCTTGAGACTCTGTCTCAAAAACAAAAACAAAAACAAAAACAAAACTCCACATTTTAGAGAATGTTTTATCCCTGACAAAGTTCCAAATGTTTGCTAGATTTGACCCTGCCGTAGTGAGTGGTAAAACTGCATCTAACAAAAGAAATTTTAACCATTCCAATACATTGTGGTTCATCTTTGTTACTCTGTAGGCACAAGACATGTAGAAATATGGCTTCTGCCATTGGCCAGGTGAGGCTCCATACAGCAGAGATGGGGGTCTGGGTTGGTTGCAGATTGTTGTATTCCTTGCTCCCAGAGAACTGCCCGGAACACAGTGAGTGCTTGGAAATATCTGTTATTCAGTGAGGGTCTTCTTAATGAGCCATGGAACACTGGGCAGCCATAGTCTTTGAGGTCATTAAATGTTGCTCCAACTATAGGTATAGTCTCTAGAAAGTGGGTCCAGACATGGTCCCTGCAAGTTAAAAAGGGGTGGGTACCAGTAACCCTACAAATACAGTGACAACCTCAAGAAAAGAAGAGTTGAATGTCACCAGATGATGTTCGGGGGCACTTGGAGACTAAGCGTTCATCTTTGCACCATTCATTAACCCCTCCTCTGCCAACACCCTCTCAGAGGAGAAGAGTCCTGGTGATAGACGGGGTGTGAGGCCCCGGAAGAGTTAGAATCACTTCACCATCCACTGCACGACTTCCACGAAGACAGCATGGCGGGCCAGCAGTCAAAAAACAGAAGTGGGGCCCACACCCCAGAGACAACGGGGGAAACTCCCCCATCAAAGCCAATCGTCATCTGTTGGAGGATGAAAACAGAAAACTTACATAGTAAGTCTATCAAGAAGTTCTTTTCTGATATTTCCCAAAACTTAAGCTTTTTTTTTTTTTAAATTCTACATGAGGAAGTATTACACAGAGGCCCTGTTACAGCCATTGCTTCACAAAAGTTGCGTCAATTTTCAGCAGCAATATTAGCATTTAAGTGTACTAGAGAACCAACAGATACACACATCCTGAAAAATCAAGTAATCCATTTCCTCTCTCAAGTCTAAGTATTTCAATGACTCGACAAAATGTGCTAATTCCTGGGGTGGGGGGAAAGTAATCAGTAATGTGATTTTAAAATAAAATAACAAATTAAAATTCTTTCTAAAGAAAATGAAGACAGACATAGAATCATTGGACTGATTAAGTAGCAGGAGTGCACACATCAGTGGTATCATTTTCTGGTTTCTAACAACATAACACTGTTGATTATTTTTAAAAGATGTCGATATACAGAATATCTTGCCAGCAGATGTTTCCTCTGGTTTATAGGAAATGAGCACACTTGGTGTGACGCTCTCTTCCAGGCACTGAGGATACAGCAGAGGATTCTAAGCCCTGGTGGAGCTTACTTTCTGCTGGAAAAGGAGATGAACCCCAAGAAACTGAGCTCCCTTGCTCTGGGGACACCCAGAGTTGACTCCCATCCAGAAGACCACGCTTGCTGTGAACTACAACATTATGACTTCATATTCAAGTACCAAAGAAATACAGTTGGAAACGACCCAGCCCTCCTGGGCCTCCTAGAACAGTGGTTCTCAACCTTCCTAATGGCGCAACCCTTTAATACAGTTCCTCACGTTGTGGTGGAAAATTTCATTGCTAAGAGCAATGAAAATAGTTTTATGGTTGGGGGTCACCACAACGTGAGGAACTGTATTAAAGGGTCCCGGCATCAGGAAGGTTGAGAAACACTGGCCTAGAGAACTTCAGGTCCTTCCCCAACCCCAGGGAGATAAGCCAGCGGGTTTCAGCTTCCAATGTAGGACAGATCTGAAGCACAGCAGGGGACTCAAAGGTAGTCAGTGATATCTTGGCCCTTTGATGAGTGTCTGGCCTCAGAGGAAGGATTTTAGGAAGCTCAGCTCACAGCAAGGGAGGAATCCTCAGCACCCTCAGAGTCTGGGTTTCTGGCAGGCATCTAGGCCAAAGGAAGAGCAGGACGCTCCATGTGCTGAGAAGCCCCAAGAAACACGCAGCTGGTGGAAACCAGCTGGGTCTGTCCCACCTGCCACCTGCTTGTCTCAGTCCCCACTCCCACACCAGGGAGGCTGCAAAGATATTTCAGGCAGGAGCAGCCTCATAAATACTGTAATAAAGTCAATTAATTGACTTGAATTGGCTAATATCATGACACAAAGTTGGAGTCTTCAAATAAAGATACTAAAATGGTTGTGCAGTGGTAGAGCTGGGGGCATGAAGAAAGGTTGACCAGGTTTTCCTGGGCAGAGTTGCATGGTGAAGCAGTCAGAGGCCAGGCTGGGATTTTCTTGTTTCTATAAAAACATATTTCTTTCAATTACATATTTCTTTCAAATTATAAAAGCTATGGACAGGCCAGGTATGGTGGCTTATGCCTATAATCCTAGCACTCTGGGAGGCTAAGGCAGGTAGATCGTCCTGAGCTCAGAGGTTCAAGACCAGCTTGAGCCAGAGTGAGACTCTTTCTCTACAAAAAAAAAAAAACCAACTCTGGGCATTATGGATGATACCTGTAGTCCCAGCTACTTGGGAGGCTGAGGCAAGAGAATTGCTTAAGCCCAAGAGTTAGAGGTTGCTGTGAGCTATGACACCATGGCATTCTGCTGAGGGCCACAAAGTGAGACCCTATCTCAACAAAAATAAATAAATAAATAAATAAAATTTAAAAAAAACTTCAAAGTAAGATGATCGAAAGCAAAATTCAAAAATAAAAAAAAAAGCTATGGGTAAGGCAGATGTAAAAGAACAAATATTAATGTTAAATGATTTCATTTATATGAGGTACCCAGCATAGTCAAATTCATAGAGAGAAAGTAATGGTTGCCAAGGGCTGGGGGTAGGAGGAATGGGGAATTAGTGTTTAATGGGGGCAGAGTTTCAGTTTGGAAAGACAAAAATGTTCTAGAGATGGATGGTGGAGATGGTTGTACATCAGTGTGAATGTATGTACTTACAAATGCCATGAACTATGTGAAGTCTGAATAATAAGTTCACAAACTCAACCTAGAAAAGTGTTACGTACCTCATTGCTGAATATAACTATGGTCATCTTCGAAGTCTTCCTCCTAGGAAGCGATGCCCTGACACCAGCACCTAGTTCACTCTTCAGAGAAATTTTGGAACTCTTTTTCTGGAATGGCTATCTGAACTGTTGTTGTAGTACCCTGGAAGTCTTGAATGTCATCAAAATTTCTTCCTTTCAAATATTTCCTTTATCTCCAAGTAAGTAAAAAAGTCATTAGGGCCAGATCATTTGAGTAGGGAAGGCCTTCCAATATAGTTATTTGTTTACTGTCTAAAAGCTCCCTAACAGACAGTGCCATTTTAACCGGTGCATTGTTGTGATGCAAGGGCCCTGAGTTGTTGGTCAAGATGATTTTCAGTTAAGATTTTTCTAACTCTTTCTCTCTCAGCACTTACTTGGTCTGCTAAGCTTCTCATGGTCAAACAATTTTGACGCACAGTACGATGAATTGTTGCAATGCTCTCATCAGGTCTGCTCATTACTGGCCACTCTGACCCTTCATCAGGGACGCTTTCTCTCCCCTCAGAAAAATGTTTAATCCATTTGTACACTGCCATTTTCTTCATAGCATTATCGCCACAAACTTGATCTAACATGTCCCTGATTTCACTTCCACCCTTGTCAAGTTTAACAAGCAATTTCATGTTTATTCATTGCTCTGATTCTCATGACGGCACACAAAAACACGCAACCACAGTAATGAACACCACTCAACAAGGTGCCACCACACATGGACAAGAACATAGCTGTGAGCCATTGGTACAAGGTCATAAAATCTGGCCCCCCTGTTTATGCAGTGCTGCCAACTTAGAGCACCTAGAAGTCTGTGACATTAATTGTCAGACCACATACACTTAAAAAGGGTTAACATGGTAAATTTATGTTACGTGTATTTTATCACTAGAAAAATTTATGGGAATATTTGATTCTTCAAGTAGATCATTTGTGCATTAATAGTGTCCCATTTACCATCTCTTTCTGTTTATGTGCTGTCCCGTCTCCCCCGACCCCCAGGCATTACACCATGAGATTCTTAGGGGCAGGATAATTTAGGATTTATATTTTTAGCCCCAAGGTATCTAGTACAAAGCCCTGCATGGCATAATGCTGGATAAATAATATTTCAAAGAAAAAATATGAATGAACAAAATAGACCCAGAATTCCCAGGCCACAAACTGTGTCATTGCCCCATGTCTTTTCTAAAAATGTGTTCACAGAAGAGTAACAAGAATGAGCATTATTGAGTGCAATGTATTCAGAGTAAATAAGGTTTTCAATCCCAAAAGGAGGCAAATACATGTTCCCAGCCATATGGAAAGTTTCCTGCCTAAATCCCCTGTAGCCCTCCCTTCAGTCTCCTAAGCAGTAGAAGCCATAGATGAATGAGTAAAGGGGTGACTTTCCTTCCTGGTCCCCAGGCTTAGATTTCCTAGTCTGGGTATCAGGAGCCTTTCATATGGGGAGAAGTTCAGGACCCACCTAAAGTTGCTTCAGCTTGGACTTTCCTCTTCCTCCCGGCTGAGACAGGAAGCGATCGCCAGCTGCCTTCCCTGCTGACCAGGCCATCAAAGCTTTTACAGTAATTTGACTTCACTTCTCTGCCGTTTCTTTGAGTGAAGGCTTCCTCTCTTTCTGGTAAAGCAGATATTTTAAGAGCAGGAAATTCAACAGCAAAAGAGAGGAGCAGAAGAGGGACATCCTTGCATTTCTGTGCTTCAAGGAACACAAGTGCCCCCCCCCAATTTTCTTTTCATTACACACTCAGTATCCTCAAATTCCTAAGATTTTTTTAAAAATATCTCTGTTGGTACTAAATAAACCCGAACATGGCGTACTACAGTCGTTCTTAGCAAAGAGTATAGTACCTCTTTGCTCTGCAGAATAAAACTAACATCTCATCTAAATTAAAGCCACATGCAAAAATGAGTGGCATTTTCTGATTATGCCAATGGAACTGCCATGAGTCTGGTCAGGGCTCTGGGCTTCCTTCCTGATCTGTTCCCAACATTTAGGAAAATCTCAAAACATGTAATCACAGTGGGAAAGCTTTTTCCGTGCTCAGAAATCAGAATGACATGAGCTATCATTTGTGGCCGTACCATGGAGGAGAATCTGAAAAAACCCCTAGCCACAAAAACACCTAGATAGGCTGTACAAAAATAATAAATGTGGTCTTAAAAACATAGCTGAAATTAGTGGAGGAAATCCCGGAGGCCAAACCCAAAGCAGCTCTGAACACCAGAGAAGGTGCTGACGTTTTGGCTGCCTGGGCAGCGGGAGGTCTGCTGTGGGGGAGAGTCACCTTGACTTTCATAACCGCAGACCACACTGCACACAGGCTTGGAGTTTAAATTTACTCACCTGTATGGTTTAAGAAACCTAAGTCAATTAATTAACACAAAAAGAGTCCCAGTATCAGGGAGGCATTTGCTAAAACAAATGACAATCTTCTCTATAGAAACAGATCATCAGTCTCAGCCACGTAAGATTCCCATAGCAAACATTCTTCGAAATACAAGCTCACAATCAAAAACTACAAAATGCTTTAGGAAACATAAACCAGAGTCCGCCCTGAACAAGAATCAACAGACACAGCAAGCAGCGGAGGGAATGAGCCAAGGAATGCCACGAATATCAGATAATAGAACTGTCCCGAAGAGGCTATGAATTGTGTTAAAATAATGAAAATGTAAAAGAGGAAATCAAAATTACTAGAAAATAATCAGACTCTATTTAAAAAGACCAGGAAAAGGGTCAAATATAACTTCTAGAAGTATAATGCGTAACATTCAAAAATAAAAACTTGGTGAATGGGGTTAAAGATTGTCAATGGGAGAACTAGTAATCCAAGAAACGGTTTAGAAGGAGATTACCTAAAATGTAACACAGGAAGATAAAGAGTTTGTTTGGTTTTTCAATGAAAGAAAACATGAAGGCATGGAAGATGAGATGAGAAGCTTTAGCAGGCGTTTATATGTGAGCTCCAGAAAGAAAGATCGGGGCAGGAGGAATTTTTTAAGAGACAGTGACAGAGAGTTTTCTAGAACAGAATGAAAATCAGATTCAGAAGGCATCATTACTTCAAAGTAAAATGTCAAAAGCTAGAGTCACTGTGAGGAAAAGCCTCCAGAGGGCAAAATCAGTATGGGGGTGATGGGGATTGCTGTCAAAGAAACAACAGCTTGCCAGCAGACTGTTCAATAGCAACAATAAAAGTCGGAAGTTGGTGGCGTATTTTCAAAGCACTGAGAGATAAGAAATGATGTACTCAGTCTGCAAGCTAAAAATAATGAGGAAACAGTCTACAGGTAAGTCACAGATCATGCTTCGGGGTTGCACATTCAAAGTCACATGTGTAGGAAAAGCTGGCTTCATGGGGGTGTGACCCCATGTAGGTCCCACTCTTGGTCCAATGCTCTGCTGTCACCAACCTGAAATTCTTAATAACTTTTTTCTTTTGAGACAGAGCCTCAAGCTGTCACCCTGGATCGAGTGCTGTGGCATCACAGCTCACAGCAACCTCCAACTCCTGGGCTCAAGCGAGTCTCTTGCCTCTGCCTCCCAAGTAGCTGGGACTACATGTCCCCACCACAACGCTTGGCTATTTTTTGGTTGCAGCCGTCATTGTTGTTTGGTGGGCCCAGGCTGGATTCGAACCCACCAGTTCAGGTGTATGTGTCTGGCACCTTAGCCACTTGAGCCACAGGCGCTGAGCCTTAATAACTTTTGAACAAAGAGCTCTGCAGTCCTTATAAATTACATAGCCAGTCCTATAAGGAGGCCCTGAGGACCTGGTACCACTCGTATTGTAAACATGTTGTAAACATTCTTTTTCAACTTAAAAAAAAACTCTTTACAATGCACAGTTGAAGCAGCCTTCTGGACAACGTGTGGCTAAGTCAGTAAAACAAAGCACATGTGATACTGAAAGTTCTAGATCTTGTAACTTGAAAAACAAAAAAGGGGGGGTTATGCAAATAGCCATATTTGGAAGACTTTTCGAACTAAAAATGCTGAAGTCCCCTGCACATGGGAGGGAAGGAGGAACTAAATGCCATCATACCCTCAGGAAGAGTCCCAAGAGAAAGTTGAGAAAGTCACCAAAAAGCCAACAGCTGTCAAGCCAAGTGACTAGTACAGTCCACCAACAATCTGAAAATGAAAGAGGAGCAAACGAGGAAACAGAGCTGCTGGTGGTGTCAGCGGAAAGAAAATGATCTTTCTTGAACACGTCTACAAAAACACCCACCAGCGGTGTGTCGTGGCAGATATCGAAACATTGGCACAAATCAGACAGCTAGGAACACAATAACACTAATAAAAAATAAATCTAGAGGAAGTCTACGGGTCTAATCTTCCAGTCCTTATGGGGTTTTTTTGTTTGTTTTTTGCTTGTCTGTTTTATTTATTATTACTTTTTTTTTTTTTTTTTGGTTGCAGTTTTTGGCCAGGGCCAGGTTTGAACCCACCATCTCCAGCATATGGAGCCGGCACCCTACTCCTTGAGCCACAGGCGCTGCCCCAGTCCTTAGATTAGATGAGGACTTTCTAACAGGTATGACCAGGAAAAGCTACTGAAAAAGCTTTCACGATGAATCTAATTGTCAATTCTCTTATCAGAAGATTCTGGTTATGTTAGAAGGTGCCTTAAAAGAAAGAAAAAAGTAACAATATTGGTATGAAAGCATCTGATTCAATATCAAAGCATCTGGCCTTCAATAATAATGGGTTTTAGCCATTAAAACACTTGTCACTGTTACCCTGACTTCTGAGGAAATGTAGAGTTAATTGGTCTATTTGGATTCTATTTGCTGCCCTCTTGGTCCATTAGACAAAAAGCATCAAAATATCTATTAGGTAGTACCATTTTTAGGTCTAAAATTCAGAGTTACAAAATAGCCTTGTAATATCAAAACTAAAATGGAAAGTTTCTGTCTGCGATTTCTGAGGTTGTGTGGGGTTGGATGGAACAATCTGGCCAGACAGGGTGAAGCAGCTGATGAGAGAGAGAGAGCGGAGAGACTGATGGTTTCAGGTCTCTACTGGGATCGGGGGCCAAGTTTACACAGATCTGGACACAGTTTTTAAGGAACAACCTGTGACTCTCCTAGTTGAGGTAGAAAGTGGAGATTTCCCAGGAAATAAAAATTAATGAGCATTTGGAAAGGCACTGAGTGGATTTCAGTAATGATTTTCTGTTGGTGAATCATTTACACTAGAATGGAATAGTATAAATTCTCCTTTTCTGGAAGCCTTTCAGAATAATTCAATAAAGTGGGATATTATTTCCCAAGCTAGGATTTGTGTTCTGTGTGACATGATATAAGGAGTGGAAATTGGGGTGTAGGAGGAGGGATTGTGCTGGAGAGAGGGGTTCAGAAAGGGCTTTCCAAGATGGCGTCACAGGAGCACTGCCTGAGTCCACACGGGCCTACTTCTTCCCCATGGTGTCCAGAGGACTCCCTGAAATGGCTCCCTTGGCCAGTCTTTCTCCCTCCCAAGACCCGCTACCGTGTGGAGATGGAACAAGGGTCAGAGCAGGGAGATTTAAACAAGGCATGTTAAAGATCAGGACTTGCCTAAAGACTAAGGTGACCAGATTTTAACATTGGTAAAGCAGGACACCATTGATGGGGGTGGGGTGGGGGTGGAGCGGGGGTGGAGCGGGGGTGGGCGGAGGAGGGGTGTGTTCTTCATTAAAAATTTGGTCTATATGGAGCAACAAAAATTTTCATAGAAAACAAAAATAGTATTGTAATTTTTTTTTAATTTCAAAAGAACTACAATTTACAAATATAATACATTAAAAAAATTATGTATAGGGTGGCGCCTGTGGCTCAAAGGAGCAGGGTGCCGGTGCACCGGTCCACCGGTGTGACCTTGCCCAGGAGGGGAGTAGGGAGTTTACATCAGCCTTTTCCTTTCCAAATGAAGTTACATTAACCTCTTCATTCCCAAATGGAGTTACATTAACCTTTTCAGCAGCCGAAAACCCTATATTCCCTTCCCGTTGTCCTGCCCTTCCCTAGATTGTCATGTATTCTTTCCAAAAAATCGGGACTTTTTTAAAATGCTGTGGGATGCAGGACAAATTATTAGAAATTGGGACTGTCCTGCCAAAAGCAGGATGTCTGGTCACCTTACTAAAGACCCAAAACATGATATTCTCATCAAGGCCTCCTCTTGAATCTCAGACTCTTCTGTTTCAAAGATTCTTTCCGATTGGCTGTGACGCCCCAGAACCAGCACCTTGAGTAAAACGACCACTCTTCTATCCAGCATTTGCTTCCCGTGTGCTTTGAGGATATGGATGTTTGTGGAAAGTTTTTTAAAAAGAGAGAACTTCTTTCTGCTGCTTTCCCCTGCGAGGAAGGCTGAGGTTCAGCAGGAGACCACTTGCTGGGGTTTAGGCAGATGCCCGATCGCCATGCGGGTGGCTGCTTTTCCAGCAGGATGAGCACACCCCCCTTGGGAGCCCGGTGAATTAGACCAAATTAAAATATGAAGTGGCCCCCTGCAGAATGCTAAGGGTAAGAGAAAGAGGGCAGGGTCAGGCAAGTAAGGGGTCATTAAGATAATGAAGACAGAGTGAACTGGTAGAGCCTGGCCTGCCTTCCGCAGGACGCCGGCTCATGTCCTCCCCTCCACCATCTGGGTGGTGAGGACAGCAACTCACGGGCTAATGCGTAGCTCAGGACAGGTGGTCAAACTCTCAGAGTCAAGATCTTTAAATGCTGCTAAGAGCTGGTGCCCGCTGAGAGAGAAGGGCACTTTTTCAGGAATGGTACAAGTAGATAGGAAATGCGCCAGCATTTCCAGAAGGTTCCAGCTTAAACAAATCAGAAAGAAAGTTTACCTTCCCATTTGGGGCTTATTTATATTTAATGTTTCTGCTGGATGTGCCCATTGCAGAGCAACTCTAGGCACGTTTGCAGGAGTGAAGATAATTTTTGAAAAGGGAAGTCCCTGCTATTTGGACTTAGAATCCATCCGCTGAAAATACATGCCGGCTCAGCACCTGTGGCTCAAGTGGCTAAGGCTCCAGCCACATACACCTAAGGTGGCGGGTTCGAATCCAGCCCGGGCCAGCCAAACAACAATGACAGCTTCAACCAAAAAATGGCCAGGCATTGTGGTGGGCACCTGTGGTCCCAGCTACTTGGGAGGCTGAGGCAGGAGACTCGCTTGAGCCCAGGAGTTGGAGGTTGCTGTGAGCTGTGATGCCACAGCACTCTAGGGGCCAGGGGGACAGCTTGAGGCCCTATCTCAAAAAAAGAAAAGAAAAGAAAAGAAAAGAAGATATATGCCAATAGCGAGGTACTGCAGGGATCAGCTTTGTGCACCTGCTTGTCTTCCCTCTCGTAGAACTTTCTGGGAAAGGCTGCACAGATATGCCACTCAGCAGAGGGATCCTTCAGTCAAGGCCTCAGCAACGTAACGCTGGACTCAGCACTGGACTCCTTGTAGACCAGTAAAGCCAGTCACAGGGGAGCAGACCTCTCCTCTGCAGTGACACGGTCTGCAGACATGTCAGCACAGACACACACACAACCTGCCAGGAACAAACGTGCTATAAATATTCCTTTTTAGCTAAAAAAAAAACTCTCTTTACAATACACAGTTGAAGGAGCTTAGTACAAAGATTTGAAGCCATAAGAATTATATTTTTCTTAAAAATCCACAGAAGATGACAAAGTAGAAAAATATACATAGTTGGTGCTTTGTTAGAAAGCATTTGAGGACGCAGCATCTGAAGGGAAAGCTGAATTAGCACGTGGACATCACCCCAACCTGACCGCTGCGATGGCGGGCGGCCACTCCGACCTGTCCACTGCGGATGGTGGGCGGCCACTCCGACTGGTCCACTGCAGATGGCAGGTGGCTACTCCGACCTGTCCACTGTGGATGGCAGGTGGCCACTCCAACCTGTCCACTGCAGGGGGCGGGTGGCCACTCTGAACTGTCTGCTGCAGATGGCAGGTGGCCACTCCGACCTGTCTGCTGCAGATGGAGGGTGGCCACTCCGACCTGTCTGCTGCAGATGGAGGGTGGCCACTCCGACCTGTCTGCTGCAGATGGCAGGTGGCCACTCCGACCTGTCTGCTGCAGATGGAGGGTGGCCACTCCGACCTGTCCACTGTGGATGGCGGGTGGCCACTCCGACCTGTCCACTGTGGATGGCGGGTGGCCACTCCAACCTGTCCACTGCAGAGGGCGGGTGGCCACTCCGACCTGTCCACTGCAGATGGCAGGCCCACCTCTAAGAAGGTAAG
>NW_003852511.1:3852274-3857918 GCF_000181295.1 Otolemur garnettii
CCTGTCCACTGCAGATGGCAGGTGGCCACTCCAACCTGTCCACTGCAGAGGGCGGGTGGCCACTCTGATCTGTCCCCTGCAGATGGCAGGCCCACCTCTAAGAAGGTAAGTCCCAGCCTTCCGGGAAGCGTGCCCTGCTGCCCAGCCTCACTGGTCATTCTTTCACTTCTCCATTTCTCCATAAGCAGAAGCAGTAGACAGAAAGAAGGGAAGGAGAAGCCCAAGGACACCAGGGCTCACAGCGGAACCGAAGCCACTGTGTGCTGCAGAGCAGTGAAGCAGGTGACCTCCCAGAGGAAGAGTGGGTAGAGTCCCTGACCCAGGTCTGAAGCCACAGGCCTGGGCATTCTCTCTTGCTTTCCACAGCCGCACCTGCAGCTCTCTCAGACTGCTGCCTGCAGAACGGAGCGGCTGCGCTTGCTGAGCAGAAACCCAGTCAGCAGGAGCATAAGTGCCCGGGGCAGCTCTGAACACCAGGGTGGGTAGATGGCCGTGATGGGCCGGCAGCCCCTGCCCCCTTGCTGTCGGAGGGGGCAGCCCTGAGGCATCTATACTTCAGAGTTGCCCTGCAGGCAGGACCAGGTACAGAATTTCAAGGCCCAGTGCAAAATGAAAATGCAGATTCCTTGCTCAAATGTTATTTAAAAATGTCAAGAGAACAACAGCAGAGCGTGAACCCAAGCATGGAGCCTGTCTGAGCATGGTGCCCTCGTGACTGCACAGATGTGCACCCTGCTGTCAGCCCTGCCCGCTTGCAGGATCAGGTGGGAACCGCCCGATCACCCCTACCCCCTTCCCAGGGCAGCCAGTCTCCTACACAAGAATCGTCATTTCTCACTTGGCACTCATAGCTCAGTGAGTAGGTCGCCGGCCACATACACCAAGGCTGGTGGGTTCCAGCCCAACCCGAGCCAGCTAAACAATGAAAACTGCAACCAAAAATATCCCGGTGTTGGGGTGGGCACCAGTAGTCCCAGCTACTTGGGAGGCTGCCACAAGAGAATCACTTCAGCCCAAGAGTTGGAGGTTGCTGTGAGCTGTGACGCCACAGCACTCTACTGAGGGCAACATAGTGAGACTATGTCTCAAAAGAAAATAATAATATAATAAAACAAAGAAAAAGAATCATCATTTCAGAGTCTGCTCTGAGCGCCTAAGACAGGGCCGAGGGCATGCTCCCTAATGTATTTAAACATCAGTTTCCTTCATCTGCAAAAAGGAGGTGAAATTAGAGTACAAGTCATAGATCTGTTCAGAGCATTGAATGAGATGATCTATGCTAAATGCTTAGCACTGTGCCAAGCGCATGACAAAAGTCAGTGGAAGCTAGTTAACATCACTTTTGTCATAATCACCACAAAAATTAAGTGCCGCCTCCTTAACCAGAGGACGGAGAGTAAGTAAAACCCTGCCTGTCCCCTCTTCCCCTGTCCTGGGAAGCCCACACCCGAACCTTTGGCCCAGGTTTCATCAGTTAAGATTTGATGAAGATAGAAGAGGCTGAGAATGAAAGCAGAGAAGACCCTTTGACAAAATAATCATAAAAGAGCGAATCTGACTTAAGCTTGCCCGTAGCCCTCCTTCCCTTGGCCAGAACAAATTAAGTTTCTGATAAGATTACTTGGCAAGATCCCTATGGAATTGCTAAGGTCATCAACTTTGTAAGTTCTTCCAAAACAGAGAGACAAATGCTTTGCCACAATGGATAACAGACGTGGTTGGAAGACAGGAACTAGTGATTAGTATTCTCTGTACTGTCGTCTGAACCCCTGGGCTGTCCAGTCAACAATGTTAAGTAGACATCTCACTGAAATCCCAAGTCTTCTGATGCTTCTCTCAAGATGGGGATGGTGGTGACCTTGAGAATTTACCAAAGGCTCTGGTCAGCCTCTCTTCTATTCTCTTAGATCACTCTGGGCCCAGGTAGGAGACGGGGTTGACCTCCTCTGTAAGAACACCCACACATCATCCGTGCTTTAGAAACCTCTCAATTCATTGCAGAGCATGTCCCTAAAATACACAGTGGATCACAAAATCCCAGCTAGAGCCCAGACTCGGATCAAGCCAAGACTGTGTTAATCATTTAGAACCAAATAAAAGAAAACAGGCTTCCGGAGAGCGGGGAGGTTGGTTTTCATTTTATCAAACACGTATTGATCAACCTCCCACTCAGTCCTAACTCTGAGGCCTCTGAGGGTACCACATACCAAAGACACAGCCTTGTCTTCAAGGAGCTCATAGGTGCAGCCAACCGAGGCAGGATAGCTCAACCATCTGAGTGAGGGAAGAACTCACTGCCTCAATGACCTGCACATGACAAGTGGCATGTGAAGAAGGAATCCCTCCTGCCCTTTGCCCTGTGGCCCTTGGCCTCTGCTGAGCCCGTGTGGAAGACAACTGCCCAGAGCAGAGTCCTCCCCAGTCTCTCATGCTGCTCTTCCCTGCCTCCTCCCCACCCAGGCCACACTTGCTATTGCAGCTTAGATTGAAGGATGGTTTGGGGACCCCTGTCACTGCTAGCGTGCGGTAGCCAATGACTGACTGAATGAACAAATCAATCAGTTGCCAACCAACCAACCAACATACGTGGAATGCATTTTCCCAGGGAAATAGTGTTGGAAGTGACCAGGCCCAAGGCAGCTCCAAGCCCCCAGTCTACCAGTGACACAGCTGAGGCTGCAGCTAGAATTGACAGATCCACTTCATCCCGACCTGCGAACTCGGGCAGCCTAATCCTGTCACAGGTCGGAGACTCGCTGTGTCAACAAATGGCGCCCTGCCTGACTCCTCCTGGCCAAGACGTTAAATCAGCAAAGCTTTGCATCTTCTGCTAGGGTGTGCCTGTGGTTCTGAGAACAACGGGCCTCCCTGAGTGGCGGGTCTAGTACGTAGAACAGTCTTGCTCAGAGGAAAGTTTGAGGTTTCATTTGTCTTTCTCCCAGAATAAAGCCCAAGTGCTTGTCACTGAAATGTGGCCCTAGGAGGCACTGCCCCCATTTACAAAACCTGGTTTTTCTTTCCTTCTTCATTGGCTTCAAGGTAAAGGCTGGTGGTGTAGCTATTTTGAGGTGAGTAAATGGCAGCAAATGCCATTTGCAATGTCCTCTCCCCCAGAAACTCTCCTCTCAGATACCACTGAGCCCTGAGGGCCACTCTTGTCCCTGAGATGACTTTTAGCTACTTCTCCCTGTCATTGCTCAACAAATGGTGCCCCTGTGTCCCCTACCAGCTGTTTCCGGGTCCTCCTCCCCTGTTTCAGAGGGCTGGGAGAGGACTCCTCCCACCTTGCAAGTGGGGCCACCATTTCTATAGCAGAAATGGTAAGTGCCCATACTTGGCTGTGACACTTGAAAGAAGTCCCTCTGCAACAGCCAATTCAGAGTTGTTACAGGAATCATGACGTGTTTGTTCAGTGCCAGGCATGGGGTTGATGTCTTTGTCCTGGGCAGGTGGCACATGTTAGGACAGATGGATCCTCCTGCTGGTGTGGAGATGTGGTTCTCCCTGCCAGCCCACCGACCACCGGGGTGCAGAACACCCAGCCCGGAACCAACATTAGAATCTGTACCTTCTCGAATTCCTTTCATTACTAGGATTACCAGACGTCCCTATTTTGGAGGGACAGTCCTGCTTTTCAACAATTTGTCCTGCGTCCAGTGGCGTTTTTAAAAAGTCCCAATTTTTGGAAAGAATGAACAAATGGGCGGGAGAACAAGAAAGGAATATACGGTTTTCAGCTGCTATGTGGCTATTTCGCCGGAATATGAGTTTTATATTATTTTTGTTAATTTTATAATGTTAAACTGTAATAATAACAAATAATTGCTGAGAAGTGATTATTGAGAACTGCTTATCAAATTTTGCATTGTTGTCAGGCCCTGCCCTGCCCCCCCCCATGTTGTCCCGCCTTACCAATGTTAAAATCTGGTCACCCTATTCATTACTCACACACCATGGAGATTACATAGACACATCTGCTTTGCAGACAGTGTACAGAGGATGCCACTGTTCCCAGACGCCATGATCTATATACTGACCACTCATCTACAGAAGCCATTTGCCATGGAAGAATTTGTTTAGGGGGATGTACATCTAATATTTTTTTCTTGTGTTAATCAAGATCATTGGGACAAACAGGACTAATAGTCTGGAGACAGAGAGGGAGAGAGAGATTCATTTTAAGGGATTGACTCAAGCAGTTGTAGGGGCTGCAAGTTTGAAATCTGCAGGGCAAGCCCTAGCCCCAGGGAGGCCTTGACAACTGCAGCCTTAGGTCTGAGAACCACAGAATTACCTCTTCCTGGGGGCAAAACATTATTTCCCTTGGGCCTTCAAAATGTCGGGATGAGGCCCCACCTGACTAGGGTAATCTGTTTACTTAAAGTCTACTGATTTGAATGTTAATCTCATGTAAAAAATACCGTCACAGTAACACCCAAACTAGTGTTTGACAGCACGAATGGACACCACAGCCCAGCCAAGTGGACAGATAAAAGTGACCACCACATCCCCCGTAATATTAGTTCACAATCTTCATAACTAAGTCGAGTGTCACTGTAGAGAAGGCTAAAGACTAGGAGACGAGGGCAAAACTTCTTTCAAAATGAAAGCTCCTCAGGCAGCTCCTGTGGCTCAGTGGGTAGGGTGTCAGCCCCACATACCGAGGGTGGTAGGTTCAAACCCAGCCCCCGCCAAACTACAACAAAAAATAGCCAGGCCCTGTGCTGGGCACCTGTGGTCCCAACTACTTGGGAGGCTGAGGCAAGAGAATCACCTAAGCCTAAGAGCTGGAGGTTGCTATGAGCTGTGATGCCATAGCACTCTACCGAGGGCAACAAAGGGAGACTCTGTTTCTTAAAAAGAAAAAAAGAAAGCTCCTCAAAGACTGTAAGCCATTAGAAGGAAGAGGCAGCTGTGTTGGATTGGAGGATCCCCACTGCCAAGCCCAGGGGGCAACACAAGATTGATGCTTCAGTAATAGTAAGGGCATCAGGGCCTCGAGATCCCCGGGCCTGGGCCCCTGTTCCAGCTCTGCAGAGGTCAGCCCTGTCATCTCAGGCCAGCTATTTCACCTCACTGTGCTTCAGTTTCCTAATGAGGTGGGAACAGTTATTGTCACAAGGATTAAATGAATTCATACTACATGTTTGCTAAATGAGTTAATATTTGTCAAATGCTCAGACCATTACCTGTTTGTTAAATAGAATAACTATCTTCCTTAGGGATGAACCACAGACTCCATAAAATGGCTCATTTTGTTGTCACCTATCCCTAAAAGTCTCAGCCTATTTCCGGGGAGGAAACAGTCCGTTTCAAGTCCTGATGGAAGGTTTTTGTATCCCCTGGTCCATGACCAGTGTCCAAAAATACAAAGCATGGAGGTTCAGGTCTGAACTTATCTGCCTGCCCACACATAGCCCAGCCGCTGAGTGCAAAATGCAGCAGGCTGCCCCCGAACCCTGGCAGGATGTGAGATGGTCACAAGCCACAGCTGCTCATATTCACCAGGGAGCTCAGAGCGCGTTGTTTTTCCAGTATTTGCCTTTAAGTTTGCAAGAAATGTGGAATGAATGACCTCTTCTCCCTAAATGGCCCTTTTTCCTTTCTCTCAAATTGGGTTTTCTCAATTTTGGTATCAGACCAA
>NW_003852511.1:3857978-3868764 GCF_000181295.1 Otolemur garnettii
TATTTTACTAGTAATGGTGGTCAGAATTACCGTGCTGGCTTTGGCCATCAACCCTAGATGCAAACAGTCTGAAAGCCAAAAGAGGAGGAAGAAGAGGATAATGAAGATGACGCTAACAAAAATGTTCTTATGTCTTTTCTTTTTTATGATTGAATCATATTTTATTATGTATATGCACAATATTTCCTTTTTTTATTAAATCATAGCAGTGTACATTAATACTATCATGGGGTACAGTGTACTGTTTCTGTCTACAATTTGAAATACTTTCACCCAACTGGTTAACATGGCCTTCATGTCATTTTCTTAGTTATTGTGTTAAGACATTTATATTCTACATTTAGAGAGATTCACATGTCCCCTTATAGGATGAACCATAGGCGTGAACCCACCAATCACCCTAAATGTTCTTATTTCTAAGATTCTGGGAAGCTTTGAGTAAGATGAAAACAGAAACACCAAGACCTCCAATCGTCTAAATTTTTTTTTTTAAATAAACATTAAAAAAGGAGAAGAAAGAAACACCAAGAACAATTAGTCACTAAATGCAAAAGGAAGTTCGGTCCCTAACAGGATATAATGAGCTCAAGTTCCTTCCCACGTCCCTCGGCTTGGTTTGAGTAATTCCTGAGTTTCTAATTCTTACCAAAGATGTTTCTGGGTAGCTGGCACAGTTGGCTGGAGAATCCTTTGCTGGGGTACTGAAGGGCCCGGGGAGAGGGCGGCTGGCAGCAGTTTCTCCCCATGGTAGCTCTTGAGAAGAGTCCGCTTCACTCCACTGCAGAGCATTCCGGCATAAAGCCGCTACGCTGATGCCTGGAGAGGCCAGAGCTGGGGCAGAGGTTGAGGGCACCACCCTCACAGCTGCCACTGCCGTCTCCCAGGCCTCAGGCCCCTCTGAGCCTCCAGCACTTGATACTACCCCTCAGTGAGCCGGGACCCTTCAGATCCACCAAGCAAAAGGGGCCACAGCATGAGCCTGGGGCAGAGGCTGGAGCAGGAACAGGTGTGGGGTGGTGTCACCCATTCAAAGCCCATTGCTAGGGATGGGACACACAAAAGAATTGACCTGTCTGCGGGACACAGACTCTTTCTAAGTGGAATCCTTTCATCAAACCAAAGCTTGATGGAAAACCCAGAGACAAAGAGGGCAATGCAGAGCTGAATAAGGGAAGCAGGTCCTGAGCTCCACTTTCTCGCCTTTCTCCTCCTCCCAAACTGCTGAATGACCTCGGGCAAGCTAATTGCCCTTCTGAGCCTTCGTTTGTTTCATCCGTAAAAGCAAAAAGACTACTTGGGCGGCCCATTTTGAGGACACACAGAAGGCGTCAAGCCTGATGCACAGGTGCTTTTCAAGTGGTTGGTGAAGATGAAGAAGAAAATAAACATTATTCCCTAAAAGGGACCCAAGTCCCAGATGAACCCCCAAGTTTTTATTTCAATAAACACTAGTGGAGACTCCAAAGGTATCAGGAAGCTGGGGCTGAGCCTGCCCATTCTGCCTCAGACCAATGCCTGAAGCAGAGCCGAATGTGATCGTTGTCTTCCACTGGGTCTGTGCAGCCCACTTGTGGATTCCATTTTTCATGCCATCTCCAAGGGAATAGATGAGCAGCACATCTCCACTTTGTTCCACGTGTTCTAAGACTAAAAGCAGCTGCAGGCTTCATTCTGGTGGGTTCTGAAGGATGGTCACAGCTAAGGGCCTATGGCTATAGGTGGCCAATGTCCCCTGCATTGATTTTTTCGGCAGCTGCAGATTTTGTAGCCGGCAACAACGTTGCTTCCCCCTGCACTTAGGCCTTGGGCATTTCCTTTCTGGGGTTTGAATGACTCTAATACCAGACAAGCTCATCACAGATTTTCTCCCAGTCACTGTTTGTGTTCTCACACTTTTTAAATTTGGGCGCAAAATGAGGTTACATCTCTCAAATTCCATCTTCCTGACGGACTCCTGATTCTTAAGAGGTCCTACTTGGGACTACCTCCTCCTTATTGCTGAAATACTCATTTTGAACACTTACCTGGGTGACATTTGTATTCCTTAAATTAAATTTCTTTAAAACCAGCTACCGACAATGACAGTTAGATAGTGTAGCATGATATACAACTGACATTGTATAACAATAGCATTCTATACATACATAACAGCTAAGTAAAGGACCATCGTGAGGAAAGTGGTGTATCTTCCAGAGTTTTTTTTTACAATGGCCACACAATAAAATACCTTCAAATAATCATAAGATACATGCAAAATGCCAAAGAGAAAAATCTTTTAAAATGCAAAGAAAAAGTAGAACAAATGGAAATGCCTACTACCTTCTAAAACAGGAAGATTCCTTTCCATGTCAATTCCCTTTAAAGTAATTTATAAATTTGATATGATCTCAATGCAAATGTAAACCTTATAAAAACTAGATAAAGCTGACTCTAAATTCGTATGAAAAATTAGCCAAGGGGCTTGGCTACTAACCATAGCACGGTGGTTACTGCGCCAGCCACATGCACCAAGGGTGGCAGGTTGAAACCCGGCCCAGGCCAGCTAAACAAAGACAACTGCAACAACAAAGAAATAGCCAGGCATTGTGGCAGGTGCCTCTAGTCCCAGCCACTCGGGAGGCTGAAGCAAGAGAATCACTTAAGCCCAAGAGTTGGAGGTTGCTGTGAGCTGTGACGCCATGGCATTCTACAACCAAGGGCAACATAGTAAGACTCTGTCTCCAAGAAAAAAACAAAATGAAACAAGGAAGAGTTGCCAGGAAAAGAATAGAAAAAGGAAAGGAAAGGCAAGAACAGTGAAAAAAAGAATGGAAGGAAGGAAGGGAGGGAGGGAAGGAATAAGAAGAAATTGCTATATCCCATATCAAAACATATTATAAAGTCTCAAACTAAAAACAATATAGTACTGACTAATAAGTGAATACCCCAAATGATGGAATAAGTAGAAAATGCAGAAATGGCTCCAACTGTAATCAGAAATTCAGTAAAATATAAGTGACATGTCTAATTACTGGAGGAACAGGATCCTTAGATGATACCAGGACAACTGAAGAAGAGTCAAGTTCAATCCACACCTCATATTCTACCCTATCACCAACTCCAGGTGGATCAAGGACATAAACATTAAAAAAAAATGAAACCGTAGACATATTAGAAGAAAACGTGTGCAAACTCCTTTAGAATTGGCATGTAGAAGGCCTTTCTTTTCTATCTAGAATCCATACAAAATTGATTACTGTGTTTTTCCATTTTTTTTAAAATTCAAGGGTAAATTTTTGCTATATTAGCATATCACATTGTGGTGAAGTCAGGGCCTTCAGTGCACCCTCCACTGGTGCACATTGTACTCGCCAGCCAACCTGCCCTCATCCACCCCTTCCGACCCGCACAGCTCTCCGAGTGATTACTATGGTATACGCCACCTAAGTTTTTGAAAAACTTACACACAAAACAGAAGCACCATCAAAAAGACAAACAATACTGTGGTGGGACTTACATCACAGAAAACTAATTTCCCGTAACATATAAAGAGCTCCTACACATCGTTAAGGAAAAAGACCAAAGCCGACAAGACAATTTTTGTTTAGATGGGCAAAGGAGATGAAGATGAAGCCCATAGAAAAAGAAATGCAAATAAATGGCTCTTGAAAGAATAGAATGGTGTTCAATTTCACTTTAATCAGAGAAATGCAAATAATTAAAACTCAATGAAAGGCCTCCATGGCAAGGCTATGCAGAAAGGGGGTTTCTCGTTCACCCCTAGTGGCCGTGCCTAGTGTACAACCCCATTAAACATATTTGGAAAGACTTATCCAAATTTTAAACACACCCTTGACTCAATAATCCCACTTGCCAGAATGTAGCTCACTAAGATGCCTGCACATAGAGGAAGTGCCCTGAGTACCACTGTTTGTAGGAGCAAACAAATGTCCATAAACAGAAAACTACTTAGATAAATTTATGATGTGGCCATAAATATGATACTATAAAGCTATAAAAATGAATGAGGGCATTCTTTATGTGCTGATTGGAAAGATGTCCAAGATACACAGTTAAGTTGAAAGAGCAAAGTCTAAACCAGTTTACACAGAATGCTATCTTTCGTCAGCCTTGACAAGTGGGTATTCGTTACAGTTTTAATTTGCATTTTCCTGAACATAAATAAGATTGCGCATTCTATCATTCCTTCAAGAGCCAGTGCATTTTCTTCTTTGTGAAAGGAGGAAAGAAGAAATGACATCATACACACTTGCTTGTGTTTGGTAAAGACCCCAAGAAACTAAGATCAGCAGAGATTTGGGTTGGGCGTGATGGACGCCGGGTAGAAGGAATGCTGTTCATAGTGGTGATGTAGAGACACAAAAAACGGATTCTCTGTTCAAAGTTCAAAAAAATAGCAGTAGGATAAACCAAGTCTTTCCTTACCAATTCCTCAGGCTCCTGAGAAACCTGTCATTTTCACATTTGCCAGCTATTTCTCCTAGATCCAAATCTGACTGTCAGAATAGGGCAGCATCAGGGATGAATGCGTAGCCAGGGATGCCCACAGACCCATAAAAACCTCCCCACATGGGTGGACTCTCCCGTCCATTTGTAAAAGTTGAGGTCAATGGAGGGGCAGCTATTTTTTTTTTTCAATGAGAGGAATCTAATGCCTGCTTCACAATGGAATTGGCCACTAAGTCAAGGCATCTGGGCAAACCCACTTCAACAACAGACCGTGAGTTCCTGCAACAAGCTGAGGGAAGGGAAGGCTTCCAAACCCAGAATTTTCCTTCTCCACTTCCCTGACACAGCTGGGCCCACCCTGATCTCCCTATTGTGTTTCAAGCTTTTCCTGGATTACAAATAGGCAACTGGTCTACTATGTAACTCCCTTATGTTCATTCCTCCAGCAAGCAGGCTTCCCCCTCAGGCTCTAAACATTTGCCCAGCCTCAGGGACCCCTGGCCGCAGCCTTGCCCTTCTGTAATCTGCAGACGAGCAGGAGACGGACGAGGTGCTGCAAGATGAGTCGGGCACATCGGCCACACACGGGAAGAAAAAAGCAAACTGGAGTCTCCAAAGCCGACGGTCCCCGCGGGCCTGAGCACTTGCAGCTTCTCCCTTTGATTCCTTTGATTTTGTGAGCTCAGAGCACAACATGCTGGAAGTTAGCAGAGCAGCTGCCCCAGGAAAGAATGCACTGGTTCCACTGTTGTGGACTTCAAGGGAAAGCACTGAGCAGCATGGGGCGCCAGCGGGGGAAGAGACTCCAACCCTCCACAAAACGTCCAGTTCCCACCAGCCTGAGCTCTCGCCAAGTGAACTAGCTGAGTTGGTTTGGGGAAGCTCCAGTTCCTGGGCTTTTGTCATGAACCGGGGAGAATGCATTTGCTGTGACTGACAGAGGCAACAGATATAATCCCCAGTCCAGCCTCTGCTGCAGGGGCCAAGTGAGCATCAGCCTGCACGGGGCTTGAGGCAGTGACACTAACCCCTGGGGTGGGCTTTGGGACACTGCAGGCTGGAGGCTGGACTTGGCTCTGCTCCCTGGGCATCATGTAGAGCCCCCGCCCTCTGTCCCTACTCCCTTATTCTAGAGAAAATCCAAAATCCCTCCATGTCCAGAATCACAGTACTGGTTTCTGCAAGGCAATTTTTTTTTTAAAACATGATTAAAGACCACAGAAGAAAAGAGGCCTCAGCTCTGGCTCACAAGTTCAGTGACCAAAAAAGCCATCCTGAGCCCCCACCCCCAGTGCTGGTGATTCATATGCTTGTTAGGAGGGTGAAGGTGCTGTAGGGATGTTTCTCCAGCTCTCCACAGAACTGCTGAAGGGGCAAGGGACTCCTGTCAGCCAAGGCAAATATGCTATTGCCACCAGGAGCAGCCAGACCACACACAGAGAGGTCTTGGGCATGCCAGCCAAGGAGATGGCCTTCCTCCACCCAGTCCATTCAACATTCCACAGTGGGGAAGTCACAGAATTACCACCTCTACAGGACTTCTCAGAGTGTGGCCCAGAAATGTACCTCTTCAAGAAAAATCACATCATCTTCCCAACCCCTCAGACTCCCAACTTGTAGAATAGGCAGATCATCTCCTCCCTGACCACCATGATGACCCATGGCATCCTTCTTCAGGCAGAGGTGATATGTGTCTCCTTGTAAGTTCATCCCATCGATCCTTACCTTGGACCCAGAGAGGACCAGTCATATCCCTGTGGCACAAGAAGCCCCCACCAGAGACTTGCAGACACAGGATGTGCCTGTGCACCTCCCCCTCCAGAGTAGCCATCCTAAGCTCCTCCACTCAATCCTGCCTGTCAGGAGTTCAAGGCCAAGGCCCCCTCAACCTCCACATTCATCCCTAATCTCCCACTCTAATTTTCTGATGTTCCTGTGAAAGTGCAAAACCTCCACTAAGCAAGGAAATAAATAATTGTATCATAATTGTCAGGGACTTCAACACCCTACCCTCAGAGCGAGACAGATCATCAAAGCAGAAAATAACTAAGGAAACACTGGATTTAAATGGGACCCTAGAATGAATGAACCTAACAGATACTGACAGAACATTCTACCCCCAAACTACTGAATATACATTTTTCTCATCAGCACACGGTACACTCTCCAAGATTAATCATATCTTAGGCCACAAAATACGCCTCAACAAATTTTAAAAGATTGAAATCATACCATGTATCTTCTCAGACCATAGTGGATTAAAATCAATTCTAAGAGTAACACCCAATTCTACACAAAGTCATGGAAATTAACCTGCTACTGAATAATTATTGGATCAATTCTGGGAGGCCAAGGCTGTTGGATTGCCTAAGCTCACAGTTTTGAGACCAACCTGAGCCAGAGATAGACCTGTTAAAAATAGCTGGGTGTTGCGGCAGGTACCTGTAGTCCCAGCTACTTGGGAGGTTGAGGCAAGAGAATTGCTTGAGCCCAAGAGTTTGAGGTTGCTGAGAGCTATGATGCCACAGCACTCTACCAAGGGGAACAAAGTGAGACTCTGTCTCCAGAAAAAAACAAAAGCAAGAAAGAAAGAATAAAATTAAAAGGAAAATCAAAAGATTCATTGAACTGAATAACAAATGGGACACAAGCTATCAAAATCTGTGACTCAGCAAAAGCATTCTTAAGGGGAAAATAGACTTAAATTCCCACCTCAAGAGTTGGAAAGATCAGAAATTAACAACCTAATATCACACCTCAAGGGACTAGAAAAGGAAGAGCAAACCAAACCCAAAGCTAGCAAAAGAAAATGATAACAGAGCTCAGAGCAGAACTAAATGAAATGTAAAACAAAAAAGGAATACAGTCAGTGAAACAAAAAGTTGGTTCTTTGAAAAGATAAAGAAGATTGATGGACCTCCTGCTAGAATAACTGGAAATAGAAGGAAAAGAACCCAAATAAGCTCAGAAATGAAAAAGGAGACATGACAACTGATAACACAGAAATACAAAACCTCGTCCATGAACACAATGAAAATGTCTATGCACAGAAACCAGAAAACATAGAGGAAATGGACACGTTCCTAGCAACGCACAACCTTCCAAGACTCATTCAGGGAGAAGCAGAACCCTTGAACAGACCAATAAGGAGCAGTGAGATCAACGCAGTAATGGAAAGTCTTCCAACCACAAAAACAAAAAGTCCCCGAACCAGATTCTACTAGTCCTTCAAAGAAGAGCTGGTACCCATACCGCAGAAATTAGTCCATAACACTGAGAAGGAGGGAATTCATTTTGTAAAGCCCGTATCACCTTGATACCAAAGCCAGGTAATGATATTAAAAAAAAAAAACCTACAGACCAATACCCCTTATATATATAGACGCAAAAATCCTCAATAATATACTAGCAAACTGAATTCAATAGTACATCAGAAAAGAATCTACCACGACCCAGTAGGCTTCATTCCAGGAATGCAAGGGTGGTTCAACACACGTAAATCAATAAATACAATTCACCACATAAACAGAAGAAAAAACAAAGACCATACAATCATCTCAATAGATGCAGAAAAAACATTCAACAAAACCCAGAACCCATTCATGATAAAAACTCTCAACAAACTAGGCCCAGAAGGAATATATCTCAAAATTGTAAAAGCCACCTATGACAAACACACAGTCAACATCAACTGAAGGAGGAAAAATGGATTCCCACTAAGAGGGAAGAGGATTTCCACTAAGACCTGGAACAAGACAAGGGTGCCCACCATCTCCACCTTGGTTCAACAGAGTGCTGGAGGTCCTAGCCAGAGCAATCAGCAGTCTCTTCTCCACCCTGGCAAGAGAAAGAAATAATAGGTAACCAAATCAAGAAAGAAGTGGTCAAACTATTCCTTTTCACTGATGATGTGATCTTTTATCTAAAAAACCTCAAAAATGGCTCGGCGCCTGTGGCTCAAGCGGCTAAGGCACCAGCCACATACACCTAAGGTGGCGGGTTTGAATCCAGCCTGGACCCGCCAAACAACAATGATGGCTGCAACCAAAAAAAAAAAAAAAATAGTGGGGCATTGTGGCGGGTGCCTGTGGTCCCAGCAACTTGGGAGGCGGAGGCAGGAGACTTGCTTCAGCCTAGGAGTTGGAGGTTGCTGTGAGCTGTGACACAGCACTCTACCCAGGGTGACAGCTTAAGGCTCTGTCTAAAAAAAAAAAAAAAAAAAAAAAAACCTTCCACCAAGAGACTCTAGAATTAATAACAGAAAAAAAAAAATTCAGCAGTCTCAAGATATAAAATCAATGAACAAAAATCAATAGCACTTCTATATACCAGGAACAGTCAAGCTGAGAGTCAAATCAAAGACTCAGTACCTACCATTCACAATAGCTACAAAGAAAACAAAGTACATAGGAAAATACTTAACTAAGGAGGTGAAAGATCCCCAGAGGAGAGCCAGAAAACACTGAGGAAAGAATCGCGGATGACATAAACGGGGAAACACGTCCACGCTATGGCTCTGTAGAATCAACGTTGTGAAAATTTCCACACTACCTAAAGCAATGTACAGATTCAATACAATCCCCATCAAAATACCAATGGCATATTTCACAGATCTAGAAAAATAATTCTACACTTCCTTTGGAAACAGTAAAGAGTTCAAATAGCCAAAGCAATCCTGAGCAAAAAGAACAAAGCTGGGGGCATCACATACCAAATTTCAAACCATACTGAAGTCCATAGGAACCAAAACAGTGTGTTATTGCTACAAAAATAGGGACACAGATCAATGTAACAGAGCAGAGAACCCGGATATAAAACTATACACCTACAGCCAATTGATAACTGACAATGCACACTTGAGAATAGAAACCATATTCAATGAATGTGCTGGGGGAATGGATAGCCACATGCAGAAGAATTAAACAGGACCCCTACCTCTCTCCACACACAAAAATTAAATCAAGAGGTATAAAAGACTTAGAGGTAAATCATGAAACCATAAGAATTCTAGAAGAAAATGTAGCAAAAAACTCTTCTAGACATCAGTCCAGGCCAAGAATTTATGGCTAAGACCCCACTGAAAATTGTAGCAGCAAGAGAAATAAATAAATGGGACTTGATTAAATTAAAAAGCTTCTGCACAGCTAATGAAATAATCAACAGAGCAAACACACAACCTACAAAATGAGAGAAAATATATGTAAGCTATGCATTCTAGCTAAGATCTAGGTATTAATAAGTGGTTAGTATCTAGAATCTACAAAGAATTCAAACAAATCAGCAAGAGCAAAACTACTCAAACAAGTCAGCAGGAAAAAAAATACTAACAACCCTGTTAAAAAGTGGGCAAAAGACAGGAACAGAAGTTCTTTTTTAAAAGACAGGCAAATGGCCAATCAACATATACAAAGATACTCAACATCACTGATCAGCCACAATAATGTACCCTCGTTACTCCTGTTAGAATGACACTAAAAGTCCAAAAACAATAGTCGCTGGCAGGGATGCAAAGAAAAAAGAATGCTTGTGTACTGTTGGCAGGACTGCAAATTAGTACAACCTCTATGGAAAACAGCATGGAAATTTCTCAAGAACTAAAAAGTAGACCTACCATTTGATCCAGCAATCCCACTACTGGGTATCTACCCAAAGGAAAAGAAGCCTTTCTATTAAAAAGAACACCTGCACTTGAATGTTTATTGCAGCACAATTCACAATCGCAAGATGTGGAATCAACCCAATTGCCCATCCATTCGTGAATGGATCAACAAAATGTGATACATGCATGCCATGGAATACTACTCGGCCATCAAAAAGATGAAATAATGCCTTTTGTTGCAATTTGGAGGGAACAGGAGACAGTTGTCCTAAGTGAAATATCTCAAGAAAGGACAAACAAGCACCATATGTTCTCTCTACTAAACTGGAACTAACTGATGGGCTCACATGTGCACAGAGGGTAGTAAAAGTCGCTGGAAATCAGTGGAGAGGGAGGAGGAAGGAGGCAAAAACACACCTAACAGGACCAATGAACTCTATTCGGGTGATGGGCACATTTTAGACCTGACTCTAGCCCTGTATCAAAAATACGTATATTCACTTAACATTTTAAAATTTTAGAAGTGTGAGTTCCAGAACACAGTGGAGGATGCAAGGCCAAGTCCCCCTCAGTCATTCATTGTTCAACCAGTTCAGCACCTGCTGCATGCCAGGCCCACTGTCTTCTGCGAATAGTCTTTCTAGCTTGTGAGGCTCTGCTGATTCTGATGGACAAAATGCACCAGCCCCATCTTCTCTGGTTTGAAATCCTAGAGATCATGGTCCCTCCTGGCTGTGA
>NW_003852511.1:3869044-3883500 GCF_000181295.1 Otolemur garnettii
CAAGGTTCCTGTAGTGACTCAGATAGTGGGAACACCAAGCACTGAATGCCCCGTGCAGCCTGCATGTCAACAGAAACAGCACAGGCGGACACGAGGCGGAGGCCCCCACAGTGGCTGAAAACCCAGGAAGGCATGAACTGTCCATGAGTCCACACTGAGTCAGAAGTCCCCGTGCACCTGCCCTGGCTGGATTAGTTATCTGTCGCTGTGTAACAAATTAGCCCAAAACTTAGCACTTAAGCTTGAGTATTTCTTTTATGTCAGTCTTTGGGATCAGGATTTAGGATGGATTAGAGTCTCTGGTGAGATCCTAGTGATGAACGTCAGTCAAGGCCATGGTCATCTAAAGATTTGACGAGAGTTGGAGGATCCCCTTCTGAAATGGCTCCGTGGTCACACTGGCAAGTCAGCTCTGGCTGTTGGCAGGGGCCCTGAAGGCCTCACTTCACAGGCCTACCCATATGGCTGCTTGAGTGTCCTTATGAGGTGGCAGCTAGGTGGCACTCCCCCAGAGTGAGCCAAGAGAACAGTGCAGAAGCCATTGTGTCTCTGATAACCCAGCCTCAGAAGTCTTACTTGGTCATTTCCAGAACATCCTATTGGTCAATGGGTCACCACTCAGTGGAGGAAGGGACTGAACAGGGTCCTTGGCACCAGCAGGTAGGACAATCTGGGTTTCAGCTGAGAGGGCCCTAAAGAAATGGGCAAGTTCTACCAGAAAGAAGTCCCTGAGCTACCGCGGGACGCATCCCTACCTCCATGTCTCCATGCACTTGTTATCAAGGGTATGTCAGGGGACACATGAGCCCATCCAGCAGTGCGGTGGGCACTTCCAACTCATTCAGGAATAATGAAGCCAACAGTCAATTCTGCAATAGAGCGAGTACCACCAAAAAGGGGACCAAGGCCAACCCAACCCGTCCTCTCCCCTAACAGGGCCTGTTGAGCTTAGTATGCAGTGGACAATAGTCAGAAGGAAGGGGAGATTTGGGGTGCAAGGCCGGGCACTTCCACACACATTATCTTTCAACAGGACCCCTGGATCTTTGTCCCACGGTGCAGGGAGCACCGAGGCAGTTGGAGTGAGGACTGCATCCCTGATGGAAAAATCAGAATCACCTGGGCAACGCCACTCATGGGGTAGTGGCTGAGAGAAAGAGAGAGGAGAGGCCAAAGTGTGGTGATGGCTAATCTCAAGGCCACATCGAAGCCACCCCATGCCAGCAAGATGGGGGCCCAACAGCAGAGCAGAGACCTAGTTGCCCAGCAAGGTGCCCCAGAGTTACACCACTGAGAAAAGACACACGCCACCCTGGGGGTCTTTGCACACTCTCAGAAACCTTAGCTCTCAGGGAAAGGGAGGGCATGGCTTCCGGAATATATGCAGGGGGGACTTGGGCCCAAGACACTGCAATTATCGGGATCCACTGCCTTCTGCTGAATGTAGGCCCCGGCGGGTGCAGAGGAAGCACCCAGCTCCAGGGCAGCCACCCAAACCTAGTCACATCTAGCAGAAGCAGCAGAAAGTCAATCTGGAGCCACTTCAGTTTCTCCATCTGCAAATAGCAAAAGAGAAAACATTAAAAAGGTTAAACCAGCTCTGTCCTCAGACACGAGAAGCCAACATCCTTGCAATGATTATTATAGCAAGGGGTCCCAACCACTTCGGGCTATACGCATTTGCTGGACATCTCTGAGTTACAAAATTCTCCCTACTAGTCAAATTAAAATTTTAATTTTAATCTACTTAAATTTTAAAATAGTGTGTCATGATGGAAAAGAGCATTGAACTTGGGTAGTGAGAGTCTAGGTTCAAATTCCAGCTCTGTGGCTTCCCAGCTACATGAATCTGTCTCCTTTCCAACCCCAGAGTGTCTTGACTGTGTAAAAAGGTGATATTAACTAGCTCATGTGTGGTACTCCGTGAGTAGTCGGCACCCCATGAGTTGTATGTAACCGTTAGTTTTTCTCCTGCTCTTGGGAATTTCACAATCCACACACAATGAGGGTGGCAATGCCAGACGGTGATGTCTGGTAGGGCACGAAGGGACCCAGAGGTCCCCTAAGGTTACTGAAGGGGCTTTTGATCTGAAAACGCAGAACAAGAATGGCCTAGGCACCACCCAGCCCAATGGCCCCGTCCATGTGGGGAAACTGGGGCCTCCCTCCACTTCTGGGGCTGCTGGAGTCAGAGAACCAGACTTCCTGACTGCTGGCAGTGCTGGTGTTTTCCCCATTCAGGAGACACTGGCTTCTCCCTTCTGGCTCTTTGTAGAAATACTTATAACTAAGTCCCGCTGCGGACTCACTAGCATCCTAGACCTCCCTTTCCTCGGGCACCCACCTCTCCCTGCAACCCTCCGAGGCTGCCCCTGCACGGGCTGCCCAGGGGCCCATCCCAGCACCTCTGCCTCCGTCATCCCTGGTGGCCAACACCCTGCCCCGGCTGTACCCACAGACAATCAGTGCGCTGCTTCCCGTGGGAGGTGCCTGCTTCCCACGCCTCTTTGCCTTCAGATTCCCTCTCCCTCTGTCAGCCTCTGACTGCACTGGTGCTCCCGGGCCTGTCCTCAGTCCTCTATGCTTTCCTCTCCCTCCAGGCTTCTCTCTGGAGAACCGAGAATGGAGCTTGTCTCTGCAGACTGACTCCCTCCTGCCTGCAGCCACCTGCAGCCACCTGCAGCCACCTGCAGTCCCAGCATCTTTTCCCCGCACCCTCGCTCCTCTTCCAGCCTTGCAGTGCAGGTGACGACGCCACCCTCCCTTAGCCACCTTGCCAGCACCTCAAAGTCACCCTGGCCTCCTCTGCTCCCTCAGCCCCACATCCAATTAGCTGCGCGGCCCAGCAGGGCCTCCTTCCTAATGGCTCTCATATATATTTATTTCTTTTCATTCCTGCTGTCAGAAAAGATCCTCCAAAAATACAACTTTGCAGTTGTCTGTCCCTCCTAGAAGCGCTCCATGCGGTGGGATGTCATTCCTACGCCTCTGCCATCCCCCTACTCTGTCCTTCCACACGGACCCCCACGGCTCCCCAGGACCCCTGGGCCTAGCCACTGTCCACTCAGGCGCCTCTGCAGGTGCACCGGGAAGGGGCACATGGCTGTTCACACTGCTGCCTTCCCTGGCGAGCTCATAGCTGCAGCCGCCCCTCCCGGGTCTCAGGCACCATTCTAAGGCTTTTACACACCCAAATCATGTCATCCTCATAACAACCCTAGGAAGCCCATTCTACAACTTTGCTGATGAGGAAACTGAGGCACAGAGAGGTTAAGTAAGTTGCCCGAGGCCACACAGCCAGGGAATGGTGCAATCAACATTCCACTCTAGGTCACTTGGCTCCAGGGTGACTGAGCCAAGAGGCCCATGTTGACAAGAAGCCCTTTCTGTGTTCCGTGGCACCCCTTACGGCTCAGCCTTTTAGCATGAACAAAAGCTGGCATGGTGTTACAGGGATTCTGTACCACAATTCCTAGAGGAAAGAAAGTTTTCCCGTCGACCTTCAGGCCTGGCAGAGGATGATGACATATTAAGTCATCCTGCCATTAAAATTAAGTTCAATCACCCCTAATGGAATGTCACCTCCAAGATAGCCATTAGAGCCACCAGCCTAACCGACTGGCAGGTCTCACGTATATGACTATCACCTTGTCCCTCTAACAGCCATTTGGTCTTTGGATGGGAAGGCCCCAGGAGACCTAAATGTTGCACAGACCCACCCCCTCGATGTCACCTGGAGGAGAAAAGCCAGCTGCTTAAGCCCAGGTGGTGACTGGTGTATTGCAGTGTGGTCTGGAGACTTGTGTGGAAGGTGAAGCCCATGTGCACAGGAGACACACACCGTGACCTCCACGTGACCAGCTCTGAGTTCTTACTGCCCTCGAGGTGAAATTGAAATCAGGTTCTATTACGGAGGGGACTTGCAGGTCACCAAGCAGGATACTGGACCCGTCTTTCCATTCTCCAAGGGCAGCAGCTCCTGCCAGCCCATGGTCACCTACAAACCTCCCTAGAGGGTCCAGCTCCGTCCTAAGCCCCAGTGAGCACTCACTGTGCTACAGATTCAATTCCTCAACGTTTCTGGCACCAGGAGCTTCATGCGCATGATGGATGAAATAAGGTCGTTATCCTATCTGCATTTTACACACGAGATAAGCAAGGTTTAGGGAGGTCAGGGGACTTGGTAGGAATACTTAGGAGGAGAGAGTGGGCTGGGCCCTTCACTGCTGGATGTGCTGTAGCTTGAGCACCTCCCCAGGTATTGTTTCTTTAAAGCCTCTACTTCACCCTGAAAAGCAGGAAGTATTATTCCCAGTTAACAGAAGGGAAAACTGAGACTCCACTGAGCTAAAGGAAATTGCCCTCTAGCAAGTGGCAGAGCTGGATGTGGATCCGGCCTTGGCCCTGAGCACGGTGCCCTCTGCCTGCTGTGCTGCAGGAGCAGCCTGGACCTCCTCTCCATGTCCCTGTCCTCACCCAACAGGGCTGGAAACACCCACCAGGTCCCACCCTGCCCTCATCTGCTCCTCCCTGGCCTTGCCGCCCTTCCCAAGCTGTGGACTCCACTTCTCCCAGGACCCGGGGGCCTGTTCCTCCCCTGCGGGTGCAGCACCATACACTTCCCTGCCAGCACCCTCATGCCGTCCTCTTCCTGCAACAGACAAGCCAGGATGAAAGGCAACCCTGATTCAACGCAGAAGTCCCTATAACAGCAGTTAACATGCATGGGGTGCTTTGGGTGCCGAGCACTGCTGGAGCATTTTATCTGGATTGAGTCCTTGAATCTCACAACAATCCTGTGAGGAAGGTGCCATTGGTACCCCATTAAAAAGTAGGAAAGCTGAGGCAAAAAGCTATAGAGGCTGAGAAGGGTAGGCGGAGGGGAGGAGTAGGGAGAGATGTGTTAAAGATTACAAAATTACAGCTAGAGGGGACGACTACGTCCTGGTGTTCTCTACCGCTGCAGGATGAGCGCAGTGAACAATAAAATAAGGTTTCAAATAGCTGGAGAGACGGTATTGAATGTTCCCAACACAAAGAAATGATAAATGTTGGAGAGGACGGACGGACGTGCTAATTACCCCGATCAGATCACTAAACACCCTATGTATCAAAATAGCACTATCTACTCCACAAATATGCACCGTGATTACATGTCAATTTAAAAAACAATTTTTTTTTTAAAAGGCTGAGTAATTTGCCCAGAGTAAGTCATCACTGGAGCTTGGATTCAAACCCAGACAGTCCGACTCCAGAGCTGGATCTTAGATACCACCTATCACGTAAGAAATATAATCGTGGCTCGGAGCGGGAAACAGTCATGGGGATCGGAATTCTCGTTTCGCTCTTTGTTCAGTGACACCAAGTAGATTTAACCCCTCAGAAGACTGGCTCCCTCACATGTGACATCGGGGCTAATAACAAATGTAT
Organism: Otolemur garnettii; assembly: GCF_000181295.1. NCBI lineage: Eukaryota > Metazoa > Chordata > Mammalia > Primates > Galagidae > Otolemur > Otolemur garnettii. Next base: position 3,874,475 of record NW_003852511.1, read on the forward strand.
CTGGTAGAGTTCTGGTGAATTAAACAGAATAGTGTCCAAGAAGTGTTTAAAGCAGCATCTGTCTGGCATTTGGTAGGTTCTGGCCATCGCTGGCGCCCTTATTTACTCTAATTATGGAAGTCTTCCAAGTGAAGGGCCTGCTGCTAGGACGGTCGCATTAGTGCCAAATATTTCAGATTCAAGGGGTTTTACCAGAGCCCGTGGCATTATCTAAAAGGAACATTTCTAATCTTTTTAGAGTTCTTTTTAAGTATCTAATATGCAAAAGAAAAGAAAAAAATCATAGTTTTCCTCAAGACTGTGGTTGGATTAACCATATTTAATAATAACTATGTCCATATAATAAGCCACAATGGTCTTCATAGACTACATAAATCATCAAATAACCCTGTTTAGTCAACAGCCTGGTGTTTCTACCTTGTCAATAAGCCCACATCAGTCTCCATTTGCTTTGGAAAAGAAACTTTCCCGTTCTCTCAGATAGACCTTCCAGATCCCGGGAGGGTTTCCTGCCCTAAAGGGGCCCCAGGGGGTTCGGTTCACCCAGGCCTAAAGTTTCTTCTCTGAATGCTGCAACCACGGCCACCCGAGCCCTCCAGCCTCTGTGACTGACACAAATGAGGGTTTTTTAGTTACTTAATGGAGGGTGGATGTTACACAGGTGTGGATAAGGTCAGGCTGCTGGACCACTTCCCAGAGAGTCTGTGACCATCATTCTAATTATCCTTCCTCCCCTTGGACAAATCTTTTAGCCTCCCTGAGGGCTGTGTTTTATAAAAATCATTGTGAGGTGTGAATCGCATTACACCTACCTCTGAAAACACAGGGTAAATGCAATTTCTCTTCTCGCGTACTATCCCTCTCCTCGGAATAAGTCAGCGTGGTTCTTCTCTCTTTCCTGTCCCTGCCATCTAGAAAACTCCCGTGCGGCTTAGAAGCTGCCTCCTCCAGGGAGCCCTCCTGTACCCTAGCAGTCTGAGATGGGGACCTCCTCTGTCCTCCATTGCACCTGGGCTTGGCCCCTGCCTCCCTCATTAAACAGTGAATTCCTTTCCAGCAAGGGGGTGTTGGCCATCTTTGGACGCTCCTGCCCCAGGATCCCAGAACTAGGCAGAGCCTGGCCCACAATAGATTCTCCAAAGGAGTTTGTTGAACAAATGAATCATAAAGCTGAATTCCATGATCCAAGCCATATTTTCCATTTGCTCACAATATGGCATACAGACTATGTCTCTAGAAATAAACCAGCTCAGAGGTTTTGAGATCAGAGCATCGGGTCAGAAGGCAGGACAGGAGCAGGACACGCCAGGCCCCCCGACTTCAGTCACCTCCCTGAATGACACAGCAGCCAGAGAAGGGGAGGGCAGCTGCCTGCCCTGGCCAGGCTGTAAAAAGTAATGGCAAGAAACCATGCCCTAATTTCCCTCCTCACTTCATGCCAGCTTATGGAATTTAACCACCAGTCTATTGATAAGTCCCAGAACAAAACTGGAGGACAAAGTCGATGTCTGTCACCAGCCGGGTTGCATATGCCAGAATTGCAGAGTCATCATGGGTCCTAAAGGTCATCTGGTCTACCCTTTGCTCTGTGTACAAATCCCTCTAATCTGATAGTCCCTCCCAGGCACTGGCAGGGGGGCTGGGGTGGAGGGAGGCCGCTTCAAAATCTCCAGACTCTTAAGTTTTAAATGGCGAAGATCCTTCCAATACAGTGATGTTTTCAAGAATCAGTGGAATGCTTGTGATGCATAATGCACAACTCGGGAACCACGGGAAACACAGAAATGAGAGCCTATGCCTGTCTCCAGAGGCTCGTGCTCTGGAAGGGGCAGAAAAGGCCAGTTGCCTAGTGGGCATAAATGGGGGGGAGGCCAACATGTGGGACATTCTGCAGAACAACAAACCCCACATCTTAAAAAACTTGACAAAAGCGAATGGCAGACTTGATTTTGAAAAAACAAACTATCAAAAGAAATTGGGTGCCATTAGGGAAATTTCAGCACAGACTATGCATTGGGGGTGTTGGATAATAGCAAAGAAGCCTTGGTAATTTTTAGGCTTAATATGAGCATTACACCTGAAAAGACTCATATTTTTAAGAGATGCAAAAATCTACTGTGTAGAAATGAAAAAACGTGATGCTTTAAAACACCCCAGGAAGTAACAGAGATAGACATGGACAAAGCCGATGTGGCTGCATCTTGATAGCTGTGGATTCTGGGGGACGCAAGTGGGGAGCCTCACTGGGCTCTGTACTTTAGGGAATGTTTGAAAAGTTCCTGATTTAGAAAAGTTAGAGGCTGGGTGCAATGGCTCATGCCTATAATCCTAGCACTCTGGGAGGCCAAGGAGGGCGGAGTGCCCTGAGCTCACAGGTTCGAGACCAGCCTGAGCTAGAGGGAGACCCCATCTCAAAAAAAATAGCCAAGTGTGGTGGCGGGAGCCTGTAGTCCCAGCCGCTTGATAGGCTAAGGCAAGAGAATCACTTGAGCCCAAGAGTTTTGAGGTTGCTGTGAGCTATGACACTACAGCACTCTATCCAGGGTGACAAAGTGAGACTCTGTCTCAAAAAAAAGAAAAGTTAGAAATGAAAGTAAGGTGGCCCCTGGAGGAAGAGGCACTTTGAGCTGGGCCTTAGAAGGCAACCAAGGTCTCAAACGGAAAGGAACAGGAACTTCCTTCCCAGAAGGCTCAGCCCATCAGAGGCCCAGGGGTGAGAAAGGTCCACCCAGAGTTCACGCTGCTTCTGTGCAGGTCACAGTTCTGAGCACGGGTCCCCTGGGTAATGTGGGCCACCTGTGTTGACCTGTCTCCCAAGGATGTGGTGATCAACAACATTTGTGCTGGTCAACAAACAAGGCAAAGGACTCCACAGTGTGCCCTGGAGGCAGGCCCCGGGGAGGCTGCCAGACAAGTCTCCAAAACAACCCCTGTGTTCTTGCCCTGCTGGCCTTGGCCTCAAGGGCAATCCCCTCCTTCCTCATCACTCCCATAACTGCCCTGCCTGGTGGATCCAAAGTTCTTCTAGAGGTATCATGAGCAGTGTGTGGCTTCCGTGGCTCCCCTCTGCAGGGGGCCTGTGGTCTTCTTAGCACTGTGGTCCTCATTGCCCCTCCTCTGGAGTCTCCGGTATCTCCAGTCAGAAGAGGCTACACAGGAGTGGGCTGTGAGGTCACCTGCCCAGTGCCGGCACACCCACCTCTCACCCCAGCTCTTCCTGCCCCCACCTGCACCTCTCCTGGCCTGGCACTATCTCCACAAGGAAGTGGCTTTCCCAGGGAATAAATCTACTGCTGCTGCCCCCTCCCACATAACTCTGCCACCATCCACCTCCTCAAAGGCCACCCTGGGCCTCTGCTGGGCAGGGTGGGGTTTCAGGACCTGCCACAACATCCTACCCCTTGCTCTGGCTTATCTGGGTTTTCTGAGATCATGGGAAAATGAAGCCCAGTCATATCTACGGAACAGTCTTGGTGTTGACCTCTTGGGGTGATTGCCGTGGACAGCCTGAGAGTTATGCAGAATTGCCGAGGGCTCACTTGGGTGAGGTGGGTGGTTCCTCTCTTGCAAGCTTATCTTCACTTCGCAGCCCTGGTAACTAACTGCCAAGAGCTGCGAGATCAGAGGGAAAATATTTACAATGAAAACTGACCCAGAAAGACTGAGCTAGGGGTCAGTGCACCCTCAGTACCTGACCGCTTCCAGATGAAGCGACTTTGGACAAGGGATATAATCTCCTTACCCCTTAGGAAGAGGCAGGGCTGTACGGTACAAAGGGCAGGAGCTTTGGACCAGACCGAGAACTGAATTCGAATCCTCCCTGCCTAGTGATAGCCTGGCAGTTCGGGCAGCAGCGTCCATCTCAGATGATATTTCCTGTCACGGAGCAGTTTTCAGGTTACCTGAGACTAACACAAGTGCGCAGATTAGCTGGGAGCGGCCCACTCTGCCTTCCGCTCTCATGCCAGTCTGAGGTTTTCACCTTCTCCATAAAGGAGCTGGAGGTGGTGACCAGCGGGACCACTGTCAGCTCAGACCTTACACCTTCCCATGAAGTCACAAGGACAGTAAGTCATTCTCCTTCAGCCAACCAGGCCCGTACTAACTTCCCAGTACTGGCTTGGCCATGTTAGAAAACCACGAGGGCGCAGAGAGCTGGGTGGAGTCTGAGCCCTGCCCCGCCCCCAGCTCCACTGCTCCCTCCTGTGTGGGCTTCTCCTGCCTGTTTCCAGTCTGAGGGGTGGGCAACCTGCAGCCTCGGGGCCACATGTGGCCATCTGGATCCCTGAGTCTGGCCTTTTGGCTGAATCCAAATTTTACAGAACAAATCCTTTCAATAAAGAGATTTATTCTGTAAAGTTTGGCTTCAGTAGAGGAGCTGTGCTTGGGGCATGGAGGGCATGTGTGGCCTTGAGGTGGCAGGTTCCCTACCCCATTGTGGGGCTAGTGTAGTGGGTACAATGTTCCCTCATCCAGAGGGAACATACTCACTTGTGTCAGTCTCCTGACGAGCTGGTGGCCTTGGCACACAGATGCTCAGCTGCCTCTCAGACGGTAACTAGCCCCGTCCACACTTGGATAACTGGGGGGGAAGAGGGGGTTCTGATGGGATTATGGATCTTGTTAAAAGTGTTTTTAAAAGCATGAAACCGTGGAAAAAGGGGAAGTATCATGGCCTGACTCCAAACCAGACCTCCAGGAAGGGTCCCCTTCAACGGAAGAAGCACCCATCATCCCTCTCCCAAGGTGTCCCCGCTGCCCAACCCCCTCCACGTCAGAAATTCCGAGGCTAACCCCTTGCAAAGTGGCCTGGCCCCCTTTCCCTGGGAAACCATCATGTGGCAAGCCCTCTCTCACCTTCTCATGACCTTGAGGTGGGTGGCCACATGTCCCTTTTATTTGCCCAGCCTGTTCCCATTAGCCAGGGTGATTATTGACGGCACCTCCTTATTCTCAAAAACATGCCTCACTCAACTTGCCCAAGAAAGTATGTGGTCCCGTACCTCTGCAGATCCACCCTCCAGCCGCTCTGGGTCACCTCTGTGCTGAGGTTGGTTTGGGATGGAGACGTGACCCCTTTAGACACCATCTAATGGAGGCATTATTCTCCATGTCACTCCTGTAAGAACAGGGTGTGACTTTGAAGGTAACAGGAGGAAGAGCGGAGGGCACAGGCTTCCTCCACAGGGGAGGCAATGTCTTTTGTCCTTCTTTGGTCCAGTTCTTTATCTAAGGTTTTCTCTCTGCCAAGGGCACGAGGAAGTGCTGCCATCCCCCTCACCCGGAGTTGCCCCTGACGGTGGCCCCCAAGGCCACAGAGCAGCCACCATCAGAGGAGGGGCAGGTGGGAGCCAAGGACACTGGGCCAAACAGACTGAGGTTTTAACTTATCCCAGGCTTATTGTTCCCGGCTGCAATGCTGTGATCACCCCACGACAAGAGAAACTGGAAAGAAGGCTTAGGATGTCACAGATAGTTGAACTGCTAACATTTTGACATTGTCCCCCCTCTTCAGCCAGCAGTTCTGTGGTTTTTTCTTATTAGATTGGAGAGGGAACAAATTCATCTGTACAAAGGTTTATATTAATGCCACTCCCATGACTATGCACCTTAGAGGCACGTCGCGGGCAAGAGCACATTTCACAGGTGGGGAAACTAAGTTCAAAGAAGGAAAAACATTCTGGTCTTTCATTGACCTAGAGAATCAGGCCTCCTTCTAGAGATAGCCAAGGCGCTGACCAAACTGTTCACACAAACACACTCACTCCCACACTCCACACAAACTCCACTGTGCCCCAGGGCACCTTACTTGGTTTCTCTGCTCTGGTTTTAAATCCTGATACCATCCTATTTCTTGGCTATGAACATACCAAGCTCAAACATGTCTCTTGGTTTTGCTCTGTCGGCCAAAGAAGTGGTTACCCAGAAGCCACCAGCCAAGGGAGAGGCAACGGATATGCTCCGTCTGGGGCAAAGGTGCCATTTGTTTTGTTTCATTTTCTTGCATTTGATACAGTTTCTGGAGTGTTATCCAGAGAGACCCAGGCCTGTCCCACACTCCTGGGTCCCTGAAGACTCTTCATGCCTGGCAGGACTGGGAACCAGCCCAGCAAGGTTCCCAAATCACTCTCATTTGACATCCTGCCTAAGCCACAGACTGATCAACGTGAGGCCCCTCCTTGCCATTTGCTGGCTCTGCTGTGGAAAACCCACCTCCAGCCTTTCTGCCTGGGGGTTCAAGGTCAGACCCCAGGGAGGCCATGTCTTCTCACTACCACGGTCTTCCTTGGGACTCGTTTACACAGTGAATTCTGCCTCCATTCCTCACAGACTTTTATTATTTGTTGTTGTTCTTAAGATACAACTATAGGTGCATATCATAACAGTATTATGAATGATAACATACTTGTTATCAAGTGCCTTGCACACATTACCACCTAGAATCTTCTCAACAAACCTAGAGTGTGGGTCAAAGTACTGTCATTATCATCATTCGGAGGAAGAAACTGGCTCTGAAGGTAAGTGACGTATCGAGAGTCACACAGGCACTAACTGATAGAGCCACGATTTCAACTTGGTTAACTGACTCCACCAAACATCGCCTATTCTAATACTTCCCAAATGGACCACTACTTCCAAGACAAGCTTTCTGACCTAAAGTGGGTGGGGAGGCAGATTCTAGATCAAATAAGTTTAAGAAAAACAGTATACCAATGCTTATCAAATTTGGGGGGGAACCTTTTAGTCTTAAAAATTATTGAGATCTTCAAAGAGCATTTGTTTATGTGGGTTATGTCTATTGATATTTACTGTCATTGAAACTAAACTGAAAAATTTAAAATAACAATAATAAACTCACTACCTGTTAACATAAACACCTTATTTTTATGAACTCTAAAATAAAGATGGGGGGGGGCATGGCACATAGGAGCAGTGGCACTTGCAAGACCAAAGCCGGGACATGCAGGGCCTTGGAGGCCACCCGGAGGAGTGGGGATTTTTTTTCCTCAGGGTAACAGGAAGCCCTAGGAGGGAGCTCACCAGAGAATGACATGCTCTGAATTACACTTGAGGATGATCATCTGGGCAAGGAGAGCAAGGGTAGACGTGGAAAGACCATAGGAGGCAGAGGCACAGGGGGCCTTAATGCAGGGACTGGCAGAGAAACCATTATTTTCTGGGATATGCCAGATGCACGACTCCATGGGCCCAAAGAGAACACATCCTACCCTCCTCCACCTGGCTCTGCATGTCAGGTGTCAGGGGAAGCCTGGGGAGCCTCTTGTGCTGCACTCAGAGGGACCAGAGGCTTGAAAAGGACTCACGGGAGATGCCACCCTGGACATGTGTACCACTGAGCCCTGCCGCACCAAGGCTGTGTCCAAGGCTGAGGCAGTCGTCTGGCCCGAGCTGGAACCCGGAGCAGGGGCAGGACCAGCCAGGCCTTGGCCACCCTCCTCCAATGGAGGCCCCAGAGGCCCCAGATCCTGGAGACTGTGGTCAGGCTCATCTTCGTGCACCCTCTGGACCAGGGAGATAGCCAGCCCTGTGCACACATGGACCCAAAGCCAGGAACAGGCCCTACCAGGGCCCCACCAGGCCCTGCGTGACAGCCTGGCCTCCCCAGCCCAAGAAACTACTGTAATCTGTGCCTGTGCCAACCTGCCACTTCCCTGCTGCCCTGTCCTAGTGCCCCCACTCTCCCAAGCCTCCAGCCCGGGCTCCTTCACACCACACTGCAGTTGTACCTGGTGCCTGCAGGCACCCACACCCTCAGTATCTGTGGAGTGGTGATTTATCAGCTCTGCTCTTCTCTCTGGCACCTGCAGCCTTGCCGTAGCCTACAGGAGCACCCTTCCCTACCCCTCAGCTCCAGGTATGGCCGTGAGGCTTGCAGTGGTTGCAGGTATGTGGACAAAGGGCCAAGGTCCAGCCGCAGGTGTGGCCTTCAGAGTCTCGCATGTTCTCATTGATTTTTTGCATCTCTGCAAGAAGAGTCTCCTGTCAGGCACTTGCTGGCCTCAGCCCAGGACCCAGGATGAACCACCATGGAACAAGCCCAGCCCACCCTGGCAGACCCACAGCCTGAACCGGAACCACCCCAGCTGTCCTGCAGATGCACAAAAATAAATGTTCTTTGCTACTGAGTCTTTTGTAGTTTTTTTGTTGCCTGTACGACATGGCCTCTTGAAGACTGTGAGATGCCTGGGGGCTGGGATCATGGGTCTCTTTCATCTTGGTTCCCAATAGCCTAGCGCAGAGCAATTCTTCATGCCGCAGCTTGAACATGGAAAGAACATGCAGGTGTGTGCTAGACATCCCTGTAATGGGGGGCCTTCTGACCACCCCCCAAGGATGATAAGACAGACTAAAGACTGCCCAGTAGCCCCCAAGGGCGGATAGGCAAGGCCAGGGTGGGGCCGGCCCTCAAGACAAGCAAGGGAGCCAAACAGTACCCCCCGGGACTACATTTCACTGCCCCTGGACTGAGCTGGTGTCCTCTCATGTTCCAGATACCAGCAGCCCCCCGGAAGCAATCCCTGACACAGGCAGGGGCTTTGGGGAAGGCCACACAGTGGGATGGCAAGTATGTCACATGGGGCAAAACCAAAAAGGAGGTGAGGAACCCGGGCCACACCCTGCTGAGAAGCAGGAGAATAGACACCCCAGGTCACCTGGACTCAGAGTCTCTGGGGAGAGGACAGAGGGACAGTGCTGCTCGGAGGTCTGAAGGTTCCCTGCTCAGGGCTCCCACGGTCCAGGGGGACCTGGGGTCCCTGAAAGGGACAGGCTAAGAGGGGGTGTAGGTGGGAAGGTGGATCCTGCACCCTCACTAGCATCATAGGAGACGCTAGGCGGCACAGCCAGGGGTCACAGAGAGCCCTCGACTGAGGGCTGCAGCCCCAGAGCAGGGTGGGTGGGCTCCTTCTCCTTCCTATGACCTCTTGGATGTCCATTAACAAGGAGGAACACAGAGCAGATCAAAGCCTCAAAAGCTCTCCCTGAATGTTCTGTGTTCATGGACA
>NW_003852511.1:3884328-3886185 GCF_000181295.1 Otolemur garnettii
AGGCAGGTGTTCCAGGGACTGAGTCATCCAGGGAAGAGTCAGGAGGACGACATGACATCACCCACTGTCAAGCGGCTCCGTCTGTCCTGTGAAGAGGGGGCTGACATTTCAATTTAAAGTTCCAGGAGCTGGCAGGTAATGTTTGGGGGATGCTTAGAGGAGCACAGCAAGGAAAGGGAGAATTCACCCCTCAGCCTCCTGTTCTTTTGGCCTTGACCTTCCCTGTTGCATGTGAGGGCGGAAGACATTGCTGAAGGCGTGGGAGGGGGTGTGGCCAAAGGGTCATAAGTAACTTACACATAATGACGCCTTGCGCAATGTATCTGTTTTCCAAATAAAGAAACAAATATGTATTAAGTGTCTAATCTGATCAAAAACAGGTATTGAGTTCCCACGTGAGGCTGACTCCAGGCCCTCAAAGGGCTCGTGGCTGGGACGAGGCAAACCCAGAGAAACTAAGTACAGAGGGATGGGAGACTGCAGAGCTAAGGGAAATCAGAGCGTGTGCGAGGCGTCTGGGGCCAGAGGCAGGAGGTTCAGCCTCTTGGCTTCAGTTTGTTCACCTCTCAATTAAGAAATCAGAGTCGCGTCGAGCCATAGTACACCGTGGTTCTAAATATCTCACATCAGCTGCTACTAAGAAAAGCTCTTGTGAACAGGTTGCCAGGCCCTTGTACACAGGTGGCCTCCTGGGATAGCCCCAGGCTGGGACTAAGAGGGGGTGTGTAGGGGGCCCAGCCCCCATGCTGGACTCTCAGGGGAAATTCCCACAAAAGAGAGTCGATTCAGAAGGGTAGAGAGGGAGGAAGGAGTGTTAGTCAGAAAGCACCCCTGGGTGGCACTAGGGTGAGAGGGGGGTGTTAGGGAGGGAAGAACTGAAGGAGGTGAGGGAAGATAGCTAAGGAGAGGGGTTAAAAGAACCCTTTAAAAGCTCTGAGCTGCAACCAAGCCAGGCAACAGAAACCAGAGAAAGATCACGCCCTATCTGAAGCCTTGACCAAACCCAGGCCAAAGACCAGCTGTCACAATGCCTTTGCTCAGTGCTGTGTTTCATCTGCTGCTCGTGACACTGCTGCAGGATGAAGCAGGGATTATTCACCCATTTTACAGACGGGAAACTCCAACCCATGGCAGCCCCGGGGCTGGCCTGCCATTGCAACTGATGCCATCATCATTTGTGGCCGTTACACCACCTGCGTCCCCTGCCAATGTGACCCCAGGGCCCCGTTTTGAACTGAATCCAAAAATATAGATTCCTCTGAGTCTTCATATTTTCTGAAACTACTGAACCAAGACATCAAAATCCTCTCCAAACAAAACCGTGCTTTCATCCATTTCTGAGATCTTCCACAGAGACCACCAGATAGCCCTGTGCCTGTGGGTAGGGGCAAGCACCCGAGGTCAGCTGGAAGAAAAAATCAATCCAAGGAGGTCAGCGTTCCACCATTCCACAATTCCCGCTGTTAAAATGTCTTTTTTTTTTCTTTTCCAAACTGAAGGTATAAAATAAATTAGGACTTTAGGAATGTTAACCTTCAAGGCAGAATTTTTAAAAATGATTTATCTGCCGCTGAAACTTTTCACGTGGGAGCCACAAGCATGCAGAGGATGTAGTGATCAACCCACACAAGGGCTCAGAACAAAAAGAGCCTCAAAGATCCTCCAACCGGAATGACCCCTGGGGGAGGGAGAAGCTGAGGTCCAGGAAAGCCAAGTGACTTTCCCAAGGTCACGGGAGCTGCCAGCCAGGTAACCCGCCCATCTGCTATGCCAAACTCCAGACCACCCCTTCCCTTCCTGGAGAGGGGCAGCCTCTCCCCAGAGGACAGCAGGGGCACACACACGGCAGAAGAGTCA
>NW_003852511.1:3886400-3890981 GCF_000181295.1 Otolemur garnettii
GCTGGGCACAAACCTGTGACACTGTGTGCATCCGTTCATATGGCTCTCAAGAATAAACAAAACTAATGTGAGGTGATGACCGATCAGGACGGTGACAGCCTGAGGGTGGTGGGGCTGTTTCCCCCGAGGGGTAGCAAGAGACTTTCTGGGATGATGAAAGTCTTCTCCATCTTGATCTGGAAAGTGGCTACACAGGCAGATTCAAAATGTAAGTTTATGGAGCACTGCATTTAAGATGAGCACGTTTTGGCTCGGGGCCTGTGGCTCAAGTGGCTAAGGCGCCAGCCACATACACCTAAGGTGGCAGGTTCGAATCCAGCCCACCAAAGAACAATGACAGCTGCAACCAAAAAACAGCCAGGCGTTGTGGCAGGTGCCTGTGGTCCCAGCTACTTGGGAGGCGGAGGCAGGAGACTTGCTTGAGCCCAGGAGTTGGAGGTTGCTGTGAGCTGTGATGCCACAGCACTCTACTGAGGGCAATGTAGTGAGACTCTTTCTCCAAAAAAAAAAAAAGATGAGCACGTTTTATTGTGTGTGAGTTGTGCCTCAAAAAAAAAGTCTGATGGGGAAGAAAATCAGGAATGAATCAAAGGCTATGTTCCAAGGTAGTAACTACGCTTTTCCTGGAAATATGCAGACATAGGCTCTGGGGTTGCTCAGTGGAGCCATTTTTGAGGGGATCTTAGCATTAGGAAACTGGGCTGTGTGTTTTTTGAGGAGCCTGGTGATCCTGAAGTCCACAGGCTGATGAGAGAGCCACATCCTCACCCAGCTCCCGCTGGCATCTGCCCAGGCCATGGCTTCCTGGGGACTGTAAGTTCTGCTGCTATTCTGCATGGATGGCTCCCTCTCTGCCCACTCCCCCCACCCCCAGCAACACACTGTGCCTCCCCTCCATGCATGATCCACGCCAAGCCTGGGCAGATCTCCCAGGGTGCCATGCCCCTCCCTTGGCCAGGAGAGGGACGGTTCTCCCCTGATCTGTATCCCATAGCTTCCCTGAGCTCTGTGCTCAGCAGCCCTTTCTCATACACTTCCTAGGCCCCCAAGTCCATGGCCTGGGCCAAAGGCCAGGCTCTGGGTCTGGAGGCCCCTCTGTCTGAGACGAGGCCCCGAGTCCCCTCTGGGCTGCCTGACACCTTCCCACAGGGGTTCTCAGGTGTGTCCTGGTAGGAACTTGCACACCCAGTACACACTATGTACAGGACAAAACGCTCTCAGCAGCCCAAGGTGTGTCCCCTCACATGGACATACCTTTTTAAACACAGACTCATACGCCACTAGCCCATCCCAAATTCTGTATCAAAAGCAGTTGGTCGAACGTCCTTGTCCCAAAAAGGAAAGCCACAAACTTCATCACTCAGTGTGGCGACACAAGTCAACGTGGATTCAAAGAACGCAGTTCCAAGGTTGTCGCTTTGAGGAATTGACTGTGATCAAGGATTTATTTGTCACAAAGCTGAAGCGGAAGATCTGGCAAAGAGGAAAACACAAGCAAAGCAATAAATCGGGAATTAGAGAAGTCACAGCCGACGTAGATCCTTCTAGGAGGCTGCCTCCAAGAACCGGGTGAGATGAGAGTCCAGGACTCCTATTCCCAGCACCTCCTAGAGCTAGGGGTGGGGCTGTGCCCACTGACATCTGTTCTGTGAGACCTCACCTACAGAGGGGAGGGGAACGTAAGTTCCCCATCCCCCCAACAGAGACAGTGAGGTCACAGGGCAGAGTCACACGTGCTATGAAGGTCTCCAAGTGCGGGACAAACAAGAACAGCCACTAAACGCGACCGTAGCCAGCACTTTTCTGAGTATGTTCACGCATCATCACACACTGCACGTATGAATACAGTGAATGCTCACAGCAACACTCTCGGGAAATCCAACCACTTGCCACTTAGGAGCCAAAGATTTCAAGACCCTGAGCACTTATGCAAGCCCACGGTCGCAAAACTGAAGAGCAAAATGCTATTTGTGACTTACTATTCGTTGCCACTCTCTCCTGCTAGAATGAGGCCAGTGCTGACTGCTGTATCCTCGGTGCCCAGCTGAGCACCTGGCACCAAGCAGCTGCTCAATATTTAGTGAATGAATGGCTGGCCAGGCCAGGCCTTGAACACAGCAGTCTGGCCCAGCTATAAGCTCATAAACAGTCAAATAATAGAGCAAAGTCAAACGCTTATACAAAAAACCAACACAAACGTGGTCACAAGGTAGTGGGAACACATTTCATTTAGGTGTGAGGAACGTCAGGCAGGCTAGAGACCCGAGGATGGGGCAGTAAGAAAGATCTAAGAATCTTCTTATCCAGAACTCGTTGCAACTAATCAAGGCCAGAGTCACACACACCAAAAACTGTCTGAAAGGGGCAAAAGAGAATAAAGTATTAGTTAGCCAGAGACCCCTCAGAGCAAGACCAGCCCTTACTTTCTGAGAAAACCAAGGTAGATGGTTTTCTTCTTTACTCTGGCACATAGTAGGTCCTCAGTGAACAGGTAAGCACCCTTATAGATCTTTGTACAGGTGTGGAGGGGCAGCCTCTATCCATGCCCGGAGCTGGGCACCGGTCCCTCTGCCTGTATCCCTTAAAGAAACTCAGCCCCTCAGCAGCAAACTCACCCAGAGTTGGAGAATTCGGGGTTTGTGGCTGGCAGTCTCCCCCAGAGGTGAAAAGCCTTGAGCCCTCCTAGATCTGGAAGGAGAAGCTTGGGCAGGGCTTCCCCTCCCCCACCTGCAGGGGCCCTGCTGGTGCCTGAAACCAGCGCCTTGCGGGCTGCAGTGCGGACACATCTCCTGGGTACTTGCCTGAAAGTGGGTGCTGACTCAGTTCATGTGAGATGGGCCCGCAATTGTGCATTTCTGACCGTTGCACCTGCTGCTGGTCCCTGGACCATACTTGGAGAATCGAGGCTGCCAGGGATGCTCTTCTTCCTCTAATTTTTTATTGTTATTGTTATTGTTGTTATAGAGCTGTAGTTTTATATATATTTATCACTACATATTTCTTTTCTTAAGATTTGCTGCAGAATAAGTTTTGGAAAAGAAATATGTAGTGCTAAATATATATGAAAACTACAGCTCTATGAGGGCATTTGTAAGGCGCCCCCCTGCTCATTAAGGACCTGCTGTATACATCAGGGATGACGGTGGGCACCTGCCCTCAGGGAATCTGCAGTCTGCAGGGGACACAGTTAAGTGAGCACTCCCAGTGCAGGGTGATCACTGTGGAGGCCAGCTGGGCTAACGGAAGACTTCCTGGAGGAGGTGACCTGTGAGTTGGATGACTGGAAAAAGTGTGCTGTGGGATTCCTGGCCCAGAATCCTCCTCAGCTGCTCCTACCAACCCCCACCAGCCCTTCCCCAGCAGGCTCCCTAACCATTTTGGTAATTTGTTGCAGCCCACTTTGAAATGGTAAGATTTGTAGGAGATAGAGGCGATAGCTCACAGGCAAGGGCGAGGGGGGTCACCACTGCACATACACACCCCTAACTGCTGTGGCACCCAATTGGGTGCACACCCCAAACCCACTCTGACATGTCTGCCCGGAGAGGCACACCCCAAGGGCAGCACATTACAACATGGAAGGTGCCCTGTGATTTTCAAATCACTGTCATGCATGTTTTATCATATCAGTCTTATAACCAGGCAAGCATTATTAATCCCATTCTATTGGGGGGGCGGGGGTGGGAATGAGACATGAAATGACTCAGCAGGGCTCACAGTGAGTCAGCACCAGGGCCAGGTGGGCAGAGTCATGGAACAACGTCCAGGGCTTGAAATTGGCCAACAGGCATTGCCACGAATTTCTAAAAGAAGAAAAACAGATGATGTGAGGGTACCACCCTTCTTGGAAAAAAAAAAAAAAAAAAAACTTTCTGTTTCTTTTAAAAGCCCTGGGTTCCTCCTACCTTCGTCGTTCAATGGTTTTCCATTGAAATCTGTATGTTGGCTGCTGCCACCCTAGGATTCCGAGAAAGCCTGGGGGGTGTGCTCCCCAGGGAACAGTTTGCTTTTCCTCAATACAGCAGAAGCCCAGCCCCCAAGGCAGGAAGACACAGTGACATGACCTAGAAGGAGTCGACACTGAGCGAGTGGAGGCGATTGCAAAGTCAGGATACACACCAGACTTCTCCCCAGCTGCATCAACAATGCAGAGAACCGAAGACAGCGCAGGCGGCTTTGGCAACAGCTCCCAGGTACCTAAATCAGGGCGCTTTGGAAGGAAGCCACTTCAAAAGTCTGCCTTAAAACAATGCCGCAATGTTTCTTTGTTTCCACTGAGGTTTCCACTGAATAACAGCTGTCAACAACTCACCAAGACGGTGGTGGTTTTGTCCAGAGTCGTTCTTCTTTGTAAGTGTTCTTTCATAAACATTATACTGCTCTTTTCAACAAGGGCAAAATAAAGACCTGTAGGATTGCTCCAAAGGGGCCAGATATTTACACACATGTTCACGGCTTTATTTTTTGCCCGATATCTGAGAGGTGAAACAAAAGTCTTCTACTGAAAAACTGTGCTCTTGAATACTTCGTTGAAGGAGGTAATTACTTGAAAAGTCTTCTGCTATCTTCTTGAAGGCTCCT
>NW_003852511.1:3891633-3908943 GCF_000181295.1 Otolemur garnettii
CTGCATTCTGAGTGCTTGGGAATAAGGCACATTCTAGCCCCATGCACCTCCAACGCACACACCAGCAGGCCCAAGCTATCCACTGAGCCAGGGCGCTCTGTTCCAACACTTCCCCCTGGGCTGCCCACAGTACCCCACCGGCATGTTGGTACCCCATCCTCTCATATGGTTAGCTGTATCTACAAAGGGTTCAGGTACCCCAACCTGGGAGATCACAGCAAAAAGTCAAGAACCAGTTCAAATTCTTTGTTCAGTGAGCAAAGATTTTGGCATCATCAGTCAGCTGGTTCCGGGTGACAGGCTGGACCCTGCCTCAAGGGCACAGTTGCTGAGCACCGCGGCCCTCCCCTGCTGTCCAGAAGGACTGCCCTGTGGGGCTCAGGAGGGTGTACTTTGTGAGGGATGATAAGAAGCCAAATATTACTAGAAGGACCTCTGAGCTCTATTTGTGAAAGCTTTTTTCATCTTCCCACCATTAACATTTTGAAACAGCTCCTCTGAAGTTATTCTTCCACGGATGCCATGGATGCCTTTCCAATGCCTTGCCCAGAGGCAAAGCCTAAAACAAGAATAACTACAATTCACCGATTGCCTGCCAGGTGCCAGGCACCCTGCTAGAACACTTCTTAAAACTTCCCCAAGAGGCTCGGCGCCTGTAGCACAGTGGTTATGGCACCAGCCACATACACTGAAGGTGGCGGGTTCGAGCCCGGCCCAGGCCAGCTAAACAACAGCAACCAAAAATAGCCAGGCATTGTGGCAGGCGCCTGTAGTCCCAGCTAACTGGGAGGCTGAGGCAAGAGAATCAATTAAGCCCAAGAGTTGGAGGTTGCTGTGAGCTGTGACGCCACAGCACTCTACTGAGGGCAACATAGTTAGACTCTGTCTCAAAAAAATAAAAAAAAATACCTCCCCAAGAGCCCTGCAGGGGTTCTTCTCTCCATTTGAAAGGGAAGAAAAATGAGGCTCAGAGATGTTAAATCATTTTCCCAAGCTCACACAGCCAGGGAGGGGCAAAGCCAGACTCAGGCCCTGGTTTGCTTTACTCCAAACCCACACTACCATTCAAAGGAAACACAAAACATTGCGAGCTCATGCCACGCGCTCACACCACCACCCATGCTGAGTCCAACTGGGACATCAACTCTCTGGATATTTGAAAAACTCTGGGTAGCTTTTTAAAGTTTCTGCTTTCAGAACAGAGGCCGTCCCAGACTCTGAACACTTGGAGGCCAACTGTGAGATGACTGGCACCTAGGAGGGCCTCAGGAATGACAGCCAGTCACAGAATGAGCGCGGAGTGCTGTTTAGATGAGTTGCCTGGATGTGGCCCATTCAATAATTCGGTGAGCAGGATGATAGCAGACCACATGAAAGAAATCAGTGCAGCCTTTGGAAGACTGCTTGACAGAACACAGCAACACCAAGGTATCAGGTTCTCCCCCCAAATTAGAGGCTCCGTACGGTACTAATAGCGCTGTCTGGGCTCCAGGCAAAGCGCTGGCTGGCTGGCAGCGTCCGCTTACAGAATCCATCCTCGCAGCAAACCTGGAGACTCCCATCCACATCTGTCACCCTGGCTCTGGCCAGCCCTTCCACGGGAAGTAAAGCCAAGGTGAGGAAAAGTATTTTGATGGGGCGGGAGGAAAACAGATTCACACAGAGGCTGCACAGTCCTGCTCCCCAGTGAACAGAGAAAGGTGGGTGAGAAGCAGCACCAGCAACATTGATCCCAGGCCCCTGCCTGCCAGGAAGGCGGGACTCAAGGGGTGTTAGAGCCCTTTCTCTCAAATTTAGGCCAACAAATGGTACCCAACCTCCGTGGGCAAGCATCTCCAGTTTGTGTCCCCTCCCTAGTCACAGGCAGGAGCAAGCAAGCCTTGTCAAGTGGAAAAAATGACCTTGGAAGACGAGGTTTTGAAACACGGCTCTAATTCAGAGGTTCTCCAACCCCATCATGCATCAGAATCTCCTGGGGGTGCTAGTGAAAACACAGATTGCTGGGCCTCAGCCCCAGCACCTCAAATCTACAGGCATGGGGTGGGTCCTAAATCTGTGGCTCTAACAGGTACCCAGGTAATATTGAGGAGGCTGCTCCAGGGACCACACTTTGAGAACCACTGGCCTAATTATATAAAGTGTGTGGCCTAAGGGCATGGGAGCATTGCTCTGAATCACAAGGATAGTACTACTGAATGCCTCCCACAAGCCTTATCCTACACTGCCTTTCATATTTGCCACCCTCCCCACCACCCCTGTAGGAAATTAGTGTCCCCGCTTTACAGAGTAGAATACAGGGACTCAGGAGCTGGGTGACCTGCCTAACATTGCACAGCTAATGACTGGCAGAACTGGGATTTTAACTGAGATCAGGGTGACTAGGAGCTTCCTCCTTCCCTCCTCTTTCCCGTCTCATCTGGTGACCCTGGGGCAGGAATTGGTGGGGCAGTGGAGGACCCATGTGAAGCCAGCACAAGGCAGAGAACAAAATGTCCCAAGAAAACCAGTGTCACACAGGCTAGAGGACGCCCAGCTCGTCAGTCCGCTCACAGGCAGCTGCCTCCTTTGGAAGTGTGAGGTTCACAGGCACTTTGGGTCCCCAAGCAGAGGCCACAGACCCTGAGTTGGGCTGGCAGGGAAGCAGGTGACAGGTGGACCATGGTCAAAGAGAGACAGTGCCTTTGATTTGAATGACACTCCGGCTGACAGTTCTTACCTCCTGGTGTGGGGAGGAAACTTGAGTCTGTCACAAACAGGTGAGGGCATTGTGTTGCCTGCAGACCTCTGCCAAACCCAGGAGGAGGGAGGCCAATGGCCTCTTACTCGGCACCTGCTACGAGCTGGACTGCTGTTCACACCAACCAGCTATACTGGGGACACAGAAGCTGCATTCAGAAAACTCACCCCGGGCTGCACGGGGAGCAAGAAGATGGGAGAAAGATAGGACTTGAACTCTTAGAAGACTAAGTCTCCACCCCCGCCCAGCCTATCAAAATCTCAGGTTCACAGTGACCCCCCAAAGCCTTTTCGTCCAGCTCCCTCATTAGATAGCAGCTTCCATGTGTCTGCCCAGTGACAACCAGCCTAATGTGGGGTTCCACTTTTGCCTTAAAATTCTCTCTTAACAACCAGAGATGCTTTTAGTACCCTAACACCTTCCTGCAAGGGCAGGACTGCTATCTAAGCCATGTGATTTTGAGGGAGGTGTGACCAGGACACAGACAAAGGGTTTCTCACCCTTTTTTGCCAGCTTCACTTGCTGGAGCAGGAGAGCTGCCTTCGACCTGGAGAGAGGGGGGTTTTCAGAAGGCACCTGTGCCGCAGGTAACCTGAGCTGGAAACTCGGCTCTGCATAACTTACAACTGGAGAGAGGCTCCCAGATTCACAAAAGGCTGATTCAGGCAGAGCCACCGTGCAGTCACGCCTGTGCCCTGGACCCCAACACGAGTGCACATTCATTTATCACGACAACTTGCCCGACCTGGGACAGCAGGCCACCAGCCCTGCACAGAGACCCCTGGCCTCCAGGTCTGCCTCTCTGCTGCGCTGTCTCAGGCACATCTTTTCACAGATGAAGACCCAAAGTTGCCCCCCAAGGTTTCAGCTTTGTAAGACTCACAATCAGAAAAGTCCTTGAGGGTAAACTAGGCTCAGCCCTCATTCCACCAGTTCCTGGAGAAATAATCTAGCCTGGCAGAAGAATTCCAAATACTTTTCTGTTCTAGGGTGCAGAGAGCCCCATCTTATGTTCTGAAGCAGTCCACTGGCCTAGGACACAGGCATTGTCACATTTCCTTGCAATGACCTCTGGTCTGAATTTCTGCCAGACTAAACACCCGGGCAGCAGCATGTGGATGGAGGGGCCACAGTCACTCTGGCTGCTTCTCCCACCACTGGGTGTTGTGTCTTGCCTCATTTGATAACAAGGTGTGGTGTGTTTCCATGTAAGCACAATCGAAGGTAGCTCTTGACTGGAAAGCATAGCTTACAGCTCTTAGCATGCATCAGCTTTCTGCTTGCTATGCTCCACGGGGCAGAGTCAAGGCCCCAGGGCCTCAGTCTGCCCACTGGGGCTCCCTCTGCTTCCAGGGAAACACATGGACCCTGGGGGGACTAGTCCCAGCATGTGTCACTAAACAAAGTCAAGCAATTGTCCAAAGAGAAATATTGAATTAAAATGAACCTGCTGCTTCTGCAAAGAGATGTTTTTGGCTAAGGCAGTTTAAAAATACACATCTGCAAAACCAGAGAAATGGGTCTCTCTGAGGAACAATCCTATTCTAGCACAATTTGAATATATTCTAAATGCGTTTTCAGACACACCTGATTTCACTGGGCACAAAGCCCCAGGTATGGAAAAGGTCAATGAATGGTGGGTGTTGTTACAGTCAGGCGTTTTCATTAAGGGAGACGTGGAACCTTTTCAAAATGTGAGACTTTACCAGGGCAGCCCTCAGCCTGCAGGGCTGATTGCGGAAATCCTCCTAGTGACCCTTCAGTTACACAGACACCCACCCAAAATGCTGTGTGGGCCTTATCAGAGACTCATGCATTTACTTTTTAAAAAATTCTTGCTTATATGGTCATTAGATGTGGGCGTGTCTATCTCATTCTGTCAAGTCAAGAACAAGACACTCAAACCTCCTCTCCATTTCTTTTTCCCTGTGTCTTTGAGGACGGGGACAAAAAACTACAGGGTAACCAAGGTCAGCTAGGAGAGTCCAGGTGAAGTTACCAGATGGGGAAGGAGCTGAGGAAGCTCAGGATCTGGGGGAGAGGAAAAGACAGAGCAAACAGGAACGGAGGTCAGGAACAGGGAACAAAGGCAGGTCAGACATGGCCCAGACCCGATCAAGACAAAGCCCGCAGGGGGCAACCAGGCTTGAGAGAGCACCAGGCAGAGCGGCTTCCCAGAGAGATGGGTGACTGTGCTTCTGCACAAGGCCTGCACATCCTGACACCTTCTGCAAACCACAGAAGGACCTCTCCTTCTAGGCCAAGTTCACAGCCTTTGCTTCAACCCCACCTCACTGCTCCAAGAACCAACCCAGACAGAAAAGAAGGATGGAGCAAGGCTGTGCCTCCTGAAAGCATCCTCTGTCCAAAGGATGCTTGGCCCAGAAACACACACACACACACACACACCCAGAGCTAGGATAAGTTAGCTACCAGAAGACAAAAAGAAGAGTCACCTCTGGGTGAGAAGGCCTCACCGGGCTCTTGCTCTATAGGAGCAGTCAGCACCATCAGAAAACTCAGGTCTGCCCTGAGCTCTGGGGTTTAGACAGCTCCACTCTCACAAATACACACACACACAAAAGTGTGATTTCTTTAATGCTTACATGGGCCTCTCAGTCGACTGGGATTCATTGTCCCAGGCAGGAAATGCCTCACGCGTAATCTCAAACATTCACTCCTGTAACTAACACTGCACAGGCCCCAAGAAAACACTTCTTCATGGTCTCCATATTTTTTGTCCTGTCTTTGGGGGAAAAAAAAAAAGCCCACTGTCCCCAAGAGTCATGAAGGTCTGCGGGTTGTACTGTGACTGCAAGGTCCGACAGAACAGTGTTTCAGAGTGGCGGAGGAGCTGAGCAGCTGACCAGTGCGGGTAGAAGAAAAGAGAAATTCGCAGGTCAGCTCAGCCATGAATGAGCAGACACTTGCATAACAAATTATTATTCCTCATAAAGCCACTCATTCCTTTCCTCCCTTCTCGTCCTGTTCCTGTTTCTGTTCCTAGAGATCGTGAAGCAGTAATACGAGGTTTGCAACAGTTGTCCGTGGCATCTAAGGAACACTATGCAATATTTCACAATTCCTATTATTCCTAAACTGGTATTTAGGTAGGTCTAAATATAACCCACATGGGCTCAGCGCCTGTAGCTCAAGCGGCTAAGGCACCAGCCACATACACCAGCGCTGGCGGGTTTGAATCCAGCCCGGGCCTTCCAAACAACAATGACAACTACAACCAAAAAATAGCTGGGCATTGTGGCGGACACCTGTAGTCCCAGCTACTTGGGAGGCTGAGGCACAAGAATCACTTAAGCCCAGGAATCGGAGGTTGCAGTGAGCTGTGATGCCTCGGCACTCTACCAAGGATGACCAGTTGAGGCTTTTTCTCAAAATAAAATAAAATAAAATAAAATAAATATAACACACATGACCCAAGATAGGGGTTCTGTAGGTTGGCAACTAGATGGGAGTCAAATGTTAGAAACGTGAAGTGTTATTTACAAGAATATTTAATATGATTGCTCTTAATTTTCAGAACATTAAAGAATCAGTTCTAAATAATTTTTATTTACCATTTTGATATTTATCAATTATAATTTTTAACTTTGCCTTTTGACTTTCAATTGTCGTATTTTATGACCAAGAACTTTTCTTGGCAAAGAGACGGGGGAAACAAATTTCTGATGTTTTTCCATGTCTTTTCACATTTTGATGGAAATAGATTCAAATGTCGCAGACTTTAAATACATTTCCATTTTGAAAATCCTTTAGCTCACTGCTATCAATAGAACAAAATTATGTTAAAATGTTCATTATCATGGCAGGATCCGTGATCATGCTGAAACGAAGACAAAACAAATGTAAGGAAACAAATATGTGATAATTACAAATTACGTGTGTCTTTTTGTTAATCATTCAAACAGACTAAAAGAACCTTTGAACGTGTGTGGTAATGATTAGTTCAGTCATCTTCCGTAGCTAGCCAACTTTCGATCATGTAAAAACAACCATGGCTTCACATATTTTTCAATGCTGTCATTATGCATGTATATTTTTAAGTATAAGAAAGGGCTTATTGGATTTAACTATTTATAGGTTTGATTTATGTGCCTGAATGTTTGGACAAATGAACAACTTTATTTGTTCTCCTGCCCTGAGCTCTGCAAATATGAGAGGCAGGCCCATCAGTACAGAGAGAACGAGACCATATGTGTTTACACACGCGGAGGGCGTGCACTACCAGATACTACACGTTTTCCCTTAAATCAACACTTTTTGTTTGTTTGTTTGCTTTGGGGTTTATATTACAGTTTCTGGTTAATGTGAGGGGACTAAGAATTCGTTTACAATGTCAGCATTCATTAGGTAAAGTCCCTCTTACACCTGTGTCCCACCCCCAAGAACTGCGCCATACACCCTAACACAGCCCATTAAAAGGGGGCACATCCATCCCCCTCGCTCCTCCCCTCTCCCTGATCCCTCATTTCCTCATCCCCACCTTGAATGGATTTGAGTTTTTCTCTTACGTGGGCGCGTATTAGATCGTCTACTGGCTTCATATTAGTATTGAGTACATTGGATTCTTGCTTCTCTTAAATTGATGCTTTTAAATAGCTTCAAAACACTGCCAGCTTTTGTTTACAGAAATTCCTTCTGGCCTTTGTGGGAACTTTTCTCGCTGCCTGCCTGACCCAGAAGCCCTTCCATCAACATTTTTTGACGGACAGCACTTTGCAAACCCTGGCTTAGGCTCTAGCGTCCGCTCTGCCGGGCAGCCAGTGCTTCATTCCTTACACAGGGAAGAGGAGAGAAGGTGAAACCTCCGCAGATTGTGACTGATTGTGACCGAAGCCCGGGTGGTTTCATCAACTGCTGCAAACCCCCCAAAAGGAGTCACTGACTTGGATTTTGCTAAAATGTCACAATTCGACAATTGCTGGCAACTGTCGCTATCACCCTCCAGCACAGGGGTGCTGCCTCTAGAAACAGGGACCCAGACATCCTTACTGTGGTCTAAGATGGCAGGCGTCACAGGGCCCCCAAGCCACAGCCTCCCCTTTGTTTTGGGAAAGAAAAGAACCACCGTGTGTACAGAGCGGCTGTATCTGTGAGCACGTCACAGCAAGTGAAAGAGAAGAGGTGTGTGGGGTGGCCAAAGGGGATATAACAACCCAGGCTCCTGGAGAACAAGAGCTGAGCTTCTTGTCACAAGAGATTTCGTTCTCAGCTAGCGACACACATCCCCTGGGATGCCAGGTTGCAAAACACTCCAATAAATCGCGAAGCGAAAGCAACACCAAAATTTGTTTTTACCAGGTAAGGAAACAGGTCAAATCACCTTTTTCGTATCTGCGCATAGGGATTCATTTCTCCCAAACAGCTAGGTACAGTATTGTCTTTAATCTTGGGGGCATTTCCTCTTAACCTCTGTCCAAAATGGCACCCTTACAAACTGTTTGTGTGGCACACAAGGGGTAGTGGGGGCAGCTACTTAAAGTAGGAGATGATCTGTCCAGGACTCTTAGCCGCAGCTGTCGCTGGTGAGGGTGAGAGTCACTATATATTGGCACCACTGACACCCACTGGCACAAGCCTTAGTCCATCCATTGGAAAGCCTTGATGCAAGATAATGCCTCCACTAATGGCATCCCAGAAAGTAAGTGGGGTGGGGCCCTCGATGACCGTAGGAGGCACCCAGGGGAGGGGACAAAGAGACACCTGCCACACATCATGAGAAGTGGCTCTGCCTTCCCCGTGCAATTTCGAGGGCAAAGCACAGCCCTGCCCACTTGAAGGAAAGCACCGTCCCCCGTAGGAAGAGATGCGAGAGGTCCTCGGAGGCTTTATTCCTGGTTTCCCCCTTTCATCCCTTTTCCCACCGGGGGAGAGGTCTGCCTGACTTTAGGATCTCAAGTTCCCTGCTGGACTCTTCCCATTCTCCCCTTCCTCACACTGGGAGGGCCACCCGCAGTGATTCCTCTGCTCCTCTGGCCCAGGTTCCGCCATCCCCGGATGCTGCCTCAACAGTATGGGTTCAGCCTTTCATCTCTAGAATAAAAGGTTTTTTTCTAAGCATCGCGGTTTCAGTAAGTAAGGAGCTTCTCGTTGCTGTTAGAATGAGGCGGACATCAGTAGCATCAATAAGGTGGGTGCTCCTGAGATCACTCAAAGCCTTCTGGAGTGACCCCCAAAGTGACGGATTTGCAAAGGGTGATCAAACTCTTCCTCTGAGCAGATCTCGTGCGGATAAAATTAAAATAATGCCCGAAAAGCATTTTTAAATTTTTGTTAAAAGTTAGCAGCCCGCCTTGTATCAGACACCAGAACAGATCATCTTACAACCTCCCAACCCAAATTATTCACGGAAGAATCAGTGATAGCCACGAGTCTCTCGGCATGTCCTTCAGCTTTCAAAATGAACAATTAACAATGGAGAAAGGAAATAAACGCCAATGCAAAAAACACCATGTGGATCCAGTCAAATAGTTCGTGTACGCACTGAAATCTGCACTTACCAAACACAGATATGGCACCTTGCAATTCACACTTTGCTTCCCTGTTTAGTTTTTAACATACACAAAATCTCCAAGCAATGATAGAGAAAGACAGAAATGAAGTAAGCCCAGTTCTGTTCACAGTAAGCCCAAGTTCACCTTCACAATCATGTGCCATCATCCTTTCTGTTAAATCTATAGGGTTCTTTAATTTGTCCTTTGTGAAATACTCTGCTCTGGTACAAAGCATCCGTGTGTGTGTGTGTGTGTGTGTGTACAGACACACACCTGCACGCACCTCCCCTTTCAAAATATCGTTAGATGTCTTGTGTCTTGCTTACTTCGTTAAACTATGTATTGGAGATTCCACTGCAGACACTGGGTTGTGCTGTATTTCAGTACATACAGATCTACCTGATTCTTGTGACAATCACATAAGATTCCATTAAATTGCTTTGCTATTTTTTTTTAAAGAAAGGAATACGTTGTGCCCGAGGATCGCAGATGCAAACTACCCCCAAAGTCAGCACCCGTGATTCCAGTTCATTCTGAATTTACCCTCAAAGTGATCGCATTGCTGGGTTCTCATGTGTCGCAGGAGGCCAACTGCACATTCAAAGTTCTCCAAACTACTTTCCACAGAGAAAACAAACCATTATTTTCTCTGCAAAGGATGAGATTTTTTTAATTCTAAGAAGCTTACTTATTTCATTACAACTCAACAGTAACTATACCAACTGTTTAGAACTTAGAATAAAATTTGTGTATGGGTGAGGAGGACTATGTTATCATAGACATGGTCTGACGTTGCCTGCATATGGTGATAATAAAAAAGTAGCCTCAATGTTTAGTTACTTGACCTTTGTTTTTAAATTCTCTGCAGATAACGTGCCCTGTTATTGCCTGCTCCAAGGAAGATGACTCCCCCAGCTCTGCCAGAACATATCCTAGCTAAATGTTGTATGGCTGGCACACCTTTTCCTTGTCTAAAATACAGACTCTAAGTCTGAATTCACAAAAGCTGCTTGATCAGCTGCTTATTTGGAAATGAGGTAGGCAAAATGAATGGGGAGGGTTTTTCTGTAGCAAATTCTACTATCCCCTCCCCACCTTTGCTCCATCGCCACATCCCCTACCCCAGGCCAGCCGATTACCATAAAGGTTACAAACTCTGAAAGATAACAGGGAAAATCATACCAAGAACTTTGGAAATCTCACCCCGTGTCCAGCCCTGGGGTGCTTGCTGCATTCCAACCACCCAGCCAAGAGCTTTATGTTAATTGTGTCGTTTAATCCCATGAGCTCTGGGAAGTAGATAAAAAATGATTACCGTGCCCAGTTTCCAGGTCATAAAACTAAGGCTCAGAGAGATGAGTACACTGTCCACAGCCTCACAGCTTGGAAGGGATATAATTCTGATCCATGTCCAAGTAGGCTTAGCTCTGAACCTCCAGCCCAGACCACTCAGGGCAGTAGGGAAGAAATCAAATCCCTAACACTCTAGAATTAATACGTTTATCAGGGTTAGTGGATTTTCTCCCTTACTTGAAAGATAAGAGCAGTAAGATAGTACTAAGACTCTGGCAAAAAAAAAAAAAAAGCGACTTTGGGGCCCCTCTTTGTGCCACCCAGCATGGAGAATGAATGCAGAACAAGGACGAGGGAGGTGACAAGGGACACTGCTGTACCCCAGTCACTCGGGCGTGAGCGTTCCCCATTCACAAGCATTGTTAGCACTCAGCTTGCACCAAGCACCACTCCAGGTGCCGCTCTTCTACTTCTGGATAAGGCCAGTTAAGAAAAATGTCACCACAAGGAAACACGGGGACACATGTGGCCCAGCCTGGGTCTTGAAGAACTAGCCTAGGTGGGAAAACGTCTGGCTGTTCTGACCAGCGGGGGAGAGAGAAAGGAAGGACCTTTTTCCGATTCTGTGCTTGCTCCCTGAGAACTCATTTTCCATCAAGGACACACTTGGCCTTAGAGTTGACTGGCCTCTTACAATGCCGGCCAGTGATTTCTCAGCGGGGTGTTAGTTTTAACCCTTAACTTTTGTGTTTTCTTAGCTGCTCTCACTCCAAAACACAGTCACACGTGGGAAGGCTGGTAGCTTCCTAAGTAGAGAATCATACATTTCTGGAACCCTTCTAGTGGGCCAGACACTCAAATTTCCCAGACCAGCACCGTGGCCACCACTTCCACTGCTCCCTGGACACCTGTCCATCCCAGCAAGTGGAAACCTTGTGCTTTGGAACGTCAGACCCGTTCCCCCTCCTAAAACCAATTCCAAACTGGCCTCTGTCATAGCCTCCTCCCACAGTGGTCTTTGTGGGAACTGTCCAAGTCCTTTATGACCAGACCTACGCGTGAAAATTATATTATAAAACTGGATCCTGGGTGGCGCCTGTGGCTCGGCGGATAGGGCGCTGGCCCCATGTACTGAGGGTGGGCGGGTTCAAACCCAGCCCCAGCCAAACTGCAACCAAAAAACTGAATCCATTGCCTAGATAAACGCAGGCCAAAACCACACTGGAGTCTGAGACACTGGAAAGTGGACACCTTAAAGGGGTTGTTAGGCCCCTTCTGGCCTCCCTGTCAAACCATCTGTGTGGTGGGCACCAGTCCCATCTCTCCCTCTTACGGGCCCTGCCTGGGCTGCTGAGCTATTTTATGTCCCATGTACTCAGAATCCCTCACAGACCCCAGAGCACCATGAGGAGGCTTCCATGACAAAGAGGAAAGGCAGGATCTTGTCTCCACAGCTGGCTTCTGGGTTCCATGTATCTGGGCCCTCCCCACATTGTGGAGACTGCCTAGCCCTTGTTCAATTTCTGATGCCACTTACTTTGAGACTAACCTTTCATTGGCCAGATCCTCTGAGTAGAAACCACCTTCAATGATCCAAGAAAAAACATCCAAGGAAAAAAATCCAAACATTATTCAAGAAAAAACTGTCTGGTGGCCCCAGAGCTTGTCAGAGCTGGCCCATTAAGCCTCTCCTTACGGTGCCACTGAGAATCATCTCCTTTAGAGGGCTCTGTGCCCACTGGAGCCCCGCTTCTGGTAGGCTTCCTGAGGAAACTGAGGTTCAGAGAGGGTCACTCAGGCAGCAGCGCTGAGTACCCAGCCCAGGCTGCCTGATCAGCACTTTCCCCACCTCCACACCTTTGGGCCAAGGTAGGGTTCCTGGTTTTGAGATGCTCAGAGTTTGGGCTTTCCTGTGATCCCAGGGCTCCTCCCACTCCACTCTCCTCTCCCTCAGTGGTTCTTTTTCTTCCCACAATGATCTCTCTGCATCAAAGACACTTGACATTACTAAGAGCCGCCGAGCACCTCTTATACTGCACAGTCCTGGGCCGAGCAAGATGTATGGGACCTGCTTCTCAAAGGGGATTCCCCACCTCTCCCTCCCAGCGCCTTCTCTGTGCCCCTCCAGACCCACCCAAAGCTTTCACCCTCCCAGGGTTCACTCCCGTCCTCCACAGCTGTGCTGTCCGAGGGAGGTAGCCGCTCACCACGGGTGACCGTCAAGCACTTGCAATGCAGTCCAGCAATGCAGTATGAAAAAAAAGCATGTAAATGACGTTAGTGATTTTACACTGATCACTTATGAACATGATGAAATTTGGATATACAGTCAGCCCTCTGTACCTGTGGCTTCTGCATTAATGGATTCAACCAACCTCAGCTAGAAAATATTTGAAAAAGGATCAATAAACTGTGATAAATGTATACCGTGGAATACTATTCAGCCGTAAAGAAAGATAGAGACTTTATATCTTTTGTATTTACAAGGAAGGATTTGGAGAACATCCTCCTTGAGTCTTACAAGAATGAAAAAGCAAGTATCTAGTGTACTCAATACTAATCTGAAACTAGTAGATGGATAACTAGAGGCCCACACAGAGACAAACACACTTAAATTCAAGGGGGGAAGGGAAATTGTTATGCTCTCGCCTGTCGGGTCCAATGTAGTGGCATACGGCACACCACCTGGGTGAGGGCTCAGCGGCAACTTCGACTTTACCTAACAGATGCAAACAATGCAATCTAATTGCATTAATCCAAAATAATAAAAAAGTAAGAGAATATTTGAAAAAACAAAACTGCTTCTGTGTCCAACATATGCAGACATTTTTCTTGCCATTATTCCCTAAAGAATATGGTATAATAACTATCTATACACCACATACATTGTATTTGGTATTATAAATAATCTAGAGATAAAAGGACACAGAAAGAATCCAACACCAATCTATGTCAGGGACTTGAATCTCCTGAGATTTTAGTATCTGAGGAAGGCCCTGGGACAAATCTACCATAGATACCCAAAGACGACCGGGAAGGGTTAAGTAAAATATCTGATCAAATTAACTTCACCAGTTCCTTTTTGCTTTTCATAAATGTGGATAATAGAAAATCGGAAATTACTTTTGTGGCTTGCATGAGACAGAGGGTGCCAAATACATATACACATGTTTTAAGAAAAGGAAAAAAACTGTGATAAATGTGTACCCAATACTGAAGTCAAGTTCAACTTCTGCAATTACAAGAGGTGCTCAGCGTGACTAGAATGCATCTTTCGTTATTGATCTATATTGAGTATTAAAATTTTAATATGGTGTTTTCCTTTCTTAGGCTGTGTATACAGTTTTTGGCACCCTCTGTATTTCTACTGGACGGTGCCGCTTCAGAGAGAGTATTTTTAGTCCAGGAGAAGCAGGGACTCATTCTTCATTCACCGAGAATTCATTCAGCAGACACTCAGTACACGCGCTAAGGATGAAGGCACAGCGTCCCGCTGGCTATTAGGCAGGGCACAAGTTTAATAAGGCAGGTTCTTGCTCCCAGGGGCTTGCATTGTCAAGGGATCAGGAGCTCACGCAGCACCAAGGGACGCCTGTCATTGAGGCAAAATCACCTGCTTTGGGGCTGTACAGGACGAGGCAGCTTGAGAGGACTTCACAGAGAATGACTTTTTAGGAAAGCAGATTGAGTTCTTTAGCAAAACCCAAAATAACAGTGGCTTTTAAAGAAGAGAAAGAGAGAAAGGGAGAGAAGGAGAGACACCAGGGGGACAGCTTACATTCTCTGTCAAAGGGGGATCATTTGAGCTACACCTGGGTGGATGGATAGAAATTAGCAGATGGGGAAGGAAGAAAAAACAGATGCCAGGCCACAGGCACAGAGGTAACAAAACCCCCTGGTGGGACGTGTCTCGCCAGCTTGGAGCATAACCAAGTGGGGTATGAAGAGGTGTCTGGGATGGAGAATCAGAGCCCTCCAGAAAGTCCTCCTTACAGCTGGAAGCACTATTCAGTTTTCTGGGTTATTCCCCAAGAGAGGCTGGGTGTTCCCATGAACGTGACAGGAATCTCTCTCTCCTAGAAAGCAGGCAAAGTGGAAATTAGGGGCCTCAGAGCAATAGTGCTTGCTTGCCCTGCGCAGGGAAGGGCGGAAGAAGAGGAAGTCTAGGGAGGATGACAGGGAGGATGTTCAAGGCCGGCTCCAGGGAGGACATCCCACATAGAGAAAGGCCGAATGCTCGTGAAGACCAGGGGATTCCTGTCTCTCTGTCTGCGAAGCCTAGCGACGTCAGGCTGTGGATCTCCCTGGTGAACACATCTCTGGCCATCGTGCCTGTGGACCCTGGGTGTTTGCTACCTGTCTCCTCACACAAGAATGTAACATCCGTAAGGAGCAGAGCTTTGCTTGCTGACTGCTGTGTCCTCAGTGTGTAGAATAGTTCTCGTCACTTACAGGTCCTCAGTAAGTACTCATTAGATGAGTGAATGAATGAATCAGCAGCACCCAAGATCGAGCCATTGGAGCAACATTCACAGAGATACCTCAGAGGATGAGGCCCTCACAACAACCGGGTACAGCCAGTGACAACACCTATAGAGATACCTCAGAGGATGAGGCCCTCACAACAACCGGGTACAGCCAGTGACAACACCCGCAGAGATACCTCAGAGGATGAGGCTCTCACTCACAACAACCGAGTACAGCCAGACAGCATCCCCTTCACAGAGTAACCACTTCCAACAATCCACTGTCCCCCAGCATTCTTATTTGGTTTTTCCAAAAGCCTTGACAGAAGATATCAATCCCATTTACAAACAAAAGCACCGACACTCATCACAACTAAATGTCTCGCTCTAAGGTCACACCGGTGGGAAGAAACCACTCTGGACTCACACCCAGGCCTCCCAGCTCCACGGTTCTTGTTTTTTCTAACCTGCTTCTTTTCTAGAACAGCATTCTCTGGCCTCTCTATCAATTTCCCAACTGCTGGTAAATCCATGGCACAGGTATCGATGGCACCTTCCCCACTGATGTGAAAATCTACTGCTTGGGTATTTCGTGGCTTTCTGTGGGAAAAGAGCTGGTCTGGACTGAGCCCTCAGGGGCACCAGGCACCAGACGAGGTGCTTCCTGTGATCAGGTCTGTTCATCATCGCCATAGCCCCAGGAGAGCCGACTATCATGTGGTTCCATTTGGGGAGTTAGTAGAATTCTGAAATTGCCTTTATTTTTAACCAGATGCCAAATCACTGAACCACTGAACAGAAACCTGGCCATCTTAGAACTTGGAGCTCCTGAGTGACCTCGTCTCAGAGCATTTGCGTGGCGAGAACAAGTGCTCGGAGGAGGCACGTGATCCAGCCCAGGAAAAACTCCTGTGGTTGACAAATAAGGCAGAAGCCTTATGGTGGGAGATTGAATTTCCCCTTATGCATTTTTCTTATTTAAAAAAAAATACTTTCAGGGCTGAGGGCGCCCATCACAGCAGCACAGAGCGCGTCGTGCTAACATCTGGAAGCACTCAGCAGCATTACAAACGACAGTTAAGGCCTTCACCCAGAGAACCAGATACAAATTTGACGCTGACCCAGGTTCATAGCAGCACCTATCAAGTGAGTGAGCATCAGGTCCCCAAGTGCGTCAGCCTCCCTGGGACAGAAGCAGACACGGGGGCCTTGGGCCCCTGAGTGCGGCCTGGATGCAGTGGGGATGGCCAGGCAGACTGGAGGAAGTCCAGCTGGGGGCATCAGGGCACAGGTGGGTAGATTACCCTGGCTAGCACGGGGCCAGGACCAGGTGGGCATCAAGCGTTAGGCCCAAAGGCACAGTACTAGGCCATAAACAGGACCCAGAAAGGGTTTGGTGGCTGTGTCATCAACCACTCAAACCCCAGTCAGGGATAGCTGGGAAAATGACACTGGGGTTAAGGCCCCTCCCTCCCTCACAGATGCTATTGGATGGGGCTGGCAGAGCCCCGCCCACAGACCCAGGTGGGGCGGGGCACACACGCAGTCCCCTGCCACAGCCTGCGGGGCTCCTTCCCCACCGTGGCTGGCATGTGTCTCCTCCCAGCACCCTCCTGGCGCCCCCCACCACACTTCCAAAGCCAGTCTGCTGTGCTGACCCCCTCCAGAGGCCCAAGAGTCCAGTGTCATTCGCTCCCTCACCCCTTAGGCCCTGCTCATCTCAATCAGAATTTAAATCTCCATTTTTTTTTTTTTTGAGGTTTTTGGCCAGGGCTGGGTTTGAACCCCTCACCTCCGGCATATGGGGCTAGTCCTACTCCTTTGAGCCACACGCACCGCCCTCCACCAGAATTTAGCAGAAGTATTTATATATGTATATATTTATACATGTGAGCACAATCCCTGCTAAAAATTAGATTGTCTTCTTATGTAAAACAGAACCAAATTTTCACAAAACAGATCTTATTCTTACCACGTTGGATACACTATGACCTTTATTATTTTAGTGATCCCCCCCCCTTTTTTTTAATGCTGTGACCCTTTAAACTGATTTTACCCATAAACATTCTGGTGCAAATATCTTTCCTATAAAGTGATTTTTGGTCTTCTGGATATATACCTAGTAGAGGAATTGAAGGATCAAATGGCAGGTCTATTTTTAGATCCCCAAGTGATCTCCAAACTTCTTTCCATAAGGAACCAGCAGTGCAGAAGTGTTCCCTTTTCTCCACATCCACACCAACATCTATAGTTTTGGGATTTTGTGATGTGGGCTACTCTTACTGGAGTTAGATGATATCTC
>NW_003852511.1:3908963-3909389 GCF_000181295.1 Otolemur garnettii
ATGAGCATTTTTTCATGTGTCTATAGGCCATGTGCCTGTCTTCTTCAGAGAAGTTTCTCTTCAAGTCCCTTGCTCACATAGAAATGGGGTTATTTATTCTTTCCTTACTGATCAGTTTGAGTTCTCTGTAGATTTTGGTTATTGAACCTTTATCAGAGACATAACCTGCAAATATCCTCTCCCATTCTGAGGGCTGTCTGCTGGCTTTACATGCTGTGTTCTTGACTGTGCAGAAGCTTTTTAGTTCAATCAGGTCCCAGTAATGTATTTCTGGTGTTGCTTCAATTGCACCAGAATATTTATTGCAGCCCAATTCATAATTGCTAAGTCATGGAAGAAGCCCAAGTGCCCATCAATCCATGAATGGATTAATAAATTATGGTATGTGTACACCATAGAATATTATGCAGCCTTTAAAAAAATGGA
>NW_003852511.1:3909730-3932163 GCF_000181295.1 Otolemur garnettii
ATATAAAACCAGCACATTGTACCCCATAAATGC
Organism: Otolemur garnettii; assembly: GCF_000181295.1. Classification (NCBI taxonomy): domain Eukaryota; kingdom Metazoa; phylum Chordata; class Mammalia; order Primates; family Galagidae; genus Otolemur; species Otolemur garnettii. The sequence continues at coordinate 3,909,764 of NW_003852511.1, forward strand.
ATTAATGTACACAGCTATGATTTAATTAAAAAATAATAATAAACTGATTTTACCTCCCCCCCACCAATGGGTCTCAACCTGGAGTCTGGAACTGAAGTCTGGGTGCTGTATTGTCTTTGTGGTCCCCGTTACTCTGTGTGCTTGTCACCCCTTTTGGTCTAAATTCCCAACTAAAGCATAAGCTTCTTAAAGGCAGGACTATTGCCCATGGCACCCAGTAGCCACATCAGAAATGTTTGTTGATTCATTGAAACAAGAAAGCAGCTGGAAGAAAACCTGGGAAAGCCCTGAAACAAAGTTTCTCAGGGCAGAAACGGCCAACTATGTCACCCGTAGATGTGCAAAAATAATTGTTTGGTGGAAGAGAATTCCCTGGATTGACCATGGGGTCGAGCAGCCATGCTGCTGTCCAGTGCAGCCACAGCCTCCGTGAGTGTCTCTCCCAGCACGAGAGGTACAAAGACTAGTGCAGTAGGCAGTGCTTTGGTTTTCGAAGGACTGAGCAGAACAACTCTCCCTAAAGGCTTCAAGGCTTCCCTCCCACTAGCCACAGGAAGAAAAAACCAAGTAATTAATGGAGTATAGACGCAGCTTTGTGGAAACACAACAAGGTGAGGAAGTAATTTTTTATTATTAAATCCACCCATCGGTCTTTGAGAATATGTTGCTCTCTGCCTTTAAAACAGAGCAGAATAGGTTTGGGGCTAGCGACTCCTCCCCTCTAGAGAATGCTAAACCAGTGGGCACCTGAAAAGTAACAGATCCGAACCATCAAGGCTTGAACAGGTGTATGGACTCAAAGTTCAGGAACGGAGGTCTCATACGCTAAGGAGACTTCTTTATTCTTGCCCCCAAGCTAATACAACACCACAGGGAAGCAGGGACGGGGTCACGGAGAGGACCTTTGTCAACAACGGTGGCTGCTGCTAATGGTAGAGAGGCTGTCCCTGGCAGGAGCACAGGGACGCTGCGCTGTGTCACAGCCCCTGCAGCCCTCTAAGCCCCTACCTGTGGGAGGGACCACCTTCCTTTCCCACACAAATACCACTGGCAGCATTTAAAAGGCCGACCGCTCTCCTCTTGAGTGTCCCACCACAGCATAGACCAGGAGGCAAGTTATACCCACAGCCTCATGCTCCTCACCTCCCAGGGGACAAAGCAGCCTCCCCCCACGTATGGCTGTCCTCACAGCATGAACGGAGATCTCGGGTACTGAGGACTGGAGCAGCACACACACCAGCAATGGTGGCGGCCACTGCTTCATATTTGGTTCCCTGATTGACTTAGATCACATTCTTGTATTCACCTCTCTGGTCTGCCAAATAGCTCCAGGGCTTAGAAGAAAGGAGACGCAGCTAAATAAATAAACAAATCTGTTCATTATTTGAATGTTTGTCCCCTCCAAAACTCATGCGAAATTAATCTCTAGTGTGACAGTATTGAGAGGTGGGGTTTTTAAGAGGTGATGGGATTTCGAGGAGTCTGCCCTCAAGAATGGATTGATCCATTCGTGGAGTAATGGACGCATGGACTATCTCAGGAGTAGGATGATGGCTTTACAGAGAGAGGAAGACAGACCTGAGCCCCCACGGTCCTCCCCTCACCACACGCTGCCCGGCAGAGTCCCCACCAGAGTCCCCACCAGCTCGACGGCCCTCCCCAAGCACCCTCCCTTGACCCTGGACTTCTCAGCCTCCCCAGCTGTGAGAAACACATTCCTTTCATGAATTCCTCGGTTTCGGGTACTCCTGCAGTGCCCAGCACAGTGGTCGGTGCACCGTGGCGGGTGGCAGGCCCCACACGAGAGTGGCGGCGGCAGCGATAGGAGTAGCCCAGGATCCCCAGAACAGAATTGACCCGAATCGATTCATTGGAATTTGGCTGCAGTGAGGGCACATTGCACCTTCTCTACGAAACGGCACGTGCAGCTCCCACATTTCACCCCTGACCACTTGGATTTCAGGGTGACCCCCCCCCCGCCCAGGGCCCAAAGCCATCATCCCCCAGAACACAGGGGAGAGCAGCCAGGAGGGGCCCTTGCCCCACCACACTGGTGGTGCTCTTTATAGATGAATTTACTTTCTAGATTCTGAAGTCCAAGAGCATGAGAACAAGAGGAAATGTTCGGCTGGGCGTTCTTGAATAAAACAAAATAAACTCGTCTACAAGTAGTTTAGACACTGCTCTCTGGGGAGCAGTTCTCTCCCCTTTGACACACTCCCACGAGACTCAGGCTTTGAAAAGGAGATTTAAAATTCCCACCCGATAGTAAATGCTCTCTTCAATCACAATGTGTCAAAAACAGGCAGATACCAGCCATAGTAAGCCCGGGCCCTGCCACCTAACAGGCTTCTCTCCTCTCGTCTCAGCAGGGCCTTAAATCATAATAAACTTCCCTTACGTGCTGGGTCCTTGTGCTTTTGTTATTGTTTCGTTTTGTTTTCCAGTGCGTCTGAGAGCAGCCCCTTCCCTGTGGTTTTATCGTTACAGTGTGGCCAACCTAACACCATTCAGCACAAATTCTCCCATCACAACACACTGCTACCAACTCACCCCACTTGGATGAAAAGCTGAAGGCAATCACCTCACCAGTGGCTCCCGTGAAATCTCCTCCTGCAATTTTCCCTGGGCCAGGTGCGGGCACACTCCAGGATCAATGCAGAGGGGACGCACACGATCACTAATGACCACGGCACCAATTTACCCTGGTTTTCCCCTCCCCACTGCCCACTCTGTGGCCTACAGGGGCCTCAGGCCCAGTACCTGCACCAGAGATGACAGCCCTCTCTGGGTGTGTTCACCAGCTCTCCTGGGGGGAGGCCAAGTTAACACTTGCCTCTGACCCACACCCAGCACCTGCCTTGACCTCCCAGCTCCTCCCACCATGGCGTAAAGCTGTCTTCATCGACACCCATAATCACTCCGCTCCCCTTTTCAGATCCAAATATCAACTCCATGACATTCCAAGAAAGCCTATAAAACCGCTTCAGATTACAGACAGCTAAAGAGATATCATGTCAAAGCAATGAACGACCCTGGAACATTCGGTGAAATGTGAACACGGACTTCATATTAGATGACAGTATTGAATGTAATAAGAATATTGTGATTAGAGATAGCCAAGAATGTATTTAAGGGTGGCCAGGCATGGGGGACTCACCTATGTAAACCCAGTGCTTTTCGAGACTGAAGCAGGAGGGTGGCTTGAGGCCAGGAGTTCAAAACCAGCCTGGGTTACATAGGGAGACCCTGTCTGTACAGAAAATTAAAAGTTTTGTTTTGTTTTGTTTTGTTTTAAGACAGAGCCTCAAGCTGTCGTCCTGGATAGAGTGCCGTGGCATCACAGCTCACAGCAACCTCCAACTCCTGGGCTCAAGCAATTCTCCTGCCTCTGCCTCCCATGTAGCTGAGACCACAGGCACCCACCACAACACACGGCTATTTGGGGGTTGTAGCCGTCATTGTTGTTTGGTGGGCCCAGGCTGGATTCGAACCCGCCAGCTCAGGTGTACGTGGCTGGCGCCTTAGCCACTTGAGCCACAGGCACCAAGCCCAGAAAATTAAAAGTTAAAAAAATAATAACAACAAAGTATTTACGGGTAAAAAGCCATGATGTCTACAACTTAATCGCAAACTCTTCACCAAATATGTATAATTCTTACGCCAGGAAAGAAAAAACAAAATGCTCGTTTGTAAATCTACAGGAGAGGTTCACGTGTGTGCCTTTTACTATCCTCACAACATTTCCTAGATAAGAATTTTTTCCAAAATAAAAAGTTTTTTAAATTGTTTGTTTTTGTAATTGAAAACCTTAAGGAGAATGAGAAAGTGGGCAGAGGCGGACAAGGAGGTGTTGTTGAAAGAAGAGCTCTGAACTTCAGGCCGTCCCCAGGAAGGCTGGTCTGCATGGGGAGACGTGGTCTGGTCGGAGGGACAGAGCCACACAGATCCCTCGGGCCCTGGCCCCAGCCTACCAGCACGACAGCCCCCACCTTCCTAACTTTGTTTGCCCTGCTATTTATAGAGCGATCACTTTCCTACATAAAGCCCCGAAATAGAAATGTTAAAAGAGCAGCTGGTGCCTCACGGGAACCTAATAAAACGTCTGTTTCCAAACAGTCCTGTTTCTCTCTGTCATAAATATGCTGTCATTCTCGAGCTTGCCTTCTTTATTAGCAGGGACATTTGCATAAAAACGGGACTCAGTTTATTAAGAATTTATCTCTCCCGGCTGTTTACCGCCTGCCTGAGGACTCACAGGGCACATGACAGGGCCTGGGCTGGAGTCATACCTGGCTTTACCCCGAAGGTCAGGGGCACCCCCATCAACGTCAAGGCCGAATGAGGGGTCTATTCCTCCAATGCAGCAAGCAAAAATAAAAGTCGATGCACGCACGCCAAGTGACTCTGGCTGGCACGTCCCTAGGGAAGGCCGGCCGAGGTGTCTTGGGAGGGCAGACACCACCACCTGGACAGGCAGACGCCTTCAGTGGCCCCTAATGTCCTTTTGTCCCCTGAGACTTCCTGTCTTTTGGGGGTTTCAGATTTGTCACTGGATGATCTGTTCGTAAGCTAAGGCTGTGCTATGGTTTGAATATTTGTCCTCTCCAGAACTCACATTGGAATTTCACCCCCAACGTAGCAGTACTGAGAGGTGGGGACTTTAAGAGGTGATTGGGTCGGGAGGGCCCTGCCCTCAAGACTGGGTTCATCCATTTCCATGCATGGATTAATGCATTCATAAGCTAAGAGACTAGGGGGCTATCATGGGAGTGGAACTGGGGGCTTTCTAAGGAGAGAGAGCCCTGGGTGAGCTCATTCAGCCTTTGCCACATGATGTCTGCACTGCCTGGGCACTGCAGGGAGGCCCCACCAGAAACAAGGGTCTCATCAGGCGTGTCCCCTTGGCCTTGGCCTTCCCAGCCTCTGGAATGGTACAGATAAATGCCTATTCTTTAAAAATTATCCAGTTTCAGGTGTTCTAAGCAACAGAAAATAGACTAAAACAAGCTGCTACAAGCAACAGGAATCTGTTTCTCACAGTCCAAAACCTCCAAGTCCAAGGCCAAGATGCCGCTGGGTTGGTTCCTGACAAGAGTCCTCCTTCTGGCCTGTAGCCCGAAGGCCTTCCCACTGTGTCCTCACATGGTAGCGGGAGGGAGAAAGAGGGTGCACTAGGGTACTAATCACTAACCATTGGATCAGAGTTCAGCCTTATTAGCCATAATTACACTTCCTGGGGGGTGCATGGGAGAGCTCCCTGTGACCCCGCATTGTGACCCCTTGATGACCCCCTGGATGACCAGGCACTCGAGGACTGTAAAGGGCTTGCCCTGAGCCAGGCCAGCGGTTCTCACGTGTGAGTGCCATTGAGCTTTTTGTGCATTGTTGCTTGCTGAACAATTGGGAATGTTTTCCTTGGCCGGGGTGCGCGATCCCATCATGCTGTACTTCCTTTGTACTGAACGAGTGTTATTTAATGGGGCAGTTTTGATTGTTTTGGAGATAGGCGCCTATTTGGAAAGAGGAGGGGTTTGTGTGAGCTGATTATATTGGCTGGCTTCCTCTATTTTTTCTGGGAAATCCTTCTTCCCATGTGTATAGATGGCAAGTCTCACAGAACCACATCACGTGGGGCATGTGAGACCCCTGCCCTGGGCAGCCTCCAGGCACCCTACCAAGGCCTGCAACTCAGGGTCCTGGAGTTGGCCAAAGACCTGGAGGCAGAGGCCGAGTCCACGGCGCCTGGGAAAGTCACACTTGGGTAAAGTCATCAAGGCGAGCCTGCCAGTCTTCTTCCCATGCTGTAGACGGGGTATATCAAATTCCAAAAGCGAGTCCAAGGCCTCCTGCTTTCTCAGGGGCCCTTCCTTCCCTTCCCCTAGCCCGCACCCCCATCGGGGGGGCCTTTCCTCTCTCAGAGAATGTCAGCTATCAGTGGAAGAATGACCATTGTTCCGTCTCAAGGGGAAAGAGGCCCCCGTCCCCTCGTCCTTTCTGGCATCCTGCTCCTGGTCTCTAAGTTCCACGATGGAGCAACCGTGGCCTTTCTACCCACCCGAGAGCTCTGCAGTTTCCTGCCCTGTTCCCTGTGGCCTCTAGCTGTCCCCCTTCTGGCCTTCCCAGCCACCCCACTCCCTCCGTGCCCCCCTGTCCTGCATGGCCCTGCCTCCTCTTTCCTCACCTTCATGGTCCATCACTCTCGGGGTACATTGACCCAGGACCTAGCATGAAAAGTCACACAGCAACCTTCGCCTGGGATCACTAACTCACCTGGGGGGAAAGGGTCTTTCTCCTGCATCTAAATGGCAAAATGAGCTCTGGGTAGTGTCCTGTGTCACAGACTTACACGGTCACCTCCCAGCATGCCAGCTGCCTCTCCTTGGAGGAGCCATTTCTTTGACTGCTGGTTACAGGCCGGGGTCCTACCCACCTCTGAGGGCCAGGAGCAGGGCTGGCTGGCTTAGAAGTCAGAATCCAGATTGTCCTTCGGATCTTTTCCAGACAAAAGCTATTCTCTCTTCACTCTCTGCAAGTTCAGTTCCTTATAAGCCTTAAAAAAACTTCACAGAAAAGTGTGTGGACTTGGAGTTGAACCCCAGAGGCTTCGACTGAGAACATCTAAACGGCAAGCTAACCCTGAAGACACATCCCTCACTCTCTGGACCCCCGGACCCGTATGGTCTCCCCCGTACTCCGCAGCCTTCCATGGAGGGCAGCAGTGATGTTTCATAAGAAAGCTTTGGGCGCAGGTGTACCCCTGTTCTCTGCCTGTCTTATTCCCATCACTAACACCAGGAAGGGGAAGCCAGGACATGGCAGTGTAGGCCAAGCCCACAGCAGCCCCGGGAGAGGCTCTGCATCTTCTATCTCAGGGCCTTGCACTGAAACTGCCCCCTTCAGCTGAGCAGCTGAGCGGCCTGGTGGGTGACATCCACTCCTGAGCTCACAGAGTCCCTCCACAGACTAGGGCCTGGTTAGGTGGCACCCTCTCCCCAGGACAGAGTGGCACCAAGCAGGCTAGGGAAACAAAGCAGTGGCTGCATGGGCCATCGGAAGCTGTCCCTCACCTCAGGGACTAGATCCGTCTGTGTCCAGAGGCTGCTGGGTTCCTCCCACCACTGCTGGGGACACGTTCATGAAGGCACGGACACACACTCAGCCAGGAGCCTGCATCTGCACTGCCAGGAGCCAGGCAACCTGGACGTCTCTGCCTGTCCAGTGCCTATGGAAGAGATCGGTCAGGTCCCTGGGACCTGAGTCCTCTCCTGTTCCCAAGCCAGGGGAGCCAGATCCAGATAGAGACAATGCACATTAGGGGCTTAGATCAGATCCTATAGATAGACCAGTCCCTGCACCAGCACACAAATCCCCACCATCATTTTTGTCCAGCCCCTGGTGTAACAAGAGCAATTGCCCCTCCGGGCTGTCATAGGGATTTAATGAGTTGAACATGCTTAGAGCAGCGGCCTGGTAAGTATTTCTATGATGGCTACTGCTTGGCCCCAAAGACAATGATGGCACTTATAGATTTGAGGACTGGACACGATGTTCCACGTAAAGCTGTGATGTACTCCGTTGTTATCATTAAACTGTCCTGTGGGACCTCGATCTCGAGCGATGTCATCATCTTGCTGAGTTCCTAAATCCTCTGTTATTAGGTTAGGACATTCTTTTCTTTTCTTTTCTTTTCTTTTCTTTTCTTTTCTTTTCTTTTCTTTTCTTTTCTTTCTTTCTTTCTTCAGTTTTGGCCAGGGCCGGGCTTGAACCTGCCACCCCCGGTATATGGAGCTGGTGCCCTATTCCTTGAGCCACAGGGGCTCCCCAATTAGGACATTCTTTTCGAGGGCAAATTCCAAAGCAAAATTGTCAAGAGTTGAGTAAGTAGTGAGACACAAATTGTGTCTTTCACAGGCCAATCCTGAAGTTCCTGAAAGCCTTAAAGAGCTAAAAGTTCTACTCTTTCTCCAGATTCGGGTCCCTGACAGCCCTTTGCCCTCCTGACTCTGTACTTCTCTTCCTTCCAAGGAAGCATGTGGATGTTGGGGTGCACAGGGACCTGCCCAAGGCCACAGCCAGCACCCACACACCCAAAGAGTGTGTGCTCATCTCTGGGCTTCATGTCTCTCAGAACCAGAGCTGTGACTATCCCCTGCAGACACAGGGTTTCAGACTGAGGTCCAGGCCAGCAAATGCATTGGCTAGATACTCCGTAGAAACAAATGAGCCAGTGGCCTCTCTGTGACTCAAGGGTCAGAAGGGAATAGATATTAATAATTACCTGGGCATGGTTGCACGTGCCTGTATTCCTAGCTACTCAGGAGGCTAAGGCAGGAAGATAGCTTGAACCCAGGAGCTCGAGGCTACAGTGAGCTATGGTGATGCCACTACACTCCAACTCAGGTGACAGAGGGAGACCTTACCTCCAAAACAAAAGAAGGAGCATATAGTTGAATGAGTTACGTGCCAGGAGGTTTCATCCCAGTTGAGAGATGCAAGGGAACGGCCTGCAGAAGTACTCGGTGTACACTTGAAGTTAGCAGGACAGATGCACCCGTCTACCAAGGACAGGGCTCAAAGGACCATGGCGATCAGCTAGGCACAGTCCCAGGGAGAGGAGGTGGAGGGGGACAGAGGGGGACACGGACTTAGGGGTGGCTCCAGTGCAGCTCAGCACTTACCTGTTTTAGCTATCAGGTTCCTCAGTAAAATCTGTTTAAACAAAGGTTGAACCTGCATTATGTTTTTCTGAAAATTGTCCTACTTTCCTTTGGCTCTAAATTGTCTGTTTTGCTTAGTTTCTGTGCCCTCAATGAGGACTCGTCTACTATTTCACTCTGCAATGTCTACGACCCCTCGTAGACTTTGCTCATAAAGCTTCATCAAGCAGTCGGCTCGTGTCACGGCCTCCCTCCGAAAAACAAAAAATCACCCTGGGACTCTGCATTTGCGGGGCAGTTTTTCAAACTTGCTATGTGGCTGATGCAACTCTTGAAAGCTGTTACCTTCCCTCCTCAGCCCAGGTGACAGGGAGCTGAGCGACCGCCCTATGTGCCAGCAGCTGCGCCACCCTGAGACAGGACAATCAGAGGATTCTCAATTCTCGCAGGGCTGGTGATCCAAAAAGTACCCTTTGCACTGACCTTATCCCCTTATTGCTTAAGGGAGAAAGAGGCCTGGAGAGATGCCCAGTGTGAACCCAGACCAGGAGTCCCTGCTGGAAAGAACAAATACGTAGAAACTAAGGACTAGGGCTTCTGTGCTCCTTTATCCATAGGTTCCCAGCTCTGGAGCTCCCTCCCCCAAGAGGCCGTCCTCAGCCTGGGTGGCTGAGCTCTGCACCAGCCCTTGCAGACAGCATTGAAGGAAGAGTGCAGGCCTCCCTCCCAGTAGACCCTTCCCACCACGGCCCCCACTCTGCTGGACGCCTCGGTGCAGCCCAGAGTGTTCTCTCTCTGCCCCACCCCTTTCCCAGGGAAGGCTCCTCCACCCTGTGGCTCCAGTCACCTCCTGCTCATGACAACCAATATCTCCCGCAGAAAGTTCTCTGGTGAACACCCAAGAGAACCGAAACGCCCAAGATCCTCCTGGCCAACAGATTCTCAATCTCAACATGCCCAAACTCAACTCCCCACCTTCCCCTGCCTCCCTCTCCAAATTCACGGTTCTTACCTTCTCTCCCTCGTGCCCTGAATGAAACCACCCACAAGGGGCTTCTCTCCCCCTTGTCTCGGTCAAGCACACCTGTCACATGAAAGGTGCGCCCAGCACATCAGAAGGTAGCTGCCCTTCATCATGACTCCAAGTGCAGGTCACACTGCAAATTTTAAATCTATCTGGAGACCCACAGCATCCTCCCTGGGAGTCACTCCGGGAGTGTTACTCAGCACGCCCACCCATAGCCCACCATGTGTCCATCCCCCCCAGGAAGACAAAAATGAAGAGGAATTTGTCCCTGCCCTTCACAGTTTCTAAGGAAAATTCTGGGCAGTGAATTGGGTCAAATCTGGTCAGCAGCTGTTTTTAGAAATAAAGTTTTATTGGCACACAGCCATACAATTTCACCCTACAGTGACCAAGTTGAGCAGGTGGGTCAGAGGCTTACATACAGGAATAGCAGAAAATATTTACACTCTGGCCCCTTGCAGAAAACATCTGCCAGCCTTGCCCTTGAGAGTTGGCTCCGTTGCCTTGCCTGCCGACAGCACCAGGCCTCACCCGCTGGCGAGGACGCAACAGACACTTTTGCTCTCAAGGCCCAGACTGTCCGGAGTTGGGCTCCATGCTGGGTGGGAACCATGCCTCCATATCTAACAGGTGTGCACCTTCTCTTCGTGCAAATTCAGCTTGACGCCACCAGAAAGAAGCAGCACAAAAGCCCATGGCTATTGGTGACCTCTCTGCGAGCTTGACTGACTCATCTCCTGGACCAGCCCCTTATGCACAGGTCTTCAGCCAGAGTCCTCTTGGAGCATGGCCTGGGCTGCGCAAACCCTGAGACCCAGAAGCAGGAATCACAATTCCTTTTGAGAAATGAGGCTGCTTACAGGGTGCCCACACCACACTGCCAGCTCTAGGCTCCCTTGTCTTATCTGAAATTAAAAATTGCACCAATAGGCACCTGTGGCTCAAGGAGTAGGGCACTGGTCCCATATACTGGAGGTGGTGGGTTCAAACCTGGCCTCAACCAAAAAAAAAAAATTGCACCAATAGAGAATATCACCCTCAGCCAGGAGAAGGAAAGCTTTGCATACATCTTAACAATAGTCTTGGAACCAGTGCCCACGACGACCTCCGAAACGTTTTGTTCTGCTCTGGACATTTGGTGGCCATCAGGGTGAAGACAGAGGTGAAGACAAAGGCTTGGACGGGACAGTCCTGGCCGATTGCTCAAGTGTGGAGGACACACACGTATGTATCTTCCCGAAGGCACCAGAACCCTGGATGGGCGCCACATCATGTTGGCACTAACCCACGTGGCCCCTGACTCATCCTTCCCACAACACTCCTGTGTGCCCTTCTCTGGAATGGTCAGGGCCTCAGTGGAAGAACTACATGAGCTGTTCAGCCCAAACATCCTCCAAGACAACCAAGTGTTAACCGTTTGTGAAGAGTTGTAAACTATTAACAATGGAGCTGTGTTAGTCAGGTCACTGGGAGTTTTTGTCCTGGCCCTTGCTCTTGGGTTGCGTGCCTCACTGCTTACTCAGCTCTTAAGCAGGGTTTGTTGTTTTGTGTTTTTATTTCCTGTGACTGTGTGTGTTTAACTTTTTTCAAACTGTGGGTTTAAAAAAAAAAAAAAAAAAGTCGATCAGTAAGTTCAAGTGTCAGAGCATCTGGCTGAGAGCAGGCCCTCAACGGAAAGCAGGAAGCCCGTCTGTGAGTTCAGGGGAGGAGGCGGGGGAAACAGAATTTCCATTCTGCACCAGGCCTGCAGGATAGTTCTGACAGCAAAGCCCAGACAAGCTAAATATCATTTTCTTTATCCTAATTTACTGATTTCTGCTGGCTGTCGGAAGCCAGCCCAGGGGAGGAAGTGTGCTGAGTCCAGGGTAACGCTCTGCATTGTTCTCACGCTCAGCCAGCAGCGTGGTGGAGGGGGGCTACCGGGCAGAGCACACAGAGATGATGGCAGGACGGGACAGGACCGTGGTGGCTGGAGCAAAGACAGGTCCTTCCGTGTCTCCCACCGCAGTGTATCTGAAATGGCCCTTTCATCTCCTTGGAAGAGTTCTCATGCCAAAAATATCATCATCCCCCACCAGCTCAGTAATCTTGATCACCAGCCCAGAGGTACGTCCTAAAAAATCGCCATCCTCGGGGCACTTGTTTAAAAAGCCTATGATGGCAGAAATCCCTGGAGCTGCCTGGAAAATCTCCCCCAAGGAGGCGTGTCGCTCTCCTAATGGCAGGAAGGTCCAGGCGGGTGTCGGGGCGGAGGCAGTGCTGCTTCGAGATTGTTCCACAGCCCCTAGAGAAAGATTTGGCCCTCAGGATGGAAAGACAACGGGTTCTTCAGACTTCTGTTTTCTATTCTGCTCCTTTGAGAAGTGTGGCTTTCATGGTGCCCATTATTTTCCTGAAAACTCATTAGGAAACTGAAACCAACATCACAGAACAGTGAGAAATCACCAGTTCAGAGCTGTGACCCCTTCCACGCTTTCAAACATGTTTTTCTGTGCATGTGAAGTGACCTCCCACCATGGCCTTTCCCGGATGACACCTGCTCACTTCTTCCCTCCAGGCGCCTCTGTGCCCCAAAGAAGCCACCCACTTACAGCCCCACCTCAGGCAGGGTGTCCCCATGCAGGAGTGGCTGGACGGGCTCATGGCCCTGACCTGACCTCACTACAGTCCCCAGGTTCCCAGTGTCAGCTGCCTACATCCCACCAACACTTCTCAGCAGGGTCACCTCTGGGCACCCCAATTTCTGCTAAAGTGACCGGCTTCCATCCACACAGATGGGAAGTCTCACTGTCTCCAAGGTGACCTGCAGCCTGGCGGAGTTCCCCATCTCCTCACTCAGAGCTCCTCCTTCTCACACCCGTTGCCGTGGGGCCAGGCCACGGCCCCTGAGGGCCTCTTCAGCAGCATCTGTCCACATCCTCGGATGAGTCCCTCTGGAAGGGACTTTCCTCCTCAGCCCATCCTTCACCACCCACCCGACGGCCGCTCAGCCTGGCCTTGAAGGACTCCAAGTCCACCAACCCACCCTTTTCTTCTTCTCCAACACAAAGCCTCCCTGCCACTCTGTGGACATCCCTTCTTCACACCTTAGTTCCCACCGTGATTCTACTTACAAATGCCTCTCCCTCTAATCTGCCCACGTAACACTTCATCAGAGCACAATTCCGGGTCCCCTCTCCACTGCAACCTTTTCCAACTGTCCCTGAAAGCCCACTCCCTTCCCTGCCTGCCACACCATCGTTTTGCTTCACCATAGTGAAGGTAATAGATGGTGCTTCCTTGTCCCCCTTCCCAAGGACCCCCAGCAGCTCATCTGCAAATTCAGAAGCACCATCGCACTCCTAGCCACACAGCCTCTCCCAGATAACTGTCCCGTGGACAGAATCTGTTCCCATTTGTGAATGTGTTTATGAAGTCTGAGACTCATGGGGGCCCCCAGGATAGCTGGTCCCCAACCTGCCTGGGCCCAGCACCCAAGGTACAAGGAGCAGGATTGCTCCTCACCCACTGCTCACACCAAGTTCATATGGTTGGTTCTCCAAGTTTGTCTATTGCTAGCTGAAACAACTGTCTGAAGACCAAAGTGCTTTGAATTTGCAAGCACCAGTCTGTATTGGGAAAGAGATTTTCCTTAAAGTCACAAAGGATGAACTTCACATACCAAGAGCCAGGCTGGAGCTGGGGCACACAGGCTTACACCATGAGCGTGGGAGCAGAGGACACTGGGTGGTGACAAAGAAAAGCTTTCCATCTACCCTCCTAAAAATTATGGATTACCAGTAGGCAGGAAGAAGGGAGTCCACAGAGAACATAGCTTAGACACTTGGGAAGTAGCTGGAAATGTCCCCCAGCTGTCCCTTCTACACTGTGACCCTCCACTAGTGGAAATGCCAGCAGGTGAGGTGACCTTCTTGAAAGTTTCAGAAACTCCAGGTGGGTTTGGGAGGAGCAAGAAGAGTTAATATCTCAAAATGCCATTTACCAAAGTTTTCCTTTGTGGGTGCAGCTCCTCGACGAGACTGTAATCAGCTCCCAGGGAGGACAGTGGCACAGGTGCGCACACATCTGGTGGCCCTGGCCCAATTCTCTGCCTGCCAGGGCACAACCAGACATCCATCCCCTCATTAATACACACGCTCTGTCCTAACAGGGACAGGGCCTGAGGGCATCGCGAGACTGCTGACCCTGTCTATCCTGAAGAAGAGGCAGTTGGGTCACTTACTCTTTGGTAGGGAACACAGACTAAGTGGAGGAGCTACAATTACGGGACTGTAGGGGGACAAGCAGTTACTCAGAGGTGGCCCCATGGAGGAGGTGGAAAGTGACATGGCCTTGAAGAGAGAAGAGGGATTCTCCACCTGCCTGTGACCAAGGCAGAAAGGGAGAGGGGGTCCTAAAAAGAACTGGCCAAAGACTACTCTCAGGGCCTTCCATCCCAAGGCCCTAGCCTAGGACCCTTACCACAGCCACTGCGCATCTCAACCACACCTGTTGGTTAAAATCAAGTTCAGTCTTGGCCTGCCCAGAGGAGATCGCTACCTGTTCCCTGGGAGGGGCACTGGGGCTGGCACCCACTCCCTCACATGGGCCCCCAACTCTACCTGGTTCTCTCTGTGAGCACACAGCAATCTTTCACCTCTCTGAGCCAGTTTCTGTCTGTGTAAAATAGCAAGAATAATGCTGCCTCCCCTACAGGTTTGCCATGAGAATTGAGTGAAATAGCAGGGTTGGGTCTCGCAGGTGTTGACCTCTTTACTATCATGGACTGAATGTTTCTGCTCCCCCCAACCCCAATTCATATATTGAAACCTAAGGTGATGGTATTCAGAGGTGGGGCTGCTGGGCGGGGATAAAGTCATAAGGGTGGGGCCTTGGGGAATGCGATTAGTGCCCTTATAAAAGGGACGCCAGAGAGTGATCTCCATTCAACCTGCAAATGCCAAGGAAGCAGCCTTCTCCAACACAGGTATTCACTGGTCTGACTTTACAGAGTGAACTGGGCCTCTTGAAAGCCCCGGTCTCAAACCAAAGAGCCTGGTCTCTATCATTTGAACGTTTTTGCTTTTCTCTGGAGCCATGGACAGAACCCTACCAGAAGGGAGCTGGGTGGTGTCCTAGAGACCCTGCCTGACTGAGCCCAGGAGCTCCTGCAGCAGCCCCGATCCCCTCAGCAGAGTTGAGGCAGGAAACACTCACCACCCCTCCTTCCCAGCCTCACCTTTCTACCCCAGGGCCCACACCCAACTCAACACAACAGAGAGAGTTGGGAGAACTGCAGCCCACCACACCCAGCACATGGTGTTGGGGGACAATCAGCCTCAGGATTGCCCTCATCTATCTTACAAGGATCATGCAGAGGGTTAAAGTGCTCTGTAAGTCCATGGGGCAGCACCACTGTGTTATTTTAGACCTCCAGCCCTGTCCCCATTGCTCCCGTGGTATTCTAGACGCCCGCCAACCCAAACCGAGTCCCCCCAGCAGCACTGCAGATGAAGGAGGTTTTCTGTCCTGCATCAGGGCTGGTCCACCAACCTGGCTGCAGCCAGATCCTCCCAGGCTGCCCCAGGTGTGTCCTCCCCATTGTTGGAGGGAAGAGCTTAAGCACTGGCACCGCCTCTTGCCAGGGTCCCTCTGTCTGGGCCAGTCAGTACACACCTGGTTTCTTTGCCTGATGGGTCAGCCCGACCTGTGTGGACTCCTTCCCAGCTCCTTCCCATTGGAGCTGTACATCCTGAAGGACACTCTCTAATCCCGGGTCCTGGACAATGTTGTAGATACTGCTGTGCTTTGCTGCACTCAGCACTTCTTTGTCGTGAGTTAAAGGGTGAGTGGAGAGAAGAGAAGACAGAAGACAAAGAAGAGATAGTATAGAAAGAAAAAAGAAAACTGAGAGAGGAGGGACAAAGATGAAAGGAAAACCCCTCGCTTGAGGAGACTGGTGATGACCCAGTGGCAGTGCCTCTCTCGTCAGGGGTTGTCACCGTCCACTGGATTCAGCCTCTCTCTCTTTTGAACAATGGATATTAGGCAGCATGTGAATGGAATATCAAGAGAGAGGCTGCTGATTTGGCATGCTCAGGGGAGTCAGGGCCTGTGAAAAAGAAATGTGACTAGCATCTCAGCCCCGCAGAGGCGGATGTTTGGACCTTGTTCATTCCTATTCCTGAATGCGCGGGCACAGTGCCTGACACGCCATCAGCACATGACAAATATTTGCTGAATTAAATCCACTGTTAGATGAATGCTGAAGAACAGAGTTCTGTCTGCCATTGTCCTTGTGTTCTCCTGGGTCTTAAGGTGAAGTCTTCTCCTTCCTCGGGGCCCCCATGTCTAGTTTTGACTTGGAACAATTGTCTGACAGCAGCCTAGACTTGGTGACAACAGCTGTCCCTCAGGCTCGTCCCAGCTTTCATCCAGCTACCAGGAACTAAGCACTCAGGAGGCTGAGACACTCACAGAGGACACTGCCTCAAAGACCCCAGAGGTAATGAATGAAAACATCAGTCTCCATACCCAAAGCCAAGGAAGGTCAACATTACATTAGAACATGAGCCTGGCAGTAGCAGCCATTGGAAGGAATTTTCTAGAAATGTGCTGCTGACCACATTAGTGTATCCCAAACTAAATGTAAACGCATGCAAACTGAGTTACAGACTTGGAAATTTGTAACTGTTTTGAACAGCAGAAAATGAAAAGGAGATGGTGTGCAGGGAGTCTGGGCAAAACAGCCTCAGCGGGGAAGAATGAGTCAGGCATGACCCCCCCCCAACCAGAGAGAATGGACCAGCGCAAAGACTGAAGTAGATCAATAGTCCTCAGATGGTCACCTTCCAAGGTCTCTCAGAAGGAACCCAGAAGTCAGTCATGTGGTGCCCACCTGGAGTCCCAGCCACTGGAAGGTTGAGGCAGGAGTTGGAGATTGCAGTGCATGGTGCTGGCACCTGTGAACAGTTGCCACTGCACTTCAGCATGGGCAACCCAGCGAGCTCTAAAAAACGTGACCCAGGTATTTGAATCACCAAGAATACTGAGAGCATTGTGTGCCCATTTCTGTTTTATAACTCAAAACGATTATCTAAAATGTCCACCTCTGAACAGAATGTCCTGGTGTGTGACTATTTGCAGATACGTTATAGGCACACCTGTGACTCAGCCATTGATTCCGGTGGCCCTCAGACCACATGCATTCTTCCTTTGGTTTATTCTTCGTCAGACATTGTTTATTTTATAGCCACAGTGGACCACGGAAGACAAGAAAGGTAAGAACACTGATGATGAATTACAAGGACTCAACAAGAAGCATAAAATGATAATAATTCTGCCAGATTTATCTCCAGGTTATTTTCATCAGACTTCAAAAGTATAAGTTGAAAGAAAAAAATGTACATATTGGTGATTATGTATAACTTGACCTTTTATTATTTGGTGAAAAATATCCTTATACTACAATATATAATTTGAAAAGAAAGCTGAAATATCCTGTCTTATTTTGTCCATTAGAAATAAAATGTCAAAACTAATACAAATAGATGAATTTAAGTGCAAACTATAAGCATTCTGAATGTCAGAAAAATTAAAATAGTGGCTGATTTTTATACGTTATAACATAGATGTTTGTATATGTTATACCACTATAAAATATATCATGTATATATTTAGTAACTAATATCTAAAATTATTTTTACTTTATTTTTTTTACCTTTTTTACCTTATTCACTGTGAATTATGCTTTTTCTACATAATATATCTCAAATCAGCTGAACGGTAGGTATAATTTTAGTGAGGAAAAACAAATATGAATATATTTTAAAGATTATTTGAAAATAAACCATTAACACACAAACTAAGAACACACTACAAAACATGTTATACTCAAAACAATTTCTTTTTTTTTTTGGCAGTTTTTGGCCAGGGCTGGGTTTGAACCCACCACCTTCGGCATATGGGGCTGGCGCCCTACTCCTTTGAGCCACAGGCACCACCCTACTCAAAACCATTTCTTTATCATATACCACTCGAAAAAAAAGAGCATCTTTCCATTCATAAGAGGTAATAAGAGATTATAAGAGAGTAGACATCAAGAGGAAACTAACTCTCATTGGCAGCCATTGAATCCAATTTCAATTTTTGAGTTTCTTGTTGCCAAGTTCTATCTATTTATAAAGGTCATCACTTTATTTTTATTCTTCCTTAGAGGTTTTCCAAAGGAAACAGGAAGTAATTACTTGTTTTTTTTGAAAGAATAAGACTCACACTATATTGCAATTACCACATACGTCCATTGGATGCTTTCATGCACCTAAGTGACATGTGAGGAGTTTAGAGTTTTTGTTTTTCTTGTGTCTTAAAACATTTTTCCTATTTCATCATTATTCATGAATTATTTAAAACTATACTTAAAAAAAAGAATGGTGGAACAATGTGGATTAGAATAATGATATAATCGTGAGATAAATCATCACAATTGCTCCATTCTCAGGTTTTCTATGACCTTGGCAAAATATGGCATTGTCTTCAAGAGGGTATAAAAAGGACAGAGACGCCATCTTTGTCATCTGCTCTCAGCTGGTGTGGAATGCAGTCGAAAACTCAGTTGTTTTCACTTTCAGTCTGTAGGGGCTGAGAAAAAAAAAAAATCAAGGAAGATGTTGTACAATCCTTAGATGACTCACAAGACAAAAGCCAAAAGACAGAAGGTCTCTAGACGGTAATGACAATGATGAAACTGGTCATGTAAGTGAAATCTAGGATCATACATCTACAGATAACAATATCCTCAATGAATGTTCTCAAACTCAAAATATGATGGGTGAAAGACATATTTCTACAGACCAAAAGGAAAGATGGTGTTCTTATCCAGTTAGCCATCCCACCAGAGGGCCCTTGTTATACAGTATTCTATCCCAAGAACCTGGACCATGTCGTTTTCTAAAAGATTTGGCAGTGTATTTTCATCTTTTATGAAGTTTGTGCACTGAAAATTGACTCAATATGTTTTATTAAGTGAACAAATGTGGAAGGCAGGTGTGGATACAAAAAGGTAACTGGGAGGAAACAGTAAAACTTGGTGGACTGGTCACTTTAAATGGTGTTTTTAATCTAAAAGGGAAAGTGCTTTGCAATTATGAAGCAAAGAAGATGGTCATCCTCTCTCTTCAACCGAGCTGTTTTTGAAGGCTTCAAAAATCTTTTCATGTGTTTTGACCGTGCAAATACAAGAAGAGGCTGACGCAGTACGAGTGAATTTGTCAGGCCAGAGCCATTACAATGGCTCACACCTGTAATCCCAGCCAAGGAGGGAGGATCACTTGATGCCAGGAGTTCAAAACCAGCCTGAGCAACATAGGGTTACCCTGTCCCTACAAAAAAGTAGAAAATGAAAAAAATTAGCCGGGCATGGGGACACATACCTGTCACCCCAGCTAAGGCCAGCTTCTGCAGGCTAAGGCAGAAGGACTTTTGAGCCCAGGATTTCAAGAATGTAGTGGCCAATGATCCCACTGCTGCCCTCCAGCCTGGGCAGCAGAGTAAGATCCTGTCTCTAAAATAAGTAATAATCATGGATAGAGCTGGAAAATATTCTTCTTAGCAAAGTATCCTAAGAATGGAAGAAAAAGTATCCAATGTACTCAGCCCTACTATGAAACTAATTTATAGCTTTCATAAGAAAGCTATAACCCAATTTTAGCCCAGGAACATGGAGAGAGGGGAAAGGGAGGGAAGGGGAGGTGGGGGTGGGTGGGTGGAGGGAGGGTGATTGGCGGGGATCATGTCTATGGTTCATCCTATAAGGGGACATGTGAATCTCTCTAAATGTAGAATATAAATGTCTTAACACAATAACTAAGAAAAAGACATGAAGGGCTATGTTAACCAGTTGGGTGAAAGTACTTCAAATTGTATAGAGAAACAGTACACTGTACCCCATGATAGTGTTAATGTACACTGTTATGATTTAATTAAAAATATAAAATATTTAAAAAATAATAAAATAAGTAATAATAATAAATACAAAGTTAAAAAAAAAACATTTTAAAAGGAGGGAACATATTAGAGATATGTTTCCAATCTGAGCCTGTATTTTTAAGACAGATGTTCCAGGTTCATACACAACACCTGATGGGCAGGTGGTTCTATTCAAAGGGTATTGCTCACTTGAAAATCAGGAAAATATAGAATAAGAAATCGGACTTGCTGTGTTTCAGTTCTGGTGTCTAATGTCTAATAGAGTTCTTTTTCAGTCCCCTTCCATTCTCGCTTCTACAAATTATATGTACAATGACTGATAAATATTTTAAAGGATCCATTGGATCCATATGGGAGATGGAAATGACTAATTTTTTAGGATAAACTGAGGTCTATGGAAGCAGAAACTTCCCAAAATATGTTCTGCAGAAGACTGCAGTCAAATACATTTGACAAACATTGAGTAAAAAGGACAAATAATGAAATGGGTTTTTCAACGCAGGATTTTTCTGAACCAATGTCCTAAGTTGGTTTGGCCAAGGGAATCTTTTTGGGGGTCAGGATATTCAATAAAAAAACTGTCATAAAAGGTAAAAAGACAGCAAGCCAAACCATATTTTTACTTATCTAAGATTAAATTTATAAAGGTTTCCCCTACTTTAAGGAAACCTCCTTCCTGAGAGAGCCCCACGTCAGCACTGGGGCATTCTGGCCTCTTTCTTGCCCTTGAGCTTGCCAAGGTACTCAGCCTCCAAGCCTCTGCTGCTCTTGCTCTTCTTCCTCTTGAAACACCGTTTCCCCACACTTGCTCATGGCATCCTCTTCATCATTCAGATCAAAACAAAAAAATGTGACATCAACATGCCTTTTCTGACCCTCCTACCTAAAGCAACCAACAGCCCACCCTGAGCCACTCACTCCCTCATTATGCTACTTCGTCTCCCTTGTAGCACTTAACAGTATCTCAAATCACCGTGTTTATCAATGAACTTGCTGTCTACACCCCTGAGAGAGTAAGCCCCCTGAGTGCAGGGCTCTGTCTTAACTGCTTAGAGCAGTGCTATGCACATAGTAGGTGTTTGTGTTGGAAATTACGGATTGACCCTCATCTGGGATTGCAACATCCTTCACAAGGGGCAGTTGCCTTCCCACAAGGCAGAAGCTGAAATGCTAAAACCACATTTCCCAGATGCCCCAGCAGCCAAAGTCCCAGTTATAATTTTAATTCCTCAAGTAGCAGGCAGTCATGCAAGTCTTGAATTTAGAGCTGTGCTCAGTGGAGGGACAAGCAGGGCATGAGGCGGCCACTGGGGGAAGGAGGCACAGATTGCAGCAGCTGCAGAGCAGCTTTGCAGTGGGCAGCCAGCTTTCTGCTGGTGACAAGGGGGACAGCTTTCTGTGCACTCATCCCTGAGAGCTCAGCCTACAACCTGACCTACCCTCTCAATGGCCATTTGATGCCTTGCAATAAAGTCTTTCTGCCGAAATGATGTTCTGCAATGTTCTGCAATGTTCTGCAACTAAACATTGATTAAAGCATCACCTGATAAATATGTGTTGACTTATAATGACACAGCATTTGGGGCACCCCAGATATGGGTTTGTGAGTTGGGGTCCTCCAGATGATTCCAGGGAAGCCTCTACACAGCCTTTAGCATGTGTAGAAAGTCGCTGGCAGAAAATGATATATTTTAACTGCCCTGAACACTTGGACACACCAAAGCTTCTCTGGACACCAGATAAGAAAGGGAGTGGCTCTGGGATTACAGTCTTTATGGGAAAGAGTGTGGGCTGCCTGAGCATCCATATTCTGGGGACCCTGAAGTGTGCAGTGCTGGGAGGCACCCTCAGCTGCATTAAATTCGTGTGACTCTTCAATTTCTTTCCTCCGATCTGGACTCACCAAGGAAAATTCCAAAATTCTTTCCTGGGGAGAGTTGCTTGCCCTCTAGGAATGAGGTGCCTGCCTGGGACTGGCGACCTCTGTCCTAGGGCAAATCAAAATTTGGGATATCTTGATAGAGAATCCAGTCGGGGCTATTTAGCTGCTATGAACCTGGTCAACCCTCAGTAAAATGATCAAATTGAGTTTCTGATTCACAAGAGCTGCTGATGGTGCTTTGGCCTGTGATATTCCCACCAGCCGCCCTATAAAGCAGAGCCCAGGAGTGACCTTCCAAGACTGTCACGCATCATGTTGGGTCCCTGAAGCTGCTGAAACTACCAAGTTTATTCTCTCACTGTTCTGGAGTCCAGATGTTTAGAATCAAAATCACTGGACCAAAATCAAGAGACCAACAGGGTCAGGCCTCTCTCCTCCAGAGGCTTTATGGGAGAAATAATTCCTTGCCTCTTCCAGCCAGAATGTGACTGCCAACATGCCCTGGGTTATGGCCACATCCCTCCAATCTTTGCCTCCATCTTCACATCACTTGAGTGTGTGTATGTGTGTGTGTGTGTGTGTGTGTATGTGAACTCTTAGTGTTTCTTTTATAAAGAAAGATACCTGTGATGGCAGTTAGAGACTACTCAGATAATCCAGAATAACCTTTCCATCTAAAGATTCTTAACTTAGTCACATCTGCAAGATCCTTTTTATCCAAATGAGGTAACTGCCTCCATCCTTCCAGGCCACCATAGCAAACTTCCATAAACTGGGTAGGCTATAAACAATAGAAATCTATTGCTCACAATCCTGGAAACACCAAGATCAAGTGTTGGCAAGACTAAGTATCTGGTAAGGATCT
>NW_003852511.1:3933552-3937705 GCF_000181295.1 Otolemur garnettii
CTGTGTCCTCACATGGGGAAGGGATTGACAGTCTCTTCTATAAGGACACCTCCCGAAGGCTCCACCTCCTAATGCCACCCCCTTGGGGGTTAGGATTTCAACATAGGAATCCAGGAGAGAACACAAACATTCAGCAGTAGTATTTATAGATTATAGGGAATATAGGGAATCTCCCCTGATATTTGGGGAGCAGGCAATTATTCATCTTACTACACTGGCCCTGACTGGAAAATTTTGTTTTGAGATCTTTCCCAATTATTCAATAGGAATGCCACCATATCTGTCCACACCTAACCTCACTTCCATTTAGTTTTCCCTTGAAGGATCTAGTGCAGAGAGAGGAAAAGAGTTAAATATTATGGCTGCTAGACACAGGGAGCTGATAATTGGGTGAGTCAGGGAGTTGATAAGTAGGTGAGCCAGGGAGCTGATAAGTGGGTAAGCCAGGCTCTGATCAGGTGTGGACACCCAGCTGAGAGCAGAAAATGAATAAACAAATTGCTAAAGCATCAGCAAAATGTATTCAGCTGCATCTGATAGTCCCAGAAAGAGTCAAGTAGTTGGCATGGCCATAGGAGTATTAGACCTGGTATGCTTTTGGAAAAGGCCACTCCCAAGTGAAGGCCGGCTTCCTTGACAACTACAGCCCCCATCTCATTCACTTTTAAGGCCAAGGAGGAAGAAGGAGGGTCAGAGAGCGAAATGAGAATAGGAGAGTAGGAATAGATGGCTGCCTGGATCCAAGGGGCTACTCAACAAAGAACAAGAAAAGTGAAGAGATGAAGCAATCATCTGGATAAATTCAGCAAAAATAAAAAGGAGCAATGGGACCTGGGAGCTTTCTAGCCAAGGCCAGTTGTCTATGCCATTAAACCCACCAGACAATTATTCAAACTTCCCTTCACTTGGGCAAGGCAACAAAAACCTGACATGAGGATGGGTCTAGAGGCTCCTGATTATTCTCCCATCATTGGCACGAAGTCAAGCCATTGACCTGGGTAGAAGTAAAATAAAGGTGTCAAAGTGGTGCCTGAACATTGCTATATAAAATGTTGACATAAGCACCACGCTGTTTGGCAAACTGCGATATTCATTCACTCATTTGATAACTATTTAATAAGTTCCTGGAGTATATGAGGTATTAATTAATCCGAAGTGAATCTTGCTCTGAGGAGCTCACAGTCTAATCAAAGAAATAGAACACAGTCATAAATAATGTTATTAGTGTTATTAATGTTTATTAATAAAACAATGAGTTAGCCACCCTTGTTCCCATTTGATGGATGAGAAAAACTCAAGTGTATAATAAACACCTTATTTAGAGTCATGCAGTTAGTGACAGAGCCTGGATTTGTACCACGTCTCTCACTGCTGAAACCCACACTTTTTTCACCTTGATTCTAAGGTTTTCTAAGGAAGAAACCTTTGAACTGGTCCTTCAAAGCTATATGGGATTTGAACAGGTGGAGATGAAAGAAAGGGCACTTAAGGTAGGGGAAATGAGTACAGAGATATTATAGGGATATTACAGAGACCTGGGGAATCAGAAGAAAGAGGAAGTTTGTGGATGGAAATCATGAGCTCAACTTTTACAGCATCTCTGAAGGACTTCTAGGACATGCAGGAGGGAAAAAAAGAAACAAGAGCAATCGTTTGGAAATACAGCACTGAAACCCCCACAGAGAAGCTTGGGCCAGATATTTAGACTGGCTGTCCTCACTGACGCAGAAAGGAAGGGTGGACGTTATAAATTTACAAAGGCCGAGAGTCAACAGTGAAAAGACAAAAGAGGAGAAGAGAAGAGAGTTAAGGAGGGTGGGGAACCTGCAGCCTCTTCCTGGGCTTTGGGAAGTTGTACCTTTAGAAAATGGAAGAAAGGAATGGAAGATGAAAAGGAGTAGCAGGTGAGCTAAGAAAGCCCACCATTCCAGAACCTAAGGAAGCAGAGAGTCTAAGTGAAATGAGTGAATCCCTGACAAATTCTGCAAGAGGATCAAGAAAAAGCTACCAGATGGCCAACTAGGAGGGTCTCGGTGACCTTTAAATAAGGCAATGGAAATGGTAAGAACGGATCGCCCCTTCAAGAACTCTGACAGCGAAAGGGAGGGAAGAAAGTCTGAGCAAGGAAAAGAGGATCTTTACAGAAAAGTTCTGCATAATTAAATTGCCTTTTGGATCTCTCCATCTTTCTTACTTCTCCCTCACTCATCTCCACTGAGAAGTAAACCGGTTCTGGCCAAGGGAATCAGTCAAGATGGTAACACTGATCTGTGCAGAAAGAAGTTGATAAACTTTCTGGTAAGACTTGTCACCCAAAATAGTACCACATAGGCTGGTGACTGGAAAGAATAGCAAGGTTTAGGAAGGTGTGTTTGTTTGTTTGTGTACTAGATGGTTAAATGTGTTTGCAGGGGGCTGCTCTAGGTTGAGGGAGAGAGTAAAGATGCTTTACAATTCTAGACAAGCGTGTTAGTCTATTGTGTGCTTCTCTAAAGGAAATTCATGAGGCTGGGTAATTTATAAAGAAAAGAGGTTTATTTGGCTCACAGTTCTGCAGACTGTACAAGTATCACACCAGCAGCTGCATCTGGTGAGGGCTTGAGGGAAATTCCAAACAAGGCAGAAGGTGAAGGGGGAGTAGGTGTGTCACATGGTGAGTCAGGGAGCAAGAGCTGGAGGAGGTAGTGCCAGTGCCAGGCTCTTTTAAACTAATAACGCTAAGAAAGTGAGAACTCACTCATTATCACCACTGTGGAGACAGCACCAAGCCATTCATGAGGGACCTGCCTCCATGACCCAAACACAAGGCCCCACCTCCCACATTTGTGATTAATTTCAACATGAGATTTGGAGGACCCAAACATCCAAATCACACCAACGAGCATGGAGAGAGAGGGGACAAAGTCACATCAGTAAGGGCTTGCTTCGAGAGAAGAAGGGATATTTCTTTCTCTGAGATGTCCTTGAAAAACAAAAGAAAGAAAGTTAACAATGATGAGAAATTAGAGGTGGAGAACCAGAGAAGATTGGGCAATTTGTACCAATCTTCCCAATGAGGAAAAACATACAAAGTGCATAAAATACAAAAATTATCTTCCTGAAGGCATCACGTACGAGTGAAGAATTAACAAGCCAGGTACTGAGGAACAAAGAGGCCCGGGAGGTAAGCCCAGGGCCTGAAACCACTCTTCTAAACTGGTGGATGGCAGAGAGATGGCAGGCTGAGCAGCACAGCATCCTACGGCTAGAGGATCAGATATGTGGTTCCCGGGTAGGTGCCCCAGGAAGACCCTTATCTTTAGGGTGTGATCCTGAAGAAATTGACTGTAGAAGAAAACATTAACCAGAAATAGTCAAGCCTTTGCAGACATTACAGCTCACCTTCAAATCATTTCAACCACAACATTGGATTGAATTAATCTCAGGATACTGATGCCCCCAAGTTCCTGACAAAAACAGAGTAAATGCTCCTTGGATGAAGATAGCATTATCCTAGGCCTCAAATTATTTCCACAATTAATTTTGTAAATATGTTCATTGTATAAAAGCCAAAATAACCAAATAAGAGGAAAAGATAACAGGAATAAAAAAATAGCAGAACAACAGAGAAGAGAACAATGGACCCTCGAATGGTCTCCAGATGTTGGTGTTATTACGAATAGATTTAAAATAAGCATGCTTACTATGTGCAAGAAGATTTTTTAAAATTTCAGAACAGATTTGAAAACCATGTGAAAAAAAGAAATTCTAGAACTGAAGAATACAATAACCAAACTTAACAAGTCACAGATAGGTTTCATAGGACATCAGATAAAGCTGAAGTAAATTGGATGTGGGATCAGGAGAAAATATTCAGAATGAAGCGTGGAGGAATGAAATAATGAAAAAGACAAAGGAGAGGGTAAGAGAGAGAAATAATAGACTAAGAATGTTTAATAAAATATATATCTAATTGGAACCCTAGAAGTAACAGTGAGAAAACAGGAAATATTTGAAGAGGAGCAATATTTGAAGAGATAATGACTGATTTTTTTCCCCAAAACTAATTAAACACATAAAGCTATAGATTCAAGAAGACCTTTAAAAACTCCAAGCATGATTAGTATAAAGAAATATACATCTGGCTCGGCGCCTATAGCTCAACCGGCTAAGG
>NW_003852511.1:3937976-3939209 GCF_000181295.1 Otolemur garnettii
AAAACCAGAGCAAAGAGAAACCACAGAATAAGAGATAGATCACTGTCAAAGTGGCAATAATTAGACAGACAGATGATTTCTCAAGAGAAACAAGGAAATATAGAAGATAAAGGATAGCCTTAACATGTTAAAAATAAATAACTGTCAACTTAAAATTGTATGCCCAAAGTAAAACCCTTCAAGAATAAAGAAGAACTAAAGATAACAAGCCAAAAATGAGAGTATTATCACTCACACATTAAAGACTACTTTTCAGGGTCAAGGAAAATAGTTCCAGATGGAAAGTCAGAGATGCAAGAAGAAAATAAATACATTAAAAAAAAGTAAATAGATACAAATGAACAGCAACTATATGAAAATTTCTTAATGTTGATTAAAAATATATATTACTTAAAATATATGACCGTAATAATATAAATTTTGGAAGAGGAGTAAAGAGAGTTAGTGTTTCAGAGTTCTTGAAGTACCTGAAAAGAACACACAGTGCCAGTTAACATGAGAGTGCACACTATAATCTTGGGGTTGATCACCAAAAGAATAGTAAAAGGAATATGCAATTTCCAAAGTAATGGAGGAAATGAATGTTAAAAACGACCAATACACAGTGGTGCCTGTGGCTCAAAGGAGTAAAGTGCTGGCCCCATATGCCAGAGGTTCAAACCCAGCCCCGGCCAAAAACAAACAAACAAACAAACAAAACCAATACAAAAGACACAATAAAATGAGAGAAAGATGAGCATATAGCATGGGTGGTACAAATAGAAAGCACTCAATAACATGATATATTTAAATTCAAATAAGTCAGGGATTGCATTAAATATAAATGGACTAAATGCTCCAATCAAAAGACAAAGATTACTAGGCTGGATTAATTTTTTTAAACTGTATCATGTTTGCAAGAGAAGCTTATATTAAAGACACAAAATAGATAAAAGTAAAAGTGTAAAAAACTATATTCCATCAAATCCAAAGAGAATTGGAGTATCTATTGGCATATCTAACAAATTAATTATCATATAAAATAGAATTCAAGGCAAAAAGCATTACTAGAGACATTGCCCAGTAATAAAACTTAAACTTCCAATTTTGCAGGAAGTTATAATAGCATAAAATTATGTATACCCAATACCTCAAAATATACAAAGTAAAAAGCAGCATATCTATACACAGAAAAATCCACAGTCATAATGATACTTCTCTCAACATCTAATAAAAAAAGCAGTCAAGGCTCAG
>NW_003852511.1:3939425-3947103 GCF_000181295.1 Otolemur garnettii
AAAAAAAAAAAAAAAAAGCAGTCAAGTCAGAAAGAATTATAGAAGATTCAAACAACAAAACTACAATCTAATCATTATATAGATAGAACTGAGCTTACAACTACTAATTCTTTTCAAGCACATAAGGAACAGTTTTAAAAATTAACCATGTGCTGAAACATAAAGCATGTTTTAGCAAATATCAAATGACTGAAATTATACAAAATAAACTTTTTACTTTCTAAAAAGTTACAGTTAAAGTAGAAATTGATAACAAAATATGATTAGAAAATTTCCATGTATTTGAAAATTCAGAAATATGTCTGAATAACCCATGAAAAATCAAAATGGAAAAAGCACATTTCAATGGAATGATAATGAAAGTACTGCATATTGAAGATCATGGGATGAGGCTAAAGCTTTGCCTATGTGAATACTTATAATTTTAATTACATTTATTAGATTATAAGAAAGTTTTAAAATCAATTAACCAAGCAAGCATCTCAAGAAGTTAGAAAAAGAACAGAGAATTAAGCCCTAAGAAAAAGAAGAGAAGAGAAAAGTTAAGTGCATGATTTAATGCACTAGAAAGCAAACATAAAATATGTGTTGCTACGTTTATATGAAGTTATAAAAACAGGCAAAACAGGCTCGGTGCCTGTGGCTCAAGTGGCTAAGGCACCAGCTACATATACCCAAGGTGGCGGGTTTGAATCCAGCCCGGGCCCACCAAACAACAATGAGGGCTGCAACCAAAAAATAGCCGGGCGTTGTGGTGGGCACCTGTGGTCCCAGCTACTTGGGAGGCTAAGGCAGGAGACTCGCTTGAGCCCAGGAGTTGGAGGTTGCTGTGAGCTGTGATGCCACAGCACTCTACTCAGGGGGACAGCTTAAAAAAAAAAAAACAGGCAAAACAAATGTCTAAACTTTAGGCATGGTAGTGGGCATTTGTAATCCCAGCTACTTGGGAGGCTTAGGCAGAAAGATCTCTTGAGCCCAAGATTTTGAGGTTGCTGTGAGGTATGATGCCACAGCACTCTACCCAGGGCAACAGAGTGAAATTCCGTCTCAAAAATTAATTCATTAATTAATTTAATTAACTTTGTTTTTTTAAAAAGCCATGAAAGAGAAAAAAAGAGAATCACGGAAGACAGGAGAAGGGAAGATGGAGGGAGCGCTTAGAGGTGGAAAGGAAGGAAGTCGTCGGGTTGGGGTACATGTTGTGTGGTCTCGGTCCTTTCAATAATGCTTGAGGCAAGACGTCCTGGAGAGATCAAGGGTCCGAGGGGCCTGGACAAGACTTGAAGCAACCCCATGAGGAATGTAGAGGGCTGGGGGTCCACAAGCAGGGAGAGTCCCTGAATAAACCCCGCCGAGCACAGGTGGCAAATTCAGACGTCCCACAGAAACAGGGAGCCACTTCATAAATGCTGTCATTTGGGGTATGGATCGGTGGCATGGAATTCTCATTCTCTGGCTCCAGGCAGACTTTCTCTGTCATTTCAGAGATGGTGGCAAAATGGTCAGTGTGTGTCTCGAGTGAGAAGCCGCAGCTGCCTCTCGGCTCCAACTAGTGGTCATTCCAGAGTGAGCAGAGACCCACCACCACCACCTGCCCTGCAACTCTGCAAGTTGAGCTAAACATCTGGATTTTCTGACCATCTCCTATTTCTTAAATGTTGGCAACTAAATTAAGTTACTGTAAATATCATTCAGGCCAAACAAAACCCATCTTACATTTCAGATGGGGGTGGGAGGGTGAGATCTCTGGGTGAACCAGTTTGTTCTTGAGCAAGTCACCTTGGTGTGTGGCTTTCTCCAGGATCAGATCTGGGGTAAGACAAGTCTGGATAGCAAAAGAACAAGAGAGATGTGAGACAGAGTGTCATTGAAGCAGCTCACTGTAAGATCCACAAACCCAGAGGAGCCTAAGGAACCCAGGGCCTAGAGTGAGATCAGAGACTTAAATTCCCCACGAGGACAAAGAGCCGAGTTAGGAGAAGCAAAGGGATAAAAGAGTCCGAAGGAGTTTCAGCATCCAAGAGCTCCAAAAATAAACCTTTCCTTTTTATCACTTTTCTCTTTTTGCTTTAGTTGCTCTCAATTCACTTTTTTTTTAAGAAATTCTAACAATTCCGCAGGCAACCCGAAGTGTGACCCAAACAAAGTAACTCGGGGCTTTGTGGAGCTGGCTTCAAAGGGAGGCTCACACACCGCCTCTTTCCAAAGGACCCAGTCATGGATTCAGGCCTAGGAAGACAAGGCCACAAGCAACAGGGCTCCCGCTCCTCTGCCCCATCCCCGGTGACTGCCTTCCAAGAAGCGCTGGCACGGCAGAAGCAGCCAACGGTGAGAGCGAGAAGCGGTCAGCCGTTTGGAGAAGCTGGATGGGGCGGGGCCAGTGGACAAACATCAGCATTTGGGAAATAGGGCTTTGGCTGGACAAAGTTCACTGTTGTTTTCCAAGAAGGAAGAGCCTGATTGAGCCACCCTAGAGAACAGGGAGAGGAGCAACGAGAACCGAGTGTTGTCTCCAAACTTCCGAGACACACAACATGCTTGGCCACCCAATGGTGACCAGAGCTATTGTTTGTCCCCCTCAGGGCAGAGGGCAGGTGGCAGCGTGGGGGCAGAAGTGGGACGACAACAGACAGGCAGTCAAGACAAGACCAGAAGAAGGTGATAGAGACCAAGACGAAAGGAAACACAACCAAAAGGCTTTATGTCCTCTAAATGTGCTGCGCAAATCCATTTAAATTCATTTTCCTTGAATTATTCCACCTTGAACATTTGGAACAACTGTTCAACCCAGCCAGCACTTCCCTTTTGAAGTAGTGAGCTTTCCATTCCTAGCAGAGTCTGAGCAGCAGCTCAGCTGTGACCCACTGGAAATTCTATTAAAAGGATTGAGAGGTGGAAATAGATGGTGTCTAATGCTTAGATGGTAATTTAGCAGAAATGGATAATCCCTGGCAAATAATACCCTTTCTGAGTATCCTTGTGTCACTGAAAGGCACTCAGACAAACCAGACTGTTTGCAAATTATCTGCAAATTAGCTGATTGAAGGTTCCTGGGTATGAAGCAGGGCTTATTTTAAGAAATTAAGTGAATTTAGATAATAGTTGGATTGAAAAGTAACAAGTCCAAAAACAATTTAGAAATAGGACAGCTTCCCTTTTTTTTTTTTTTAACTCTATACATTTTTAAAAATCGTTTCTAGGGAAGTGCCTGTGGCTCAAAGGAGTAGGATGCCGGTTCCATATGCCAGAGGTTCAAACCCAGCCCCAGCCAGAAAAAAAAAAAAATGTTTCTAATAGACCATGTTAAGAAAGGCTCTTTTGTAAATGACTTAAATAGTTTTTAAAAGTCATTATTGCTTTTTAACTCAATAGAAGCATTTTTTAATTTATCTAATAGCATAGTAATTTTTATGCTTTACATATTTATACCTACAACACCCAGCCCTGCACCTGGGACATTATAGGTGCCCAAAAGGTGCTTGTTGAATGAATTGATTATAAAAACCAAGCATGTAAATTGGACATTTCTGCGACAAAAATTATGTTTTGGACACTTGTTATACATCAGTGACAGAACCAAGTAAACACTCGTCCTCATAATGACCCCTCCCATGCATTTGGTACAATTATCCCCATTTTACAGATGACTCAACTGAGGCTGGTAAATAACAAAAGTCTGGATTCAAGGCCAGGTCTGTCCAACTCCTGAGCTGAAGCTCTCAGCTGGGGCATTACATTAAATCTCAATCCTATGCTTGGTCTACAAATTTTTAATGTTGCATGTGGTACATTCAGCAAATGAAAACTGGCAAGGAGGCTCATGGAATGGGATGGCAGGGCCGAGAGAGCAGACTTCTCCACCTACCTCCCCAGCTGCTTCTGCTGCTGGCTGGGGCCTTAAGCTCCACAGCCTTCCTTCCCCCAGGCCTAAATCATTCCCAGGCCCTTTGTTCTTCCCAACAGCTGCTTAGCAAATTCCTTGATTTGAAATTACGATCCCTGGTTGGAGTGCTACTTAAAATAATTTTGCCAAATGTTCCCTCCGTGTTGATGAATATAATGGATGAAAATGTAAAGAGCAAAACACACACACACACACACACACAATTAAATATTCACTACGTTGAAGACAAAATTTTAAAAAATCATAGAAGCTGCATGCGTAGCTTTGGTTTGGCTCTGAAGGATTCATTCCCCCAGGAAGCTGACCAAATGCTGGACTTCTGTGAGCATGTGGCGTGGCTGGGAAAGTGAGCTGTTGGCAGGTAGGGACTGCTACAGATGGAGGGAGCAAAGGTCAGGGCGTGTGTGGGGTTTGTTTAAGCGTGAGTCAGAGGAGTGGGGGTCGGCCTGGGTTTCCAATTTCCAATTTCCTGTGCAAGTCACCAAGTGGCACTTCTCCCCTTCCCCAAAAGCCTTTTATGCACCGCTTGGGAACAAAGGACGATGCAGTGGGGGTGGGGAGCATAAACAACAGAGACAGGCCAGGTCTTCTTTCTCTATGGTAGAGACGCCTCGAATTGGGAAGAGTTCAGATTCGGAAGAAGGCCGGACGAAGGATAGACCACGTGAGTCTGGAATTGTGGTCAGCTGAGGCCTAACATTCATGGGCTCCTCGCCCCGGGCCCTCTGCACAGCCCAGACCTGAGGGACACGCTGTGGCTCAGGCTCCTGAGAAATAGGTCCTGTCAGTCCCCCACACTCTATTGCCCCCTAGCAGGTGGCATCCACGTAGGTGATTTCCTCATTTACTATGGTGTCTAGGCTTGAGCCCTGAGAAGCACTAAGTAGGGAGAGATGAGCAGATCCCAAGCAAAGAGGTGGCCGCTGTGAGAGCCTCTCTCAAATGTTCCATACCAAAAATAGCCCTGGCATCAAGGAGGCGCTACAGTGGGCCAAGCCTTGCGATCAGGCCTGCCTCCAGCTCAGGATTCCAGGAGTGCAGTGAGGAGCTCGTGCCTCCTGGGGCCACCTGCAACTGCTCTCTGAAAAATCTGTCCCTCTGCAGGATTCTGCCCATTGAAGGTCTCTGTCTGTCTGACAGTGTCCTTCAAGCCTTCCCACATGCAATGGCCCAGGTTGTGCTGAATCACGACAAGCTGGCCGACTGCACTTGGCCGGGGCTCCATGAACCCTTCTCCCTGAAATGATCTTCTGCCCAATGCAGAGCTCTGTTGCTGCTTGGGCATTGGATGGCCCCACAGCCTTGGAGAGCAGTGAGGTGTGGGGGTGCAGCAGCCTCTGGGCCAGACAAGTCATAGGTAGACCCACTGCTTCTGATTGGGGAAGCTTCCTGCTCCTTGCTAAGCCTCAATTTTCTCATCTGTTAAATGGGTATAACTGTGTCTACTTTGCCAGGTGGTTTGTGATGGGTAAATGAACGTGCCCTGGTTGTCCATTTCCACCAGGAACGGCAGGAGCACCCACCTGCAGGCCAGAACAGAGGAGAGGGCGTCTTTACATGCAGGGGTGCTGCCGTTCCTTGTCGCATCCTCAACCACCAATACTGTGGGCTTGGTGTGCGTCTGGATAGGTGGTCTACTTTCCACATTCTCTCCAGAACAAGACCCTGGCCCAGCTCCGTCATGGCATGGACTCCACTCCCAGCCCCTGCCAGCTGTGCACCTCTCACCAGGCCGTGGCAATTGCTCTTTCTCTCTTAGACCCCCAAGGATCCCTGGGCACTCTTCCTCTTCCCAGCAAGAGGCTGAGAATATCTCAGGTTCCCCACTATCTCCTTTCCACCCTGTTCACCCAAGAGATACCAAGAGGGCGCAGGACTGGCTGCCCAATTTATCACCGATTTTGTTTGAAATGACTAGTGTGTAGCAAGTAAAAAAAATTAAATGTTGTCTGACTTTGAACTGGTTTGGTTATTGCCTTTAAACTCTCTAGGAATGATGCACCGCATGGCTGGGACCGGGTCAGGCCCACCCCTGTGCCCTTCTTGGTGACTGCTCACCCGGGAACACATCTTCAGGAGTCTCCTGGGTCATAAAGGGTCACTCTCTTCTCTCTTTTGAGGCCCTTGACATAAAAAATGATTCGCACCGTGGTTCGCATCTCTACTCCAGGAGCAGTCAGGAGAGAAGGCTGCTGAAAAATCTCCCAAATAGGGTGCTTTGCTCCCCCTGGAAGCTCATTCTCGGGGCCCTTGAGCAAGCAAAGAAATAACCTGTCCCCAGAGATCCCCACAGGCATCTTTGAGGCCTCATTTTTCTTTTTGTGTTTTCTCCCCTTTTTGCAGACCTCTGCATTTAAGGAGGAAATGCTGTCAGCAGAAAGGACAGGAAGCTTCGCCCCTGACCACCTCCGGACCCAAGTCCCTCTCCGCAGGGAGGCCGGGACCGCTCCATCCACTTGTGCAGACCCAGGTAGGACAAGAACAGAGCACCCTGTGCACCTCATGCAGGTGAGGTCCTGGAGAAGTTTCTGGAAAGAGGAAACAAATGTTTACACCATGTAATAAATATGACTTAAGTCATAAATAACCCTGACGGCTTATAACAATTCTGTGCCCCCAGCCAGCCCTTCACATCTGTCTCCCATAGCAGCCTTCTGGGGGGGGATTCTTTTTACTTTCACTTCACAGATGAGGAAATAGAGACCAAGGAAGCAACGGGATACCCCAGGTGACACCATGAGTGACAGAGCCAGACCCAAACCAGCTCTGTCTGAAGTTGAAGTCACTCCAGGGGGTTCCACAGTGCAACGTACCTCATCAATCACGAATTATCACCTCCTTAAACTGGGAAACTGACACTTCTGAAAGCAAATACATTTCCAAACTTGGGGTTAATGATAAAGCTGGAACAACGTAAAAGACTCACTGTTCCTCTCCTTCATTATCAGTACGTGCCTTAGATTCTGATGCCAAGTCAAATTTCTCCAGAACTACATCCTCAATGGCAACTTGTTAAAGAGTAAATCAAAGTTTGCTTTAAGAGAAAAGTAAATACTCCCAACTTTCCATACAATGCTGGACCCTGAGTTCACTTCCTGGTTCCACTGTTGACTCAGGTTGCGATTCCAGATAAGCGAGACACACACTTACGGCCCTGGCCCCAGTGCGCAAAACAGGGCGTCAGCCAGGGCACCCCCCACCCGGAACACGGGGAGGTGGAAAGGGGCATCTCCAGTACAGACAAAGGGCTCCACTACAAAGCTCCTCCTGCAGGCCCCAGCGCCTCGTCCTGGGTCTCTAATTGGGAGGAAAGGGGTCACCCGTTTGTCGCACCACCAATAAAACTCTGCCGTCCTTTGGCTCTGGACTCCCCCATCACTGTTGGGAGTGAGGTGGGAAGGGCCGTACCTTGGGACTCTAGTGGCAGGGAGGCATGAGAACAAAGTCAACAAGAGGCCACGCCAGTCGCACAGCCAGCATTTTCAAAGAAACAAATAAAAATAGCCAGAAGTGGGTCAGCACTTACAGTGAGGTTAGAGATGGGAAACTGGGCCAGGCTGCGAGTGCCATGTGGGGGATGGAAGATTTTATACATACAGACTCTGCTACTACCTTTCCAAGCTGGTTCCTTGTTTCTGTCTGTTCATCTCCTGGCTTTTAGGTCCCTAGGAAACACACTCACATGGCCAAAATGAACAGTGGGATATTAAATCCTTGCTCCAGCCTCTCAAGTCCAAGCCTTCCCCCTTTTTTCTGAGGCTGAGGGAAAAAGAT
>NW_003852511.1:3947434-3957137 GCF_000181295.1 Otolemur garnettii
GGACAACCCAGAAAATAGTTCTTGTTCTCTCTGTAACCCTAAGGCTTTGGCAGTTTTTGTTAGTTCCCACACTTGGCAGGATTACATTTCCTTGTGGCCTCAGTGACGTGGTTGAGGCAGATTTATCGAGCTTGCCAAAAAGAGAGAGAGAGCGAGAGAGCAGGAAACTGCTGTGCAGTCATCCTGGGCTTGGTTTTAAGTTGCAAATAATCAAGGCCAAGACAGAGGAATTGGCAAGATGGGGTCATTTGATGAGAGTGGGCACATTTCACTGGTAATTTGCTAGAGCACTGACATATACGCTAGTCTCAAAGGTTATCTCCTTTCAATTCACTGAAAAATAAAAGGAGGTCTCAGGCTGGGCCAAAGAACGTAAATAACACGTACATGCACATACACACACACGCACATGTGCACGCCTAAGACATGAAGCAGAGAAATACAGGCAGGGGGATTCCAGAAGGAATTTGGGGTGGAAGAAGGTTCTACCTCTTCACCCTGTTTTCCTCCTGGAGGGAAAGAGGAGAAGCCGTTGCCTAAATGCAGAGTCAGCCCACGAGCTGCCACGCGTGACTCTCTCCGGGACAGACAGCAGAGCAGGAGGCCCTGGCTGCAGTTTCTGATGCAGAATGTGCTTGGGGACCAAGACAGCCCCACACGTCCAGCAGCAGAACGTCCCGTCTGTGGTCAGTTAGCCATGTCCCACAGGAATGGCATCTGCATTCACTTTACTTAAGAACTTGAGTATGGATCCTGGGAGCATCTGCCCAGCAGAGTCTCCAGCTGGCTGGGAGAGGGTCAGGTTTCTAGAAGATGTGGTATTGACCTATTCTATAACCCCCCAGAAGCCAGTGATACAGAAAGCTCTGAGTGTGTTCTTTCTTAATTATAAATGTTTTAAAAGACCTATTTGTTATGAATCTGGCCTAAAAGC
Source organism: Otolemur garnettii (assembly GCF_000181295.1). NCBI lineage: Eukaryota > Metazoa > Chordata > Mammalia > Primates > Galagidae > Otolemur > Otolemur garnettii. Next base: position 3,948,369 of record NW_003852511.1, read on the forward strand.
TGATGAATCCAACAAAGATCGACTAGGGGAAAAAAATCTACAAGAATACATGATTTTTACTTTTTTTTTTTTTTAATCTTGGGGTTTTGGGGGGTAGAATTTCAGAGGAGTAGGGGTGAAGAGAGATAAACTCCTTAAAACCAAGGGCAAAATTCCCTTCTCTGTTACCAGTTGCAAAAAAAAAAAAAAAAAAATGACAAAGTCACACAAGAGAGGAAATGAAAAGGGAAATTTTTAGACTTCTCATCTGTCCAGAAAGCCCCGGGCCTGTTTCAGAACCGCGACGGGGCAACCGTCAGGCCTGCGGTCACCGCAATCCCAGGAGGCCTTGCGTCAGCGGCCATTCTATCAATAAGGAAGTACAATCACCAAACCACAAGCCAGCTCCCTCTCTAAGCCCACATGTTGCTTGAGAGGGTTTTAAAACAAGAGACTTTCCTGTTTTTGAAACCTGTGAATCCACAGGTCTTACAGGTTACTCAAATTATCTTATCACTTGCAGCAACCCCTGGCATGCATTTCAAAACTGCTTACTCTAATCTTCCCCTCCCCGGGAAGCCCAGACATCCATTTACTCACCAGAATCCTTATTTGCAATATCGTGTTGCCAACTGCTGACACAGAAGGAAAAAAAATACTAGTTATACATTAAGCTTTAAGGTTAAAATATCTGTGCCAGACACCATAGATTCACTGACCTGAAGGCAGAAGATGACCACACTGAAGAAAACTCAGCAGTTTTGTGGTTATGGCAGAGCTCCTTACCAGGGCCTGGCTGGTCTTCAGGCAGATGCGTGCACACACATTTGCAAATACAGAGGAAGAAATTCTCACCATTTTACAGGAAACTGTTATATTTATCATAGGATGTACAGCAGATCTGTTGGACATGTTTAAGTACAAACAAAAGGCACCTCAATTCACCTGCGAGGTTGCTGTCATGCTGCTGGAAAATCACTGTTAGGAAATCGTAGCTAGAGGACTCTTTGGGGACACGGGGGAGGCATGTCAACTCTCCAATCTAAATCCTTGATGGTATGCAAGGCAGACTTGTTTTTCTTTGGAACAAATAGAAAGATTCAGATTAAAGAGTACATTCTAGAACTGATGAGATAAATCCACAAATGTCTCTCTTTCCTGCTCAGCTCAGCAGCTTGAGAAAGGTGAGCCAACCCTAACAACGGCATTTGATAGCCATTTCCTGGTCTGACTTCTAGCCTGGCCGGGGGCCACTTGGCGTTGCTCAAGCCAAGCCTGCAGACTTCATCACACACTCTCTCGCTGGAAGGGTTCCTCATACGGCCGACCTGAGGCTCGCAGAGGACGTCCAGGAGGTAGTTCACATTCTGTTTCCAGTGACGGCCCAATCAGAGTGAGAATAAACAACAAGTGAACTTTATCCTTCGACTGCCACCCGTGACCTCTAAGTTCGCTTCACAGATTCCACACGGCAATAATGAATCTAGCAGACACTTATCTAACCTCACACTTTTCCACCTTTAGGGGTTAGAATCGACACTTAGCTCACCAAAAAAAAATTTTCCAAAAAAGAACCTGCTCTCAGTTTGAACACACTGGTATTTTGTTTATGCTATTTTATTTTTCTGCATTCCAATAAATCTGCTAGCCCTGAGAGGTGGAGAGAGACACTCTGAAAGCCATTATGTTGTGATTTTTCTGTTTGAGAGAGGCTTCTTTCAAAATAGCCAAAATGCTCTCTCTTCTGAGCTGTGGAGTGTGAATGACTCCACATCAAAAAGTGTCAGAAGAAAATCTCTCAAAGATGATGACCGGCCTGCTGTGGCCTAGAGCAATACATCTGCTGGGAGGAAATACAGTCAAAGAAAAGAATTCCAGAGAATTCCAGACTTCCCACATAGAGCCGGTAGGTATTTTTAATCACAAAAACGAATGCGTTGACAAATGACCTACCGTGTTTGTAGGGAAGGCACACTCTTCTCCAACCATGTTCTTAAAATAGTAACTTTCTTTCCTCCTTTGGAAAAGCCATTGCAACAAAACTGACATAAAGTAAATATGGAACAGTCTTCTGATCACTTTAGACTGTGGTATCTAGGACCCTTAGGCCTGAACATTCTTGCTTGACTGTGACTGAGATTGCTGGATAATTTTTTTTTTTTTTTTTTGCAGTTTTTGGCCAGGGCTGGGTTTGAACCCGCCACCTCCGGCATATGGGGCCAGTGCCCTACTCCTTTGAGCCACAGGCGCCGCTCTTGCTGGACAATCATTCAACCACCCTCTTGCTCAGGGTATGTAGACTGTGGCTCTGGCCTTCTCTCCAGGGGTTAAGCATAGACTAGTGAAGAAAACCTTGAAATCCCCTTGTATGCCACTGCGGACACTCACACCCAGGCCTGTGCCACCATGCCTTCTGTAGGCTGCATGTTCTCTGCTGTCCAGGGCCTGCCAACTCCATTGCCAACAAGGGCACTAGGTACTGGGCACTTCTGACGAAGGACTCTGCAGTGGATCCTCCCATAACTTAATGGAAGTTCTCCATTTGGGGTCATTACCAACCTACTCAGACCAGTAAAGCATAGAGGAAAATAAAATATAGAGATGAATATAAGATGTCATGGAGTGGGGATGATTGATGGGTGCAAAAATATAGTTAGATAGAATGAACAATATTTGATAACACAATAAAGTGACTCTAACCAGCAGCGAGTTAGAATATACTTTAGAAGAGCTCAAAGAGTGGAGTTGGAACGTTCCTAGCACAGAGATGTGATAAATGCTTGAGGTGATTGACACTCCAGTTTCCCTGATTTGATTAATTTATATCATGCGCCTGTAGCAAAATATCACAGGTATGCTATAAAGATAAATAACTATTATGTGCCCATAATAATTAAATATACATATATATATATGATATAGCCTTCATTTGTGTCTATAAAAAGCTCCTAGTATCGTCCTTTCTCACTCTCTTTATTTGGAATAACAAAATACCCCAAAAGGAATTCCATCAGTGTTAGTTTGAGATATTTATAGAGATTGCCTAGAAGAATGGCTATTGTTTCTTTTTTTAATGCAAAGAAATGTAAAAGTTTGTATAGTTATTCTTGAAGCTGTGATCTCTAATTGCAAGTACTGGATATTTTACATTTTCATTATTAAAAGTTTCAAACATATCAACAGAAGGGCATATAGTACAATGAATCTCCATGTCCATCACCCAGATAAACTATTACCTGGATTATTTTTTATATTTTCTTTGGTTTTTGTCTTTTTTTCCTCTCTCTTAACTAAAATCTTTTAAAGAACACCCCAGACCTCTTGTCCTTTCTTCCTTCCTATTTCAGCGTGCATCTCTAAAATGCATGAACTTCACCTTGCATGGCCACAACCCCTTGAAGATCCCCTTTAAAAGCAATATAGGAAGTCAGCCTTATGGAGATGGCAAACAATGCGTGGATATTGATGCTTGAGGTAATATTTTCAGTGACCACAACATACAGACTCACCAAGTACTGTGTTTCCCGCAAAATGAGACCTACCCTAAAAATAAGCCCTAGCAGGATTTCTATGCATTTGTTAAATATAAGTCCTAACCAGATAATAAGACCTAGTGATGGGTGTGGCTATCCAGCGTATCTGCATAGCCACGCCCTTGATTTCTGGGCGGAGCTGTTAGGAAGACTGGAATACCTTTTATCTGCCACAGCTCCTTTCTCCAAGCCGTTGGCACTTGCTTGGGTGTGTGTGGTAACCAAGGTCACAGGCATCCTATTGCGCACATGCGAACGGCTAGGGGAAAGGAGTTCACGCATCACTAGTGCCAGCCCCACCAACAAGGTCATCTCCCCCTGTCAGGTTCCAGAAGAAAATGACTTAACTATATTTGAATAAATGTAGATTGTTGTATAAGACATCTCCTGAAAATAAGCCCTACTGTGTCTTCTTGAGAAAAAATAAATATAAGATAGTCTCTTACTTTGGGGAAACACGGTACTAAATCTCAAAGACATTTAAGCAGAAGCAAGATCATGTGTTCTGGAAAGACTGAGTTAGATCATTCAAAAGGGGGTTCAAGGATGTGAAAGGCAGGTAATGATGAAAACTCTGAATCATATGTAAAAAAACGAAGGCAGTATTTCCAAGTAAGTCTATTTATGCATGTAATTCTAAATAGACAATTAAATCAACAAACTTTTATAACTAGAAATTTGACTATGTCACTTGGATCACTGAAAGTTTATATACATGGGTCATTATGAAAGTTTTGAGATCCGCAAAAATCAAGAAACGTAAACTCCACGAGGACAAGAACAAATGAAGCCCTCCCAGCAGCGCCAGGGAGCTGAGCCAGCACAGGGGACTCAGAAAGGGCACTGTGGACTGTGGTTCACGGACATGAAATGATGGACCACACACAGTCTGTTCCAAAATTTTCATAGTTACCCACGTATTTAGATAGCAAAAAAAAAAAAAGACACAAAATTTTTGTAGCTTCCCCACTGGGAAATGACCTCCTGTTTGGAGTTGTATGTATGGAATCTTCAGTCCTCATGTAGAGAGTGCTCTCATAAACCCTGCCAGGCTAGCGATGACAGGCACCATTCCAAACCCTGAGTACGTATGTCCCTTGCGTGCATGCCAGCCTTGGGAGGGACATTCTGCTATCCCCTCATTTTCTCAGGGGAGAAGACTGAGGCTTCAAGAAAGTGAGTTACTTTCCCAGGGAGATAAAGATGTAATGCAGGTCTCACTCTGCCTGCTGCCCTGCAAATTCTGTTACCTTTCCCTTCCCCGAGGAGCTGCTTTAGATCCGCCCTAAACCACGTGGTAACATCAAGGTTTCTATTCTACACTTAAAGTAAGAACTCTGTGGCTGGAGGGAGGGATCAGCATCTGGGTGATCACAGGGTGACCAGGGCTTTATTCTGTCATGGTCCCTTCATTGTTTCTGGCTGTAACAGTCCAGCAATAAACAAAGGGCGACACCATCAAATGGTGGCTCTAATCCCACTATGAAAACAAAAATAGCCAAAGCACTTGCAGGAAGGCCTGGCTGGGGGCAGCTGACTGTACTGGAGCTTCAGTTATGCTCCCTGCAGGTTACTGTTTCCTAGTGTGTTAACACATCTTCCTCTTCAGAGTTCCTAACTCCCTTTGATAGTTGTTCTCTGCCGCCTCCTCTGATATCAACTCATCACAAGACGAGGGAAAAAAAACACAACAAACTGCCCCCTGCTCAGACACATGGCCCAGAGCACACAGGTTTGTGCTACATATAAAAGCCAGACAGAAACTTGTGGCCCTTTGCTAAGTGTCACCCCTCGACTGCAGAGTAAGTCATTTAAACCTTCTTAACTGCAGTTGCTTTATCATTAAAATGCGATATTTGAGGACCCTGCCTGAAGTAGCCAACAATATTATCCAATTAAGGTGACGAGGGCCCCGCCAGTGCTGCAGAGGCTAGAGCTTAAATAGCAACATATGGTTTGGTGAAAAGCACTCCAGTGCATCAGCTAGCCGTAAAAACATACAGGAGCGAAATGATCTGGCTGGAAATGAACTGCAAATTGATAAACATTTAGTTGCTAATGCAGTGTTTATTATTTTTTACTAGGATAAAAATTAACTTGTGCGGCCTTAGCCAGCAAAACACGTTGAGCTCTACCATCTGGGTAGTGGAATCGGTATTTCAGTAGCCTCGGGTTACAGGTTGCTCTTGCCAGCTTTGATTTTATTTGCTAACAGACCCTGGTGTATCCAGACAACAGAACTGGGGAGGGGGGTGGTACTTCTAGGAAGCGCCACCAAATACCTCAGGGGACTGAAAGGAGACTCTGCCCAGGGAGATGCCCCCACCCTGCTCATCCTCAGTGTCCCACATTTCCCAAGAAGAGGTTGCCACATGAGCAGGAGAATGGCCTTTAGCCTTCCAAGTCAGCTGGGGGTGGCAGGGGCGGAGGGGAGAGAGGCTGGGCTGATGCCCGGGGGACCATGTGACAGTGCCTGCTGTGGCCCCAGCTGCAGATGCCTCCTCTCTGCGGGGGCCCTTTTTCCATAAGCTTTGCAAGCAGCTGGATCAATTTACTCCAGCTACAGCTACAGCACCCTACACAAGCACGGTCTGAATTATTACTGGTGGAAATCCCCTGTATTTCAGGGAATCGGGTAGCTTTCAGACTCCAAACAATTAATGGCCCTCTTGGTCAAAGAAGAGCAAACACACACACACACAGAGTGCAAGACGACCGGCTTCTACCCAGGCCATTTGGTTGGTTTCTAGTAAATTAGAGGGAGTGGGCGGTTGAGGGACAAGTAATGTCACCCTGCGGACTGCGGGCTCCTTTGACGTCAGCAACATGCTTCCCTCTGTCTCTCGGCTCCTCTTTCCTTCTCTCCCTCCTTTCCTCGGGCCCCACCCTCGTCTTTCCCTCTTGATGTCGAAGAGACAGACGACACGGCAGCTGTGAAAAATGGCTCATTGTTTGGCAACTTAGCTCACAGGCTCAGAAAATTCCCACATTTTCAAAAATGAAGGCTATGAAGGGAGGTGGGTGAATTGGCAAGACAAAAACACGTGCCACTCAGGCAGGGACGGGGGACAAGACGCTGGGAAGCAAACAGTAACTGTGGCTGGCTGCACATTCCTCCCTCACCCTGCCCGATTAGCAGTTCTGTCTGAGGGAACATTCTTCCTGTGGCAAAGAACACACGCTCCCCCCAGCCGGCCTGAAACAGTATCCTGGGAGCACGGAGCACAGAGCATGCTCCAGGAGGGACTTCTGGCTCCTCCCCCACTGCCACTAGTGTTGTTTTTCTCTATTCATCAAAGACAGTAACAGCTGCTCCCATTGTCACATAGAACTTTCTAGAATGAAGATTCTAAGACTGGGTAAGCATTCGGAAACTGACCCTGCAGTACTTTTGTTTCCCATTGAAATTATTTTTGTCAACCCCATTGTTTCAACTGGGGCAACAGTAGACACACTGGGAGCCTGGCCTGGCAGTTGCAGAGAGAGGATCGGTGGTGTGAGCAGCTCTCTTTGTGCTGGAGTCATGGGACTTTGTTATTCTATCCCCAACCTGACAGGTTCTAACATACCAGCTGCAAGCGTGTTTCCAGGCAGGGGCAGGACAGAGAGCCCTGGGTGCACATGAGGGCCCATTTTTCTCTCTGCAAGATGTTCTATCTCCTCACTCATCCCTTCTCTGATCTAGACAGCAAGGGCATTGGAGGACCCTGGAGCAGGGAGTACTTTGTAAACCACAGCCCTAAATTTTCTCTGCAGGTTCAGGTGAAAAGCTCACTGCAGTGAAGAAACACATGCACAAAAAACTGGGGCAAGGACACACAAAGTATTCAGAAACTGGACCTGGGACCTGAAATAGAACCTGTGTGCACGCACGGGACAGGAGGTGCGTGGCAGTGCCCTCAGGAGCAGACAGCAGGACTTTAGTAAGGGCTCGGGGCCAGCACACATTGGACATTTGATAAAAGCGTTGGGCAGACAAGTGAGTGAACAAGTAAATGAGTGAGAGGAATAAATTGGCTTAGAAAACAAGGCCAAGCGGAGCTCAAACCTTCTGGGGGGCGGTGGTATCTGCTAGATTGGTTTGGAAGAGAACAGACTTCTAAAGTATAAGTGCAAACCAAGAGTCTGACCTAATGGGAACTGGTGATCACAACACTCGCAGCAGGTACTGAACACTCGCCTTGTGCCAGACACTGCAAGAGTCTCACACACAGCGGCTCGGCCACTTCTCATAGCCACCCCAACAAGTGGGAACGAGGTTGAAAATACATCAACTCTTTGGGGCACCCAGGAAGAAAATCCTGGACCTGAAGGACTTCCGAGGACTTAAAGCAGGGTACCCAGCCAAGAGCAGCCTATGCATGTCCTCCAAGCTGGCAAAGTGGGGCCATATTGCAATCCTGCCTGCCTAAGTCTGGCCTGAACTGTGATTTCTGTCCCCCTTGGTCACTACTGAGAGGGGATGGTTACTCTTCTGTTGAATCACTGTGAAGAGACCCCAAGGAGACTAAGGAAGGAATGAGCTCTGAGCTCAGGCTGCCTGCCCTCTCATTGTCCTTCCTTCCCTTGAAGCTGTGGGGGAAGAGCTGGCATCTCTCAGCTGCAAGCGCCCTTGCTCTGGCTGTGCTTCTGGGCCCAGCCCTCCTGGGTAATCTCTAGGATCCTGGGAAAGCCCAGTCCAGTCTTTTAGGACATCAAGAGACACAGAGTGATGCCAGTGGGCCTGTCCTTGGTGGTTTGGGGAGGCCTTCTCCTTTGGGAGAGGAACAGGTAACTTGGGGTTGACCCAACTACACAAGCACTTGCATAAGCATCATCCCAAGGTCCTTTTTACCCTCCAGGGGACACATCTTATTCATTTTGGGGCCACTTCAAGGCCATTTTCTCTCCCTTCTGGTCTGCACTGCTGCTCTATGGAATACCTCTTATTTCTTCCAAAATGTCATTAGAGCCCTGATGCCACAGATGTGCATATAATAAATATACCCCTGCAAGGACATAATCTTCCACCTTGCCTAGGGTGACCAGATTTTAACATTTGTAAAGTGGGACAACTTGGCCCGGGGGAGGGGCAGGGGGCGGGGCCTGACAACAATGCAAACTTTGATAAGCAGTTCTAGATAATCACTTCTCAACAATTATTTGTAATTATTACAATTTAACATTATGAGATTAATAAAAATAATAGAAAACTCATATTCTGGCAAAATAGCTACATGGCAGCCAAAAACCATATATTCCCTTCCTGTTCTCCCTC
>NW_003852511.1:3957281-3959886 GCF_000181295.1 Otolemur garnettii
GTGGGCCGGGTGCAGTGGGGTCATTGAGAAGTTGCTCACAGGAGGACCTCCTGCTTCAACACGGTTTGTTTCCCTCTGATCACCTGGACAGAGAGGAGCTGGCTGTCAATTTGAGCTGCTTCCCTTTGGCCCACCCTAGACCCCCAAAAGACTGGATTCCTATCACCCACCTGCCTATTGCATTAGGAATATGGAACATCAGCTGGGTGCAGTGGCTCACATCTGTAATCCCAGCATTCAGAGAGGCCGAGGCAGACGGATTGCCTGAGCTCAGGAGTTTAAGACCAGCCTAAGCAAGTTGGAGACCTTGTCTCTAAAAAAATACCAAGCGTATGGCAAGTGCCTGTAGTCTTAGCTACTTGGGAGGCTGAGGCAAGAGAATCACTTGAGCACAAAAGTTTGAGTTTGCTGTGATCTATGATGCCATGACACCCTACCAGGGGCAAGAAAGTGAGACTCTGTCTCAAAAAAAAAAAAGGAAGAAGAATATGGAACATCAGTAAAGTCCAGAACGCTGCTCAGTGGGTGTGTGATCTACCTGAACAAAGGACAGACCCCCCAGCTGCTGCCAGGTGGTTAAGCAAGGGCATTGCAAAGTTCTTTGGCTGATAGCACACACACCAGTCTGTGCTCACATGATGGGGGCAAAGATGAAGCAGATGACCTCGTGGTCATCTGACATAGCAAGTTGCCAGCCTCTGCTAAATACACACCACAGCCATGACCTCCAGTGTCCCTGAAAGGCGAGGCAGTCAACAGCCAGTGCAAGTTCTCCATGGCAGAGATGCCCTGTCCTAATCCTGGCTAGCTGGAGTCAGAGCCTTGGGCTCATCATATGTAAAATAAGAATAATAACACCTCTTTGGTGGGCAAGCTACATAAAACATCTGACTTGTGGTAGGCTCTTAATACTCCAAATCCATTTTTATTGTTAACAACAGCAAGGCTAGGTGCTAAAGACAACAGCTACAATTGCTGAGATGTCTGTATGAGACATATGTGTTGGATACGATACCTCTACTCATGCCAGCCCCGCAAGGTAGGTATTATTATCCCCATTTTCAAATAAGAAGCCCAAGACTCAGAGCAGTTAAGTAATTCACCAAAAATCACCCAAGACAGTTAGTAGCAAAGAGATGGGTTCCATTCAGGTCATACACACCTCCATCAAGGCACCGCCGAGCTGACTGCAGCCAAGGCTGGTCTGCACAAGCAGAGCTCGGCTCCTACTGCCGGACAACACGGGTAAATGCCAAGTACTCAGGCCGGGGACAACAGTCAAGTGTGAGTATGCAGTGAGTGTGAGTTGCATGCAGCCGAGTGTGGAACAGCTGTCTGCCAAAGGCCCAAGTTCAAACTCACCTATAGAAAAGCTCATCTCTGATTTGGCAAGACAGCCCCTCGTCCTGGAGCAAAAGTAGGAAATAAACAAGGCCCATTCAGAAGGCCTGATTCAAACGGGAAATTCCTGCACATAATAAAGCTCAGTAAACCCAGCAGCCAAACTCCCCGGAAAGTATCTGTAGACATTTAGGTAACGATAAATTTATTTTAAGCGGTTAGAAAGGGAGAGCAAAAGTAAAACCAGTTTCTGCGTGGACAGAAATTTACCCCTGTGTCTTCTTTGAGTAGCACTGACAAGCCCAAAAGTGTTGACTTGAGCAGAGAGAAATTGCCTCTTCCAGATCCACGGACTCCAATAGATGAACGGTAACGGAAGTGTGCCCACGGGGATTGCTCACGGGGATAAGTAGATTCTAACACATCAGCTCTGCCTGATGAAAACACTGTTTTGTTCTCTATCCCTCCATACCTCTTTTAATTTCTTAATGATGAAGATTCCCCTTTAGCTCCCCTTTTTAAATATATTTTTGTAGAAACGAGGTCTCATGTATATTGCCAGGCTGGTCTCGAACTCCTAACCTCCAACAATCCTGCAGTCTCAGCCTCCCACAGTGCTGGGATTGCAGGTGTGAGCCACTGCACCTGGCGTAACTATTCCTTCTTGGCAAAGCCACCCTGCTTAAGGAGCCAGTATCCTGGAACCTAAAGTGGCCTTGGATGTCCTTCTCTATTGCAGCAAACTTTCCTTGCTGAATCAGACCCCATAAAATATCAACCATGAGTCACAAGCAAGTAAATAAGCCGCTATTCGGAAAAGAGATAATGGAGTGATATTTATCAGTGGGTGACTCTGAGCAAGTGACAAGCATTGCCAAATCACTGGTCGTATCCACGTACATTACCTTCCAGATCATTGCCTGGTAGCTCTTGGGATGGTTTCTAACTGTCAATATTTACAGGAACCAGGCACTTAACAACACAGCCAACTGAGCTGGATGTCTCCAAGGATGAGTCATGCCCAGTGAAGCCTTTTATCTAAGGGTCACTACACCGAGTCCTCATTGGCTGGAGCAGATTGGAAGTCATCAGGTCACTGAGGAGTGTGGTGTGTGCACAGCTATGGGCTCAGCTCAGTTCTCAGGATGTACGGACATCTATGAAATCAAAGCCGGGGAGAAGGGAGCAAGGATCAGAGCTGGGGAGGAGAGAGCAAGGATCAGAGCCGGGGAGAAGGGAGCAAGGATCAGAGCTGGGGAGGAGA
>NW_003852511.1:3959933-3962729 GCF_000181295.1 Otolemur garnettii
AGGGAGCAAGGGTCAGAGTTGGGAGGAGGGAGCAAGGATTTGAACATGTGTAGAGCTGTAGTGGTGGTGGCGATGGTTTCCTTTTATAGGCTAGCTAGGAAATATAGTTTCCTAGCTAGTTCTGAGGACTGGGAAAAGTGGCAGCGAGATGGCACCAAGAGCCCAGCCCAGCCCAGTCTCCACTTGCAACAGGCTATGTAATAAATGCTCTTGAATGACATTTGAGTGACCTTGCTGCCTTGGCTAGAAAAGGGGACCCAGACCTTCCTGAGAAGGCATCTTCATATCTAATATACACTCAAGAAGGCACGCACCAAGGAAGGGGGGCCTGCTGGACTTCAGTTAGAGCCTGAAAGACCACCCAGCCTGGTTACTTGAGTATGCAAAGTAGACCCATCTGCCCAACAAGGCCAGGTAGACACCCGTGGCTCCATTCTAGCATTAGGACAGAATTTCTTTGGATTTTGAAAACTATGGGTATTCCGGAGTCACTCATCTAAAAAAGCAGCTAATCTCAGGAGATAGCCACATCCAAGGTCCCATCAATTAAGAGAATTCTGCCTGGTGAAATGCAGGAAGCGGGAGGAAGAAGCCGGACTGAGGGGCAGAGATGGAGGCCAGCACAGGACACAGGAAGGCACTGCAGCAGGAAAAGGAGCAGGGCCAGCCCTCAGACCACCCCAGAACATGCACAGAAAAGAAAGGAAAGCTTGTTTTTGCAGTTTGGGGCCAGGGCTGGGTTTGAACCTGCCACCTCCGGCATATAGGGCTGGCCCCTTACTCCTTTGAACCACAGGCACCGCCCTGCTTGTTTTTATATCAACATTAAATGAAGAAATGCTGCCAGGCTTCACAAATGCCACTATCAACATGAGGAATGAGAGAGAAGTGACAGTGGCATGCAAACTTCACTCCCCAGCAGACACAGAGGCTGACTGCAGCCACTCTGGCAGTCACATCTTGGTCAAAGTCCTCTGGGGACCCAGCACTGTGCACCATGGGACCCGGTGATCAGCTCTGAGCTTCTAGAATCTTGATTCCCTTTAAAATCAATGACCTAAGCCAAGGTTGCAAAAGGACCCTGTAAGGGGACAGAATTGTTGTTGAGTTGTGTGGTGGGAAACATCTTTGATCCAAAATGGCGGCTACCATGGAAGATCAGGAAGTCGTGCATCTTCCGTACTGCACAGATTTTAAATAGACCTGGCTTGTTAATAGGCCCAGCAGGTTTGAGGCCTGGAGATGTTCCCAGAGATCCCAAGATGATTCCGTGATGAAACGAGCTCATGATTCCTGCCAGACAATGAGATCAAAGCACAGAGCCATCAGTCAGAGCCATAAATCAAAGGGGGGTCCTCCCATCACAGTTCTGTGGACACACAACATTGGCATCATCTTTAGACACAAGGGGCAACAAGTGATGAAATTCTTGGTACAGAGAACTGTTTCACTGTGGCCCTTTCCAGCCTGCACCATAAAGCTGGGGCCAGCAAACGCCCTGGTGCTCCTGCTGGCCAGCTGCACAGTACTGGCGTGTCCACAGCAGGTGGGGACCCTACTCCCAATCTCCCCGAGACGCACACATGCGGCTGCTCTGTGAGGCTGTGTGTGCGTCTGGCCATATGCATGCACACACATGAGCTAAAAACAAATGTGGGGGCAGAGGGGCAGCCAGACAAAACAGTGGCTCTGGTTCTATATGAAAGGTCCCCATTCTATCCCAGGGCACCCACAGGTGGCACCTGCACCCTCTCTCTCATTTCCCTCTAAGTTTCTGCTTTCTGTTTGGGGTAGAGCTAAGGAGAGTCTGAGCGGGGAGGGTTTGGAGAAGAAAATGAAGAAGAAAAAGGAAGCTTCTTCCTGCCCCTCATTTCCTGTTCTTCTCCACTCTGTCTCTAGATCTTCTAGAATGCCTTGCACGTGGTTATGTGCTCAGGAAGCCTGGGGAAGGCAGTATTAGTTTGCTCGGGTCAGAGACCAGCTTAAACAGTACGTCTGTGTTTCCTCACAGTCCGAAGCCAGGGTCCTCAAACTTTTTAAACAGGCAGCCAGTTCACTGTCCCTCAGACTGTTGGAGGGCCGGACCGTGGGCCCCAGGAAGAGTTGGCTGCTAAGCAGGACAGGCAGCGGCAGCAAAAACACCCGGCGGACAGGATAAATGTCCTGGGCAGGCCACCTGTGACCCGCAGGCCGTAGTTTGAGGACGCCTGGTCTGGAGACTGAAGTCTGAGACTGAGGTGTCCCATGGTGGGCCTCTCTCCTTGGTTTGCAGTGGATGTCCTTCCCTGGGTCTTCACATGGCCATCCCTCTGTGTGTGACTGTGCCCTTAGCTCCTCTTCTAGGAGGGATCGCAGTCAGATTGGATTAGAGCCCACTCAATGACTTTATTTTAACTTAAGTAACTCTTTAAAGACCCTATTGCCAAATAAGGTCACGTGTGGAGGCATTAGGACGCCCACCATAACAAAGGGAGAGCAGGAAGCGAAGTCGGCAAACGCATGGAGAGCCCTGCTGGGAGCTTGGCACGATGCCAGGCAGCAGACCTGTCAAGGAACATCATCTCAGTGTGCTGAATGATGACATGATAGGTCTAGTGAGGAAGTGAATAAATGGATGGATCCATCATGAATGAATTGAATGGACAACATCAAAACTGCTCCCACGGCTCGGCGCCAGTGGCTCAAGTGGCTAAGGCACCAGCCACATCCACCTAAGGTGGTGGGTTCGAATCCAGCCCGGACCCGCCAAACAACAATGACGGCTGCAACCAAAAAATAGCCGGGCATTGTGGCGGG
>NW_003852511.1:3962971-3972164 GCF_000181295.1 Otolemur garnettii
GTCTACAGCGGAGTTGCCGAGAGGATTAGGGAACTCACATGGCCAACACTCCATGGCCAGAGATCCTACCAACCCTTGGCCAGAGCAGAACAATGGTGCAGGGAGGTAAGGCACTCCAGGTGAAATCCAGGCCTTCCCTGGTACCCCCTGAGACCTGGGGAAATCCTCTCTCCAGCCGAAAGCCACAAAGCAGAACTGAAAGCCCCCACAACAGCGTCTCAGGTGGCTATGTTGGACAGGCTGCACCAGCTGCTGTGTGGTGATGGGAGTGCTCTGTCTCCAGGATAGTGTCACACTCTGTGAAGTAAGAGTGAAAGTTTCCACATCCTCAACTCCATCCCCTTAAAACACTCCCAGTGCCAGACAGACATGGCACCCCGAGCGAGGAAGCCAAGTTAAAGGGGCAGAGAGGCACCGAGCCGGTCAGCTCCGTGACCAGCACATTCTTCCACCCAGCTCAGATAGCTCGGCTGCGTCACTTGATTGTTATTATCTGTGCTGTGTTTACTTAATCAATCTTCAAAGTGATTTCCAGACGGGTATTTTGGTGACTAAATCAAGGTCAGAGTTCCTCCAGCAATTAATCAGAGCCAGCGGGAGGCAGCCCCAGCTGATGGTCATCTGATCTCGGCAGCTGTGCACAAACTTTGAACCAGTTCGGGTCCAGTATCTCTTTCATCAATCGGTTCCTGAATTGCAACAACACCCCACACAAATCGCACACACCAGCGACCTCCCCTGCTTGGATGGCTCCCTGCTGTTGTTTCCCAGCACACTCTCCCTTGAGTCCAAACACAGTCGAGTCACGGGGCCTATGTATGGGTCTTTCTTTAGTACCAAATATGCAGCCTAAAAGCCTCGGTTGGTATTTCCTCTGCCCCGTAGGGATTTTCATGGGGTTTTTATTTGGTTTCGTTTTTTGCCATGCTTCTCAGAATGATTCTTTTGTTCTTCCTTCACTCACTGCTTACATCCTCCAAGCCGTTCCGCTCGCACACAGCTGCTGCCCCAGACAGTATTCCCCAAAAACATGTAGTTGAGAGAACTGTCATTTTCCTATGGATTGTCAATAGGCTCTGGGGACAGAAGCAGGCCCTCCCCAAGGCCATGCCCCTCACTCCAAGGTGGAGGGAAAGGGGTGAGGCGGGGGGGAGGGGGCAGCTTCATCCTAAGGCTCAGGAAGAGCTGCCATCACCTAGGGGAGGTGGGCCCTATTGTGTGTCTGCCCAGGACAGGAGCCCCTCCTTCTGGAAAATACCTCCTCCCTGACTAATCATAGCGTCCCAAAGGAGGGCTAGCTATCATCAGCTCGGCTCCATTGATGGAGCCAATGATAGTCACCTGGCTCCAGCAAACATGGAGCCCTCCCTGGTGGTGATACCTTGAGTTGTAATAAGCAAAGGCAGCCACCTTGCACATCACTAGCCGTGGAGAAGAATCTCACCAAAGAGATTTAAATCAGTATTTGGAGGGAGTTAAAGAGAGAGCACCTGGCAGTGATGGGTCGCTGTGACAGGTGTCGTGGGTCACGCAAAGCCTCCTTTTAGAAGCCTGGACTGGTTTGACTTGCATCTCTCTCAAATAGGCAGTGACCCAATGCTACTCACCCTGCCTAAGCTAGACCCCTGCCCTGGCCATGGAAATGGGAGGGGCTGATTTGGGGAGAGAGGAGAAAGTGGGATGGAACAAGCTGGAAGGAAAGACCCCCATCCAAGGTGACGGAGGGTGTTGGGACACAGGACACTGGCACAGTTTTTCTGCAAGTTTCCCAGAGTCCACCAAACCAGCACTCTTAGGGATTAGAGACTCGCAGGCAGAGGCAATCATCTGGACGATTGGAATGTTTCTTACAAGAGGTTTTAGGTGACTGCAGTGACAGCCATTTAGGCAGCACGCTCGAGACAGAGAAGACCTTGGAAAACTCAGTGTGCTGGAATAAGAAGCCGACTATGACCCTTCATGTAAGAACCCCCACCACCCACCTGGCCCTTTCCTATCGCATCAGTGGCTACGTGGACAAAGGGAGACCTGGTCCACTGCCTCCTGCATGGGCTGCCCAGGCAGACCCCTTCAAAATTATGCTGCTACTCCAAATACAACTTCCAAACACAAGGGAGCCCCTAAAGTGTGCACAGATCAGAGTCTGCTGTCAGCTGAAACCACAGGAAGGCCTCAAGTCAGAAGGACTTACCCAAGTGGGAGCTAGCTCACAGGATCCCGCTCACCCCTCACTGATCCAGAGGGGTCAAAGGAGAGCCAACAGCCACAAGGGCTCAGAGCCTAAGTTCAAAGAATCTAGCTAAAGCCACAGTGCCCCCTGGCACCACACTACAAAACAGATCCAACCCTGAGTCAGAGAGGAAGCAGACACTCACTGAATCACCCGTCCACTTCCTCCGACCCACAGCAGCCCAGCCAAGACCAGCAGCCACTTCCAAGGGACAAATTAGTGACCGACACTTGGAAAAACTGACACTCCAAAGGCGACCAAGCAGAGTCCCACTCGTACGATATGAACCAGCACGATTAATTTTATCGTTCAGTGCCTCCTGCATTTTCCAGAGTAAGACTGCACGTGGTGTTACAGCCCCTATCCTGTCCTGCCCTGACCTTGGCTGTGTCATTTTTCACTTCCCATTTCAGAACACAGCCACACTTTCCAAATGCCATGAATCATCATCGCCCAGCAACGGCCGTTTAGCAAGGCAGGAAACCACTGAGCACCAGCCCTGGAAGGAGCAGCTCCCTGCTGTTCTCCCGCCCTGCTGGTCAGCACAGCATAAGGCCACCGCAAGGCTGGAGGGGCAGAGCAGCCACTGTGTGCACTCAATTTCCCCGCCATTACTCCTGGCAGCTTCCGATCCTCCCTTGCAAGAGGTCACAGGCAGCATTAGGCACCTTCTGACTTCTCCAAAGGCCGTCTTGGTTGCATTGGCTATCATCTTAGAAATGGGTAGATCCATTCAAAATGAGGGAGACTGAGCCAGTGATTTATGGTACATTTAATAAAATGTTGGGACTATTACAAAGAATGTTGGAAATCTACATCCAAAGCCATAGCCAGATAATAATAGGAATCATTCTGATAGATGAGCAACAGCGTAAAAGAGACATCTGGACGTCAGTCAAATTGTTCCCGGAAGTCATCTCTGCAGAGTGCAATTGGCGGACCATTTTTAATTTCTCCATATTTTCTATATTTCTTAAAATTTTGCACAATAAATATGAAGCATTTTCATGATCAGAAAAATACATGTATTTACTTTCATTTTAAAACCAAAGGCAACACAAATCTAAAAGCTGTTTGTTTCCCTGGCAGGTCGTATCTGTCCCAGATAAGATTTACATGTCCTCATTCTGGTGGACATTCTGCCAGAGGCCTTGGCCTCAAAGTTATTTTTCCAGAGTTCAGATGAGCTGAACTGGGTATGTCCTCACTCTTGCAAACAGCCCCTATGTGGCAACTCAATCAGTCAGAGTGACTGACCAGGGTCAGGGGTAGAGACTGGGCATGGCAGAGTTTTTCCCAGCAGATGCCAAACATCCAGTGTGGTAATCAAGTCCCACATTTTAGAGCTTGGAATTAACTGAATTAACCACCACAGACCTCTCTGGGTGGCCAAGCAGATTCAGTGTTTTGTAAATACATAAATCACAATACCCTATCTCCTTAGCCCTAGAAGTAAATTCCAGATCCTTAGAGAACAAGGAAACTTAAATCCAGAATGATTCTTCAGAAAGATTCTTAAGAAATCTATTTTGGAATCCTTATTTGACAAGGGAGGGAACCAAGGCTCAGAGAAGTGAAGTGACTTGCTCAAGGCCACCCCAGTAAGTGTGACAGAGGCAAGAAGAGAGCCTGTGTCTCCTGCCCTGTGACCCAAAGCTATTTTTGTCATATTACAATTAGGACCAGTGTAGTGGGCGGGGTCAGGTGCTAGTGCAGAAGATGTCCTTCGAAACCTCAGAAGCTATTCCTTGGTAGGGACGTTCCAGAGTACACTATGACAACCCCAGTCCCCTTGAAAAATCTAGTTAAAGCTACATGTGGGCATTCTTATCCAGGAAGTCATGCATTTTTCTGAGACGGTATACATTATATATACCTTTCCCCCTATTTTCAAAAGTGTTCCATCATATAAAAAAAATTAAGAACTGAGGAACTAGAGCATGGTTTGGAAAATTTTTACTATAAAGATTCATGGAGCAAATATTTCAAGAATATGGTCTCTCTCTCAGCTACTCAACTCTGCCCTTGTACCACAAAAGCAGCCGTCAATCATAAGTGAAAGAATGGGCCTGGCCATATTCCAATAAAACTTTATTTACAAAAACAGGTCGTGGGCCGGGTTTGGCCCAGGCAATAGTTTACCAATCCCCAAACCTAAGAATCTGATCAATCTCCTTTCTATTACATCAGATTCTGCTGACCCTTCTATCAGGAACTGAATGACACCCACATTAGCCAGGGACCACCAAGGAAGTGGGAAAGCACATAAAATTTGTTTCAAAAAACAAAAAGAAATCCGTTTCACTTTTTCATTAAAGAACAAGTTCTTTGAATTCCTAATTGGAAACTTTCAGGCAAGAATTGAAGTTGCTGCAACTCATTTCCTGCCACCCTGCTTGGAGTGTATTTTGAGCAAAATAAATGTTGAACGTGGGGACTGACCTTTGACCTCTGGTGGCCATATGCTATATACTTTGCTGATTCATTTGCATATTGGGTGTTTGAAACAACTTGACACATTCTTACCTTTTCAGGTAACATTATAACTTCCTTGATTAACTAGGGACTAAAATAAGATCTCAAGACAGATGTGGCTAGGACGGACTTTGGCAAAGGAGCTCTTCAATCTAAGTCAAGAAGTACACACCAAGGACAGGGCGTGGTGACTCACACCTGTAATGCCTGCACTTCAGGAGGCTGAGGTGGGAGGAGTGTTCGAGAGTCAGAATTGGAGACCAAACTGGACAACATAGCAAGACCCCATTCCTACAAAAGTTTTAAAAATTAGCTGTGCACAGTGGTACATACCTGTAGTCCCAGTTACTCTGAAGGCTGACAGGGGAAGATGACTTGAACCCAGGAGTTTGAGGTTGCAGTGAGCTATGATGTCACTGCACCCCAGCCTGGGTGACAGAGTAAGACCCTGACTCAAAGAAAGTACATACTAAGCACCTCAATGGACAGGGCACAGGGGCTGGGATCCAGGATGCCTGTCCTCTGCCCTTGTACTACCCCATTTTTCTTAGGATCCCACCCAGGACCTGTCACTCTCCTCCCTCGCAGACCCTTCCCCACTTGCAGTTCTGGGAAGTCTGCCCCTCCCTGCTTAGGAGAAAAAGAGAGAGGGCAGAAAGCCTTCCTTTGGCCTTGCCCCTTCTAAATTCTGGTAGCAAATTCTGGTAAAATCTGCCTAAAAGTGACAGGCAGGTGAAACAAATGTTTTTCCATTTGTGTGTCTTGAGTTCTACATGCTGTCTGCCCATGGGCATCAGAAATGCCATCTGAGGAGACTAGCCAAGAGGTGGGGACGTGTTCCCTGGGTTGTCTTAGACCCCTCTACACATATTGACTTTAGATACACATGAACATATGAAGGTCTGACAATTAAGTTTGCAAACTCACCCTAGAAAAAGTGCCCCATCCCTCATTGGGGAATATCACTAATGTCGCCTGCAAAGTACTCTCCTCAGGAAGCTGTGCACTGATGCCCCGTCCACCCTTCACAGCAATTTTGGAACTCTTTTCCTGGAATGGCCATCAGAGCTATTGTCATATTACCCTTGATGTCCTGAATGTCATCCAAATGTCTTCCTTTCGATATTTCCTTTATCTTCGGGTAAAGAAAAAAGGTCACTGGGAGCAGATGAGGTGAGTAGGGAGGGTGTTCCAACACAGTTATTTGTTTACTGGCCAAAATCTCCCTCATAGGGCCATGTGAGCTAGTGCATGGGTGTGATGCAAAAGCCATGAGTTGTTGGCAAAAACTTGGGGTTCTTTTGTCTAACTTTTCACACAGCCTTTTCAGCACTTGCAAACAGCCAGCTTGGTTCACTGTCCAGTTGGTACGAATTCATAAGGAACAATCCCTCTGATATCAAAAAACTTTAGCAACAGCATTCTGACTCGATTTGGACTGACAGAAATGTTCTGGTTACGGAGAATTGAGTGACTTCCATTGTGCACTTTGAAGCTTTGTTCCAGGGTCAAATTGGGACACCCCTGTTTCATCACTGGTGGTAACGTGGCCCAAAACATCATCTTACCTCTGTCAAGGTCTTGGCAAACTTGGACCCTCCTTTCCTTTTGTTCATTGGTGAGCTCCTTCCGGACTGTTTTGCACACACCTTTTTCATGCCAAGGTTTTTGGTAAAGATTTTCCTGTTTCTTTATTGATGTTTACATGGTCTGCTATGCTTCTTACCATCAGCCAATGGTTTTGACACACAATTCACTAGATTTTTGCAATGTTTTCATCAGTTCTGCTTGTTACTGGCCTCCCTAACCTCTGTTTCTCAGTAACACTTTCTCTCTGCTCAGAAAAACGTTTAATCCATTTGTACACTGCTGTTCTATTCACAGCATTGCCCTCATAGATTTGGACTAACCTGTCCCTGATTTCACTTCTACTCTTGCCAAGTTTAACAAGAAATTAATGTTTGTTCGTTGCTCCAATGCAAGCTCTGACATTCTTTCAACGCACACAGAACCACGCCACAACAATAATGGACACCACTCGGCAAGACACCACCACACATCAACACACACAGAGCTGTGAGACACCTTACCGAGCTGTTTGTACAGGGCTGCCAACATAAGTGCGCCGTGGCAAGTTTACAAACTTAATTGTCAGATATCGTACTTCCCTAAAGGACACAAGAAGTGACAAAGCTCTCCTTCCAGGAGGAGAATGAGTGGAGAAGACATCAGGGGTCACGTCAGTGGTGAGCCACGCTGAGTCCAGGGCTTGGGCTTCCCCCCTGGGTGTCCTGTCCCCCTGCCTCACCTCTATCAAGCCGGCTCCTACGCGTTTCCCATCTCCAGAGGCTTCAGAGGATTTGGAGGAGTGCTTTAGATTCCTTTATCTCTTGTTAAATAAAAATTATCGGAGGTCATTGTTTCGGCCTAAGCTCCTGCCCTGGGTCCTAGCAGACCAGACTAAAAATCAAAATGGAGTCACCCATGCTATAAAGTTCCACCTCATCAAACCCAAACTCAATTGTTATCTGACCTTCCAAGAAAGGAGGAAAGAGATAACAGCCCTTTTCCCAAAAGACCAGTTTCAATCTTCAGTCTGCGTCAGGTCAGCGTGGTAATGAAATTCCCTCTGCCTTTAATCCTTACGCAAAAAAAGGTAGCCAGAAGTAACCTGATGTTAAGGACTTAGTTATCTTCCTATTGTTCTATCTCCCTCTCCCTGTTCTCTCTCTCTAAGAGAGAGAGAGAGAGAGAAAGAGAGAGAGGGAGAAAGTAACTTTGAAAAGTAACTGATACAGCGTTTCTCTGTGCATAAAGCCAGTCTCTTCTGCTCAGCTCCCTGGAACACAGTTCCATGGAATGAAGCCTTGCAGAGATCTTCATACTGAATTTATTGTCATTTTGTCTTTTAACACTCTTTTCTTTTCGGGGCATGTTTCCCAGCTTTCCTGTGGAAAATCCCTGAGCCGGCCACTTCCTGTTTTTGTTTTCTTTCCCTCCCCCGCTGGTGGACCCTTTCACCTTTTGTCCTTGTCCTGATCCTCCACCTCAAACTGGGAAACCAAGCACAAGCCCGACGCCAGCCCCAGTCGCTTGCTCAGGCCGGGGGAAGGATCTGTAGCCCAGCCCTGCTCACGGGCTGTGGGCTGAAACCGCTTCTCCTCGGGGTCCCCAGAGTTGCTTCTTCACTTAAAAATGCCTTGCTGGGAAGACTGAGAGATTTCGTTTTGCAGATGCCCTCCCACTAAAGATGTACATTTTAGGAATGATCGTCCCTGAGTTCCAAAACTTCTCGGTCCACTTTCATTTGGGGCTAGGAGTTCTCTTCTGCTTTGTTTGGACAACTTGACTAGACCTATGCCCTGGGGACTGTGCCCTGGGGACGCTTGTTCTTTTTTTCTTCTTTCTCCTGTTTTGTGCCCTTGCTCTGGGCCCAGCATTCCTGGCATATTTGGAAAGCATAGGAGCTGGCCTCAGGCCACTTTTCTAAGTATCTTCTCAGCCCTGCGGTCCTGTTTCCAGCACAGTCTCTTGGCTTTTGTTTCTTCTGAGCTTCTCACTCCCAGGCAAGGGCCAGATGCAGGGCAAGCTGGCTGGAAACTCCAGCCTCACGGCCTCGGAGGGGGAACATGCAAAACGGTTGGTCCGAGGAGGGGTTAACCGTGCACCCACCTTATGGGGAATTTCCCCATACACATCTGGCACCTACAAAGTCAAAAGGAAGAAAAATACCAAACAACAACCCTGCCGCCCTCGAGGATTGACTATTTGGAGCAGCTGTCCACTGCAACCTCTTTCAGGGCTCCGAGCTGAGCACTGTTCTCCCTGGGTCACTGTGTCCCGGGGTGACCTCTGCTAGCACTCTAACCTCTGTGGGCCTCACCTTTCCTTTCTCAGAAGGTGCTGAACGAGGCTGTAAGAGCAGGTGACAGAACAAGCACTTCCAGCCAGGGTAAAAAGTAGGGGCACCCAGTGTGACCCCATTTTCTGTCAAGCCCAGCTAGATCTCCCTTAAATTTTACCTCGAAGAAAGGTCAACCCAATTCGTAGCAGAGGAAAATCTGAAGTTTACTCTATTCTCTAAATTGTTTTCAAGTTCCCATGGGGGAAGGAGATTGATTCATTTTGTTAATAAGCAAAGGTCTTATTTTTCCACCTTCGGTCGTATAAATGTCAAAGGAAAAAACGCTTCGTATTCAATCAAAAAAACAGTTCCAGCATTTTAAAAAAGTCAAGTAGAGATAAAACAGATGATCCATGGTGGGGAGGGGGGGTACCCTTAACTCCAAAACCACAGTACCTTAAATTATCTAATGTTTAACTCCCCCAACGGAGGCCCTGTGGAAATGTTGGCCTGTGTCAAATAGTTAAAAGCAAAGACTGTCCAGGAGCAACTGCCAAGATTCTTCCAGGTTTCCTGGGCCTTTGGATGAATCAACGGCTGCTAAGAAGGCCGAGGATGACCAGGGGATTCATTTAAGTGGAGCC
>NW_003852511.1:3972870-3975806 GCF_000181295.1 Otolemur garnettii
GAACGGTGGCTTCCCAGGGCTGGAGGGAGTTTTAGTTTTGCAAAATTAAAAGCCCTAGTGTTGGCCATGGTCGTCCAACACTATTAATGCACTTCATACAACTGAACTGTACACTTAGAGTTGGTTACCTTGGTAGATTCTAAGTTATGTAAATTTCAGCACAATTAGAAATGTTTTTAATAGAAAGAGTTCAGAGTTCTGAGCACAGACCCTGAGGAGCTCAGCCTTCCCCTCCTTCACGCTTGCGCACATACACAGAGACCACTGCTTGGGCCTGTCATTCGGAGCCCACACGTGGCTGTGAATCCACACACCCACTTCTGCGCTGCAGAGCTTAGCTGGACTGTCCACATCTTCATCCCTGAAGGAGAGAAAGGGCAGCTCTTCGCTCTGTTTGACTGGTGGAAAAACCAAAAGTCATGGAGGTTAAATAATTTGCTCAAGGTTCATGGGGTCTACCCCTCATTAAAAGTTCCTAGTGGCACTGTCCCCAGATTCATAGTCCCTTAAAGGATTGAATAAACAGGGGGCAAGACCAGTGTTTGTGAAGAGATTGGAATGTCATGCCAGGAAGTGATTTTCCAAAATGAGGCCGAAAACCAGCAGCACGTGGACAAAACAGACTTTGCATCTGCTCATTATCAAATGGTGTTCCAGGAGCCCCTCCCATGGGCCACACACCCCTTCCCAATACAGCGGGATCATCATTTAAGAACCTACAATCCAATGACTTCCCTGTGCCCACTTAAACCTCCTGAGACATGAAGAATAAAGACCAAATTCCTTGCCATCATGAGCCAGAAGCACAGCTGGATACCAGTCTGAGCTTGCCTGCCCATCACTCTCACTCAGTTCTGGCCATACCTGCCTCCTTGTATTTTTTGAGCTAAGCATTCCAAGCTCATTCCTACCACAGGACCTTTGCACATGCTCTTCTCCCTCTTAGCTGTAATGCTCCCTCTTCCTACTACAGGGGCTCACTTCATTCAGTCCCTGCCTCACTCAGAGCACCTAGCCTAATACCCCTCCCAGATCACTCACCATCCCTCTCAGATCACTCACCATCCCTTACCTTGCTTTATTTTTCTTCAATATTACCCTCCACTCTCTATAGTTAAGTGGTCTATTTATTCAGTTATCTGTCATCAGTCTAGAATGTAAGCCCCAGGAGAACAGGAACTTGTCTCATTTGCCATGGTGCTTCCAATGCCTGTTCAAAACTGAGAACTTTATTTTGGGGCCAATGGGGAGACTTATGAGGGTTTACGCAGAGGAGTGACAACATCAAAGTTTCATTCTGAGAGTTCCTTCTGGTGGCTGTGTGCAGAAGAGACTGACCGGAGGCAGGATGAATCTCCAGGCGAGAGGCGTGCACCAGCCAGCATAGACGTGTGAGGAATCTTGTAACCTGGAGGTTGACAGTGTCTGCTGCTCATTTTTCCCTCTCTAGAACTGAGTGGAAGCCTCAGTTGTCCCGAGGATAGAACCCTGCACCCGCCGAAGTCTGTCTCCACTTATTCTACAGAGGTTTCATTGTAAATCAGCAGGACCTTGGTCAGACGCTGCATTTTCCCAGTTCTCAAAGAGCAACTATTGCACAAGCAGATCTGAAACTGTGAGGGCGTCTCAGACTCTCCGGCCAAGCAATTCGTCTACTCCTGGGACCACGAGTGCTACGCAGTGTGGGCCCTGGAGCCCTTCCAAGCCAGGCCTGAGGGTTCCCAGGGTGAACGGAACTCTCTGCAAAGACCCCCTCAACCCTGCATCCCACCTGTCTGACCCCCACTTTGGGCCACCCAGCACCGTGCTGATGTTACAGACCATCATGGGGGCATTCAGGGCCGAATAGATGCCTGAGGAGGAGGCGGCATGCCTTGTGCTGGTTGACCAAAAATCAAAAGAATCATGCTGTTGCTGCATTCACATACGTGCATACTCACATACACACATGCATGCACACATGAACACGTATGTGCACAGGTACACACGTAGTTTTTCTTCTAGTTTACCTCACTGGTAGAAGGCGAATGCTCACCAAGGCCTTCTCATTACAGATGAGAATACCAACACCCCAAGAAGTTTGATGACCTTCCACCAAAACCTCAGCCCTGAGAGTGAGCACTGCCTGGGAACGTGCTTCCTCTCTCCAGCTCAGGGCTCTTTTGAGCTTCCTCCACGATTTCTTGGTAACACACACCCTTCTCTCTCTAAAGTCAAACCTGAACTTTCTCCTGCCAGCACTACGCTCCTGCTAACTCCTGAATGAGCAGACGCTGGAGAAGGTCGGCCTTCTCGGGAGAGGAAAGCAGCGTCCTCCTGTGGGCTGCCACCAGCTGGGCCTGCTTTCTACTGGGTCTCCTTGGATGCTGGCTCTTGTGGTGGCAGGGGGATGCTTGACAAGGGTATACTCTCTCTCACACGAAAGAGAGAACTCATGGAGGGCAGAGGCTGTCCTCAATGTCTTCTCAACCAGGTTCCCACCCTCTAATGAGTATTCTATAAAACGTATGTGCAGTTTTTTCCAGGCAACTGGAAAGATGGTGGCCATCAGA
Source organism: Otolemur garnettii (assembly GCF_000181295.1). Classification (NCBI taxonomy): domain Eukaryota; kingdom Metazoa; phylum Chordata; class Mammalia; order Primates; family Galagidae; genus Otolemur; species Otolemur garnettii. The sequence goes on from NW_003852511.1 coordinate 3,975,423, forward strand.
CTGAGCGAGCGTACCAAAAGCAGCCGACCATCTTTCAAAACAAGAAGAGGGTCCTGTGGGGAGAAACGGGCAAGGAGAAGCTCGCTCAGTACTACGAGAACATCGGTCTGGGTTTCAAGATTCTCAAAGAGACCATCGAGGGCACCTACATAGACAGGAAATACCCCTTCGCTGGTAAAGTCCCCATCCGAGGGTGGGTCTTGCCCGGCGTGGTGACCAAGATGAAGATGCAGAGGACCATTGTCATCTGCCAAGACTCTCTCCACTACATCTGCAAGTACAATCACTTTGAGAAGCACCACAAGAACAAGTCTGCACACCTGTCCCCTGCTTCAGGGATTGGCGACATTGTCACGGTGGGCAAGAGCCAGCCCCTGTGCAGGA
>NW_003852511.1:3977298-3985223 GCF_000181295.1 Otolemur garnettii
TTGTTAACCTCTGGGTTAAATTATGGTTCCTCCACATGCAATTATTAAAATGATCATATAAATCTGTAATTATGGCTATGATAAATTGTCCATGATATATTACTAAGTAAGAAAATCAAGGCCAGGTGCAGTGTCTCATACCTATAATCTTATAACTTTGGGAGGCTAAGGTGGGAGAACAGCTTGAGGCCAGGAGTTCAAGATCAGCCTTAGCAACATAGCAAGATCTCATCTCTACAAAAAAAAAAAATTAAAAATTAGCCATGGTCCTTGGTATAGTGAGTAAATTTTTAAAAAAATAGTCAGGAATAGTGGCAAACACCCAGAGTCCCAACTACACAGGAGGCTGAAGCAGGAGGATCACTTGAGCCCAGGAAATGAAGGTTACAGTGAGCTATGGTGACAGCATGGCACTCAGCCTGAGAGACGGAGCAAGACTTTGTCTCAAAATGAAGAAAATGAATTGGAAAATGTTGACTTAACCACATTCTTACATAAGGAAAACGTATTCACCTAAATGTGTACCCAAAACTATGCATCAAATGTGTGTTTCCTCTAGAAATTTATAGAAGGAGACAGATATGGGAGGATTTTAATTTGTTTTTACTTTTCTTTTTTGTTTGACTTTTTTTAAATAATGAGTATACCTCAGAGTTCTTTCCATTTTGGAAAAAAAAAAAAAAAACAACTGCTTACTTCCTCCACCCTCTAATAACCCGTAAAGGCGTCAGCTTTGGAAAGGTTGTGCCAGGGAGACACACTGGTCTCCAGGGCAGGAGGGAGGGCCCTCAGGGGAGCGTGCCTCCCTGACACTCCTGGGGGGCCTCTGCTTCCAGCTCCTTCTCTCTCTGCATCCCCTGCCTGTGGCATAGTCCAGAGGTGACACAGAGCAGAGACTCATCACCAAGCCTTTCCTCCATTGCACCCAACCTGGTGGAAAAAGAGTCCAGAGAACATTCTCGTCCTGAGTCAGTCCCTGGCCCCAACCCACAGGACACCACAGGGCGCCACAGGACGTGGCAGGGCACCAAGTGCCAGGGCTCTGAGGAGACAGAGCGCGAGGTCCAGACATGAGTGGCTTATTTTTAGCGAGGTCCAACCCTCAGTTCCTGGCCAGGCTCCAGGGTGAGCGACGGCATTCCCTCTGATTCAGCTTCCCAAACTGACTTGTTTCAGAGGAACGAGGTAGTGTCCCCTCACTGACGTGTGTGTGGGCTGTCCCATCCCTCCTGGTTCCTCCTGGGCCTGTGTGCAGGCCGCCTCCGGAAAGGGCATTGCCCTTGACAAGCCTGGGCTTTGGAAGAGAGTACAGAACTACACTCAGTCTCCTGGGTCTCTGCTTTCTGAGCAAAGCCATGACAATGAACCTTCCCACGTGGTTTCCCAGCCCAGGGGCTCCATCAGCTGGTAGATCCAAGGAAACCCAAGAGCTGCCATTGCAACCCCTCCTCCTCCCACGCAGGGAGCCAAGAACCCCAATCCCGTGACCCTGACCCCAAACCAGGGCCTGTTTCTCAGTTGTTTCTGACTCTTCAATCGGTCTCCACTAGCAAAACGAAAGAAGGAATGTTTTCTTCCAGCGGCAGCGCTAGGACCCACGTTCTGCGGTGATTAATAACATGGGCTTAACAGGGAGAAGTGTGATCAGTGTCAAGAAAACAAGGCCGGGTACAGACGCCTAGAGACACCTTGCTGGGGAGGCCGGTGGCCCAGGGAGGGGTGCGTGGGTGCTGGTGGTGGGGATATAAAAGAGTGAGAGATTATTTTCCTTCCCCAGCCAGCGTTCCCAACATTCCTGGAGTAGTCAGGACACAGCTGTCCCTCCCCAGTTGTCCCTGTGTGATTGGAATTGCAGGTGTCAGTTGTCTCAAAGCACAGAGAGCCCAGGGCCTGCACATATCCAGATCTTCAGAAAGAAGAGGCCCCTGTCCTCCTGGGCTGGCGTCTGGTTTCTCGTTGGCTGTTCCGCCTGCTCCATCCCGGGCGACATGAGCAGCCCAGGCCCTGCCGAACAAGTCGAGGCCTCTCTGGATGAGATCAAGAGCTGGAACGTGCCCTTGTTTTGTTACTAGGCACCATGCATCAGCCTTTATTCACACCCTATAAAGTTGGAGACTTTAAGGTTAGTCTCCTCCACACCTATAATTCTCCACCAGAGCCATTCACCATGGAGCAGAACCAGCGCCTGTGACTCACGCCTTCCTCACGGCCCCCCGCCCACCTTAAGGGGCCACCACTGACAGGCCCCTTTAATCCTCAGGCTGCTCTGGGACTTGGAAACGGCGCCTGAGGCTCACCTCTGGCTCACGAGGTCAAGGGACTTGGCACAAGGAATGGGAACGGCGGAACCAGCTGGATCCCGTCCGGAGTCGTCTCCCTTGGGCTGTCGTTCTTTGTGTAGGGCTCAGACCTTTCAGCTCTGCCTTTTGCCTTTTCTATGGTCAGTTCCACCTTTGAATGAGCGAGATTCTCTGTCCCCCCAGCAGGACAGAGTGTTCTTTGGGATGTGGCCCCACTATGGAGTAGAGTCTCTCCAGGGCCACTGCTGGGCTGTTCAAATGGGTTTTCCCTTCTCTAAGACTCAGTTTCCTTAGCTGTCCAGTGGCACAGTTGGAGTAAATATTTGCTGAGTTTCCATTCAGCTCGGACCTACTGGATGTTCACATTTCCAGACAAGCTCTGGTCCTGCTCAACCTTCATATTACGGCCACCAGATGGAAATCCCTTGGCACCAATGCCAACGTGGGCATGGCAACCATCAGTTCCTGATCACTGTTTTCACTGGCACCTCACCAGATCTCCGTGACATGGACAGTGCCGTGTGACAGTCCCTTGCACATGAGAAACAGTTCCCCAAATGCCACAGAACTAATAGGTCGTAGCAGAGCTGAGGCTGGACCTGGGTTTGCTGACTCCGAGGATAGTGCTGCCTTGAGCAGCTCCACACTCCTCCATGAGTGTCTACACGGCTGGAAACAACACCAGCCCTGGGTGGAACCTCAACCCGCAGGGGTCTGTGGGCCTTCAAGAGGAGCTGCCCACTGGACAACCAGAACGGGAAAGGCAGGAAGGCCTGTCTCTCCCTGCACAAGGTCAGCTGGATTTCATAAACACCAGCCAGCTGACAACCTCCAAATTAAGTTCCTTTTTTTTTTTCATTCTCTTCTTCCTTGTTTGTCTCAGGAATCTGACAAATGCATGACCCTATTCTGGGGATACTTACAGCTATCCATTCAGGTCAGGCGTGCAGAGCTTAAAATTCACAAAAAAAGCCTGACATCACTTTCCCACACTCCCAACTCCACCCAAAAATGGGCCAAAAAAACCACCTGATGGTATTAAGAATAGTTTAGGCTTAAACTGGGGCCCTCCTCCAACCCCCTCAGTCATGCCATAGTGGGCCAGAGTCAAGGAGAAGGGAGCATTCTCTCAATGACCCCTCCTCGAGCCTGGGGTCTACTGAAGGGGACAGGAGACGTCCCAGCAGGAGGAAGAGTTCCTGTGTCTTGTCAGAGTTAGAAATTGCCCGGAACATCTTGTACACCACCTAGCCTTCATCCACAGTTCCCTCAGCCTCTGTTGTGGCTCAAACGTGGAAAGACACAGCCTTCTCAAAACATTTACATTCCTGCCCGGCAAGGATTCATGTGACTTTGATCCCAAAGTACACAGGTTTTCCTGGGAAGATTAAAAGAGGATCCAAATTATTTCATGACAAATTGACCAGCCTTTTCAAACATCATTTCAAAGAGGAAAAAAGAAAAAAAGGGGGGGGGAGCTTCACTTTGCCTGGTGGTTGTATGTTTTTCTTCTCTGGAATTCTACATGTTTCAGTTTTCTAACTTCACTGACAACTTTTAGTTGGAGCATAATTAAATGGAAATAGAAAGTAAGGTCAGGCTTTGTCCCGAGTTTCTGCAGAAAGTGCAAACAACAGGACATCAGGGGCTTGAAACAGACTTGCAAAACTTGGCAAAGGGACCCGAGATCCCTGACAAGTTACCGTGAGGCCAAACCCACTCAAAGACCTCTGAAGGTCCTAAGGAAAATGTTCTCTCGTGGCAGCTGGGCTTCAGAGCATTCTGTCATCATCTGGCAGCAAACATGCACCCCCCCCAAACCCCTAGCCTCTCACCCCAGTAGGATCAGTTGTTCTGTCTTTCTCGTGCCAAAGAGACAGTCCTCAATGTTTCTACCCACTAAATACTTTGCCAGAAGCCTGAATTCATGAAAAGTATATTCACCTAGAATGAATAAGGACAATGTGGTACGCACACATGATGGAATACTATTCAGTCATAAAAAAGGAATGAAATCTTGTCATTTGCGGCAACACAGATGGAACTGTAGGTCATTACATTAAGTGAAATAAGCCAGGCACAGAAAGACAAATATGGTATATTCTCCCTCGTATGTGGGGGGAGTTTAAAAACTTGACCTTATGGAGGTAGAAAGTAGAACACAAGTTACAAAGGGGGGCTGCTGAAGAGAGTTTGGGTAATGAGTACCAAGGTATAGTTAGACAGAAGGGATAAGTTCTACTTTAATAGCACAGGAGAGGGACTATAGTTGACAATGTGCTGTGTATTTCAAAATAACTACAAGAAAGAATTGAAATGTTCCCAACACAATGACAAATGGCTGAGGTGATTCAATCATCCACATCGTATGCAAGTACAGAATACGACCCGTACCCCATAAACATGTGTAAATGTTATTACACACCAGTGAAAAAATGCAAACCTAAATAAACCTAATTTATTCACAACTGGGCCCATTTGAAAGTCGAAACAAAGCACGTGCACTCAGCGTCTATGTTCATGTTCATAAATGTCTCTGTATTCCTGGCCTTGACCTCGAGGTATTATTAGAACGTCTTATAACCAGAGGGAAGATCAGAGACATCCTTACCCGACACGGATGTTAATAATGACCACAGTGCCAGCAATGAGAAGGGTCAGCCTGACCACTGGGGACCAGGACACACAGAGAGAAGCTCCGTGCAGCAGAAAGTCGGGGTGGGAGACAGAGAGCAAAATGTCCACGACAGTCACACCATGCAGCAGCCGGCAGACCCCACCGCCCCATAACTGAGTCAGCAGTCATCAAAGCTGGCTTGTGATAAGGCTCCATCCGGAGTCCTCAGAGTCTCTTTGACCCTGAGTTAGACTTTGCTACCTGTGCTTCTCAAGACCTAGCAGGTCTTGGCAAGGTCTGGGCATTCCTTCCATCTGGTAAAGTAAACTATGAATATCTGGGGGGTCCTTGTGAAGGAGGTGGGGTGTCTTAGTCCACTTTCTGTGGCTTCCAACAGAATACATGAAAATGGATAATTTATAAAAAGGAACTTATTTCTTTCAGTTTTGGAGGCTGGGAAGTCCAAGGTCAAGGAGCTGGCCCTGCCGAAGGCCTTCCTGCTGTCTGGGACTCACTGTAGAGTCCACGGCAGCACAGGGCTCCCCTGGGAAGGGGGCTGAGTGTGCTAACGTCTCTCTTCCTCCCCATAAAAAGCCACCTGCGATAACCCATTAATCCGTGAGCAGATTAATGCGTTCATGAGGGCTCTGTCCTCATAACCCAATCCCCTCTTTAAAGGCCCCCGTCTCGATACTCCCACCTTGGGGATGAAATTTCAACACGAGTTTTGGAGAGGATGAACATTCAACCCATGGTGGTACGGGGGTATCTCTGAACAGACCTAAGAGGGCCCCAGACGCAGGGACACAAAACTGTGAAAGCCGCAGCCCTACTCCAGGAACGATGCTACTGCTGCAGCCGTTTTGAGATCGCCCACAGGGGCATCCTGAGTGACAAAATAAAGAAAAACTATTCTCTTTTTTTGAGACAGAGTCTCACTATGTTGCCCTCAGTAGAGTGCCGTGGCATCACAGCTCACAGCAACCTCAAACTCTTAGGCTTAAGCGATTCTCTTGCCTCAGCCTCCCAGATAGCTGGGACTACAGGGCACCCACCACAGCACCCAGCTATTTTTGGTTGCAGTTATCATTGTTGTTTAGCTGACCTGGGCCTGGTTCAACTCCTCCAGCCTTGGTGTATGTGGCTGGTGCTGTAACCACTGGGCTATAGGTGCTGAGCCAGAAAAACTACTTATTCTTTAACAGCGGATATGATTTGTAGAGGCAACCAGGGAAGGTGGTAGGGGGCAGAGGTGAAGAAGTGGGCTCTATCTGAGTGGTAGTCAATATCACTGGAATACAGTCTCCCTGAGACACTGCTCCAGTCTTCAGAGGCCAATATCACTGCTGTGGTTTGAATTTTTGTCCCCACTGAAACTCATGTGGAAAGTGAATTGCCATTGCAACAGTACTAAGGGGTGGGGCTTTTAAGAGAGGATTAGATCTTGAGGGCTCTGTCCCCACAGATGGGGATTTATAATGTCACTATAAAAGGTAAGTTTGGCCCCCTTTTCTGTCTTTGCCCTTCTGCCTTTGGCCATAAAGCATCCTCCCCTCTGAAGGATGCCGCACTCAGGCCTCGTCTTGGAATCAGCACTGCCAAATCTGCCGGCCCCTTGACATTAGACTTCCAGCCTCCAGAGCTGTGCACACATGCATTTCTGTTCTTCATACATTACCCAGTCTGTGTTATTCTGTTACAACACCACAAAATGGACTCGCAGATTCACTTCCTTTCATTTTCCATGGGTGAAACTAGATGCAGATAGATGCAGAGACTCCCCCATAACGAGAAAAAGGGCACAACCCAAGAAGAACTGCTCCTGTCCCAGCCAGAACTCATCTCCCAGTGGGAGACACTGTGACCCTTCTCAAGCTAAGATGTCTACATCGACAACCTGTCAAACCAGTGATAGTGCCCGTGGACTCTACTCCAGACGTCTCAAATGTACAAGCTTCGATTTATATATTTAATCCAAACACCAACCCCACCCCACACCTTTGCACTTTCTGCTGAGTCTGCCCAGAATCCAAGTGAGGTATCCTCAGGGGTCCTGGGCCACTGCTCCCGTACACACACCCAATAGTCCCACGGCCCTGCCTTGGTAATTGCCACAATGCAAACTGCTTTTAGTCCAGGTGTGTGCAACCTAGGCGATGCTTCTGTGATCCGAATCGTGCAAATAACCAGGCGGCTCACTTTCCGTTACATCTCAGGATCTCAGACAGGGTTCAAGAGACCTGAGTTTCATTGTCCATGTACTTCCAGTTCTGTTTTTGCTGCTGACCCATTATTACTTTTATTTTTCATGTTACTCCTCCTCGATTTGCTCTCTAATATTACATCTATAAAATGTCTCCAAAAATGTCATCACAAAAGTGATATATGGGGCGGCCTCTGGAAAGCAGAAATGGGTGGTCATGAGATTGTCTGGAAGGGAGACTTGCAAACGTGTTTAATGCTGAACTGCATGAGCGGATGCCTAATCAGAAATACTTTTGAAGGCGGCACCTGTGGCTCAAAGGAGTGAGGCGCGGGCCCCATATGCTGGAGGTGGTGGGTTCCAACCCAGCCCCAGCCAAAAAAAAAAAAAAAAAATACTTTTGAAACAATAAATAATGAAAAGAATGTAAGACTATCAAGAAGATCCTGTTGGTCTGGAAGAGAATAGGGAAAGAGAAGCCATCAGCAACCCAAGAAACAACCCAGGGAGACAGAGATCTGCGTAACATTTGAAAAGCATCTATGGAATGATACGGAATGTGACCACCTTCTTCCCAGCTCTACCAAGAAAGATTCAGTAAAAGATTACAAAATCCAACAAAGCCTTAAAAGCCAGGGATATGGAGAAACTGGAACCCTTATGCTCTGTGGGTGGAAACGTCTGATGGGATAACTGCTATAAAAAATAGTATAATGGATGGAGCTGGAGAATGTTCTTCTGAGCAAAGTATCACAAGAATGGAGGAAAAAGTATCCAATGTACACACCCCTATTATGAAACTAAT
>NW_003852511.1:3985421-3990838 GCF_000181295.1 Otolemur garnettii
CAGTTTGATGGAAGTATTTCAGATTGCATGTGAAAACCCCACACTGTACCCCAGAAGTGCATTAATGTACATAGTTACCATTCAATAAAAAAAAAGAAAAAAAAGAAAAATAGTATAATTGATAAAAAATTAAATATAGAATTACCACGTGACCCAGCAATCCCACTTCTGGGTATATATCAAAAGAAAAAATCAAAAGCAGGGTCTAAAGAGATATTTGTGCACCTATGTTCATAGAAGCATTATTCACAATAGCCAGAAGAGAGAATCAACTCCATGTCCATTGATGGGTAAACAAAATGCAGTGAGTACACGTCATGGACTATGACTCAGCTGTGAAAAGCAAGGGACCTCTGACACGGGGTACAGCACGATGGACCTCGAAGACATTGTGACTGGGTGAAATAAGCCAGTCACAAGAGTACAAACACCATACGATCCCACTGAGCTACAGTATCCAGCACAGTCAAACTCATGGAAGCCCCAGTGGTGGTTGTGGGGGGCCGGGGAGGGACTGGAGGGGGAATAGGGAGTTGAGCGGGTACAGAGTTTCAATTTTGAAAGATGAGAAAGAGTTTTGGAGACGGGTGGTGGCGATGGTCGCCCCACATGACTGTATTGACCCTTAATCCTACTGATCTGTATACTTACGAATGGTTACAATGGTGAATTCTATGTTGTGGGGGTTTTTTATTAAAAAAAATTTTCCACAAGTCAGAGGTAGGTGTGTGTGCTGTTTGCGTGGGGGACAGGAGAGGAAAGGGAGGGTGACAACATGCTCAGCCTAGCTGCAAGGCAAGGGTAGGACGGGTCAGGGCCGTCTATGTGATCTCTCTAGGAAAACCCCTCGGCCAGCGGTGAGCAGGGCTCAGGTGGTTTATCTGGCTGTTTCCCAAACCCCCTTGGTCAGTGCAGCCAAACCCTGGTAGCACAGGCTTCCTGGCAGGTACAAGGAGACACCACCTTGGAGGATATACGGTGTGGCTTCAGAAATCTCCCCTGTTGTCCTGGAGCGAGGTTGTCCTCACTTCCCTTACCGTGTCTGATCCTGTAGCCAGCAGATATTCACTGGCTTATGCTGTGGGCCAAGCTGCGCGCCAGACACCAGGAACTGAGAGGTGAGCACGCCACAGTCGCTGCCTGCAGGAGGCTCCAGTCCCGCGGGGAAGACAGACAAGCAGATTTGCACCTGCAAAGCCTGAGGCGCGTGGGGACACTCCAGGAATTATGGGGCCACACAGCCAGGACACCACCTCCCCTGGAGGACATGGGGGCATCCCCAGAATCAAGGGCAGTGCCTCCAGAGAGGGAGGCAGGACCCAGGTACTGAAGGCCTCATCACCTGTTCTGAGCAGCTGGTCACCGTGCCAAGGGCAACGGGAAACAGTTGAAAGTGCCTGAAGGAAAGGGTGCCATGGTCCGACCTGCATGTTTAAACGGACACTGGAACTGCAGGGGTGTGAGGTTGGATGTGGACGTGGGGCAACTGTGGCTGCCGAAACAATTATTAGAAATGCAGTAGCTCAAAATGGCAGAAACGGAGGACTGAAGCCTGAAGTCCATTTCACTGGACGGAAGTCCAGGTGGGAAGACAGCCCAGCAGGAATGGCTGCTGCACGGGCCAGTGCGAGGGAAGCTTCGGGGAGACTACTTGGTGTGGGAGCAGACGGAAGCAGCTAGAAGTAGGGGGACCACAGCAGAGCAGGGAAGCTGGGGAGGAGGGAGTTTGAGTCTCAGACCAGAGCAGGCCTGGGAGCCACAGGCCGGGGCTCAGAGCTGGGCTGGGAAATGCAGAAATGAAAAGAGGCATTTGTTGCAAAGGCGTGGGGACAGTGGCCCAGGAAGGGGTTGGGCATTGGCTCCAACTGAGTGCTGGCAGCTGGGGAAGGCTGAGGCAGCCAGACCAGGCCAGGCAGGCTGCAGACCTGAATGATGTCGACCTTCCAAGAGGTCCAGGCCATTCTAATGAAAGGAGGCCTCTCCCGCTGCAGGCCTCCCTCCCAGACCTCACCCTGGCTTCCCGTTGTTAGTGCCTGGGTTCCTGGAGCCCTTGAACAAGGTGACTCCAATGGGTCAGGTTGGATTCACACCAGGCCTTGGAGGGAAGAGTCTTGACAAAATTTAGAGCCACTAAAATTGGCAAATCAAGTTACAGATGGCTGGAATAAATGGTGGGTCCCCAAGAGCAGCCGAGACCATGGCAGGAGAGCTCTAGACGTTCATCCAAGTCAAACTCAAGTGTATCTCTCCTTTTTTCCCATTTTTTACACTGCGGTGACACACATAACCAGAAACTTGCCATCTTAGCCATCCTTCGGTGTGCCGCTCCAGGCTATGAAATGTGGGCCCCATTGTGTGGCCTCCCGCCCTCTCCAGAGGCACCTCACCTTGCAAAATTGAAACTCTAGCACCCCATGGCCCCCCTCCCCTCAACTGTAGCTTTTTAAGTGTCTTTCCCAGTGAAGTTTCCCACGTTGCTAAGGAACACAAAACATGAAGATACAGGCTCGAAGCAAGGGCTTGTTAATGTGCACGAGACCCCATTCGTGTTTTTTTGCCCGGGAAATAGGGAATGCCCAAGATTTGGTCCCCAAACCAGAAAGACTGTAAGTGCCTTGCGTAAAGCAGGGGGTTTTAGTGCAGTCCCCACGGGGATTCTGAGGGCCCACTTTGCCCCAGGTTCCCCCACCCACACCACCCCACTCTCCTCCCTTCTCCTCTGTCACCTCCCACCCTGACCTCAGTCTCCCACTGGCTGCCTCCTCAGTTTGCAGGGAGAGTCTGCTTAAAGGGAGTCCCCATTCTCTCCCACACAAAGTCAAGGCTTTGGACTCTACTGTGCCTAAAAAGCTCCAGAGGAATCTGTCAAGGCCACACCCTATTCAGAGATTTGGGGTGAAGCTCAGGAGTCCTCATTTTTGCCAAGCATCCCAGGTGATCCTGATACGTCTGGTCTAGTTGCCATGCAAAGTGTGGACTAGGATCTCTGCAAGGGCAGAGTCACTGTGCACAGCCTGATGGGCTCGCCCTGCCTGCTCTCACATCCACATGGTTCAGAGGGCCACAGGATCACGGTAAGCATCAGGCACCGTCTGTTCAGTCCCCAACCAGGTCAGTCCCCACCAGGACTGTCTGTTCAGTCCACACCCGAGTCGTCGGATGCCAGACAGGCATGTGCCATGATGTTCCAGCCCTTTGGAACGCTTCACCCGCTATCTGACAGCTTCCCCTCCAGAAACCACAAAGTACAGTAAAAAACAGAAAAAAGAAAGCCGTTAGACCCTAGTGAATGTTATTTTTAATGAAAGTGGTGCGTTTTGACTCACGATGTTGAAACCAGATTATAAATGAGTCATCAGCGAATCAACCACAAAGAGGTGATTTACAGGAGAGCTCAGATGGCTGCTGTCCCCTGCACACACCTCACAGAGACGCCGTCAGACGTGGAGTTGGTCTGGGGCATCTTGCTGCCGCGTCAGCTTAAAAGGATGCTGTGTTGTCACCAATGGGATTCCCCAGCCCAAGCCGAGTTGCAGACCCACCCACACAAGGAAGCAGCCATTGCTGAACAATGCTCATCTTACATCACCGTCGCTGGTTTCCAGGTAGTGACTGGCAGATACTGGAGAGCGAGGCGGGCCGTCTGCCCCTCCCTCCTGCCTGCATCCTCTCACCTGGTTTTCAAAGAGATAGCCCAGGACCCAGGCGGAAGAACAGGACCACAAGTTGGACAGACGTGAGCTGAGTAGCAGGTGGAACCGCATGGCATGGAGACTCAGGCAACAGCCCACTTTCCTGTCTCTGAAAACAACATGTGACCTCTGCCCCGCCCTCCTCATGGGAATGTTGCTGGGTTCTCATGGAACCAGGCATGCAAAAGTGTGTTAAAGGCTATCAGAGGCCATCCCCCGGTCAATGGGCAACAGAAAATGAAAAACTTGCTGTCCAAAGGTATTCTCACTGGTCAGCACCCTCTGCCTAGGCAGAGCTGGGCAACTAGACCAGAGGGAACTGGCAGAGTCAGGTGGGGCAAATGCCTCTCCATCTCTGGCCCCAAAAGGAGGCACCTTTGTTCATCTGTCTTCCCCTTTAACAACAGACAGGAGCAATGGAGGCCAGAGGGGGCCTGCCAGCCCAATGGCGTATTGACTGCCCACCTGCTGAATTGCAGCCCTGGGGCTCTCCAGGACACTCTACTGGTGGCTACACTTAGAAAAAATCAAGAAAAGTCTAAAAAGGAGCCTTCAGGCCATCTAGGAAGTGCTGCGAGACTCCTAGTGGCTGTGGGCTCAGAGCTGCCTCCCCCACAGTGGGATCTGCAGCCAAGACAATCCCCTGACAACCTGGGGACGGGAGGGTCAGTCTGGTAGGACAGTGGCCAACCCAGCAACCCCGAGCTGCATGGTCAACCAGGAGCTCTGCGTCTAGAGCGCAGGATCCACTGTGAGCAAAACCGTGTCGCGCGAACAGGGGCGACTTCTCAGTAATATTAACGATTACACATGTGACCCCAGAAATCTTCAAAGAAGGCAAGGAACCCCCCAAATCTGTAAAAGAGGGAAGGACAGGGGAGAAGAAAAAGCTGCTTGGAAAAGCCAACGGCAGACCTCTTCTCTACGTCACAGATGCAGGATCGTCTCAGATTTAAAGAAGGCTTTAGAATCAGAAAAATCCAGAGCTGAATATTGGCCACCCCACCCCATTACTTTTGGGTCCTTAAAAAGGCTGCATAGGGCCTTCCTCCAGGGAGTGCTTGTCAGGATTAAGTGAACTCACGTACGTGTTGTGTCTACACAGTGCCTGCAACATAGCGAACACTCGGTGAAGGCTGACTTCCTAAAACACAGTATTCCCTGTTCCTGCCTCTAAAATATCTTCTCCCAGGCCGGGCGCAGTGGCTCACACCTGTAATCCCAGCGCTCAGGGAAGCTGAACTCAGGAGTTGTGAGACTAGCTGGAGCGAGAGCCCGTCTCGAAAAACAGCTGAGTGTTGTCGTGGGCCCAGTCCACTGCTTGGGAGGCTGAGGAAGGAGGATTGCTTGTGCCCAAGAGTCTGAGATTGCTGTGAGCTGTGACAGCACAGCACCCTACCGAGGGTGACAAGTGAGACTCTGTCTAAATAAACAAATAATAAAATAAAATGTCATCTCCCTCAGGCACTCTCGGATTTTCCTTAGCCACACCACACCTGGTAGATTATCCGATGGGACACTGAGAGTTTCTGGGAACCAGGAGCCTGTGGTGAAGTCATTTTCATACCCACATGTTACAATCATTCATCAGCCAAGCAGCCACCTAGCAACCGACCTAGGTTGATGGTGCACAAGTCTGCCTATTCTGCCTTTAAAATAGATCACAAATCCTTTAAACTAGATCTGCAATTCCACATTGGAGAGACCCATGCAGTACCATTGGTG
>NW_003852511.1:3992000-3994811 GCF_000181295.1 Otolemur garnettii
ACTCTACCCAGGGGGACAGCTTGAGGCTCTGTCTCAAAAAAAAAAAAAAAAAGGGATAGGGAGAGCCATCAAAGCGTTTTTAGCAGAGACGTTTCATGATCAGATGTACATGTGTGTGTTAATGGTACACTCTGGATAACGTGTTGAGTTTAAACTAAAAAATATCCTGGGATGATGCCTATAGCATCATTTTTTAAACATCTCTAAACACCAACACGAAAAATTCTGTAAATCACACAAGGAACCAAAAATTCATATTTGCCACACAAAACTAGTTGCCAAGGTTGCCCATGGTTTCTAAAAGATAAGTGGGTGGGGACGAAACCACCCACAGATACAAGACCTGAGTACTATTAACATCTGTACTAGAGAGAGCAAAGAGGGGGAGAGCAGAGCAGGTGATGAACTTGAGAATCCCAAAATACCCAGTAGGACTCAGTGGAAAGCTCAGAGAGTCAATTTGAGAATAAGAGCTGAAACTGGAAGGGTTTTACCCACTCAGATAGTGAGGGGAGTTCAAAGGGTCTGCAGTAAAGGTCTGAACGAGCTAGAAACGTCTGAGAAAGTCCCATAAATTCTTAAAAACTAAGCCACTGAAACTTCCTCCAAGACAAAGCCCCTTACATGAAGAAGAAACTGCTAGGAGTAGCATCCAAACTGAGGGGCACATGGGGCAACAGAAAAAAAAAAGAGACAAATGAAGGCGTTAAAAGAGGGTAAGGGGAACACAGAGCTTAGAGACCTCAAAAAGTAAGCCACCGTGTTCTCTAACACTCATAGAAACAAGACAAGGGGGAACTTCAGAGCCACGGAGTTAGAGAAACCAAGTGGAACTGTATATTCCAGCAATTCAGAGCAACAAATTTTATATAAAATTTCTCCAGAAAGCTATCAAAGTCAAATAACATGCAAAGTTACTTAGGAAAGAAAGCTAAAAGTTGCCAGAATCACATCCCTACAGACCATAAAACACGCCAGAAAGACATGCCCACAAAACAAACGAAATTCACAGCCTGCTTTAAAGCCAGCTAAAAGAACGACATAAATTAGAGCAGGAAAAACTCAGAAGTAAGGTGAGAGAATTCAGTAAAGTGTTAGAAAGGAAAAAGAAAAAAAAAATCAAGTCAGAAATGATTTAAAAGAAGGCAAGTGGGTACAACTCCAGCAGACAATGCCTTAAAAGCAACAGAGAAAAAAAAAAAAAAGTTTTCAAAACAGAAAAAAACACGAGAAATTTGGGAGAAAATACCAAATACAGAAGACAGGCAAAGAAGATCCAACATTTGCATCAAGGAGTCCCCAAACCAAAAAACCAAATCAAGGAAAAGAACAAAAAATGAAAAAACCATAATTCAAGAAAATTGCTCTACAATTAATTTTTTAAAAATTAAGACTACATATAGAAAGTCCAAACAAACCCAGTGCCAGCAACACCAAAATACATTCCAGTAAAATTTCCAGACTTTGAAGAAAATTATAAAATCCCTTGGACATCCAGGCAGGAAGACCAAACTACTTATAAGGGAGAGAAAATCAGATTGTCACCAGACTTTGCAACGGCCACATTTGTGCCAAGAGAACAAATGGAAAGAGGGTGAGGAAGGGACCAGGGAGGACAACAGGAGGCAGGGCTAACAGGATCTTCTGGTCTATCAGACACAGGCTCTGAGAGAAAGAGAGGAGGCAAGTGACCTCCAACCAGGACAGAGTTGCCATTTGGTGATATTTGGTAGGCTGTGGGAGGAGGAGGTTTGGGGGCAGGGAAGAAGCTAACAGTTTGTCCACACCGTATTTTAAATGTCTATTAATACTCTTTATGGAGGCTCAGGGGCCCATAGCTCAGTTTAGTAGGGCTCTGGCTACATACATGGAGGCTGGCAGGTTTGAGCGCGGCCAGGGCCTGCTGAACAACAATACTCTTCGTGGAGAGCTGAGTAGGCATTTTTATAAAGAACCTGGTGTTTGAAGTTGAGGCCTAGGTTCTAAATATATACTTGGGGCTCGGCACCTGTGGCTCAAGTGGCTAAGGCGCTAGCCACATACACCTAAGGTGGTGGGTTTGAATCCAGCCCGGACCTGCCAAACAACAATGACAGCTGCAATCAAAAAAGAAATAGCCAGGCGTTGTGGCGGGTGCCTGTGGTCCCAGCTAGTTGGGAGGCTGAGGCAGGAGACTTGCTTGAGCCAGGGAGTTGGAGGTTGCTATGAGGGGTTATGCCACGGCACACTACCCAGGGGGATAGCTTGAGGCTCTGTCTCAAAAAAATAAATAAATAATAAATAAACAAACAAACATATATTTGGAACTGATTGGCATATATAAACTATTTGAAGTCATGAGACTAGATGAATCATCAAAGGGTGAATGTGGTGGACATGCTCCTATCCAAACTTGACCTTGGCTTATAATACCCAAACCTGTTATCATGGCACAAAAGCCCTCTATGTGGCTCCCTCTCTAACCTCCGTCCTGTCAGTCCTTACCTCTCTCTCTTAGCTGTAGGCACATAGGCCACCTTGCTGTCCCTGGAATAACCTTCCCATCTCAGGACCTTAGCTTTGGCTGTGCCCACCACAGGGCACACTCCCTGGAGGTGTCTGCAGTCTGCTTTCCTATATCATTCAACTCTGCATAGCGTCAGCTTCTCAAAGAGGTCTACCTGCCCACGGCCCTGAACTCTCCTCTCTCACTCTCTAACCCCTTAATTTGCTTTCTCTTTCCACGATTTATAGGTTGTCTGCTCCGGTTTCTATTGCTGCGTTTAAAAATTACCTCCAGGCTCGGCACCTGTGGCTCAAGCGGCTAAGGTG
>NW_003852511.1:3995042-4021486 GCF_000181295.1 Otolemur garnettii
AAAAAAAAAAAAAAATTACCTCCAAAACTTAGTGGTTTATCACCACCAGTTCATCATGCACCTGAATTCTGCAGGTCAAGAGTCTGAACAGGACGCGGAGTGAAGGTCTTGTCTCTGCTCTGCAACGTCTGGGGTCTCAACGGAAGGTGCAAAGACTGGAGGCAAGTCAACAGCTGGACTCTGGGATCACCTGAATGCATGTTCACTAACGCGTCCGAGCTCAGCTGACTCAAGACCAGAGGTCCCCAAATGGCCTCTCCATGTCATCAGCTTCCTCATAGCACGGCCACCTCAGAACAGGCAGACTGAGTTGGTTACAGAGATCCAAGGGCGTCCAGCAAACAAGGCAGAATCTGCGTTCCTTTTGAGACCCGGCTTCAGAAGTCAATGTCACTTCCTCCATAAGTTACGGGTCAGATTAGCCTCAAGTCTGTCAAGGGAAGGAACATGGAACCAAAGAATCCCAAAGCTGTGTCCTGCCACGCTGCCTGAGACACATTCTCAGGGTTGAGCTATCCTTCCCAAGCCTGTTACTGGCTAACCGTTAAAAAAATTAATTACCTTCTTAATGTTTCTTCTTTTTTTTTTTTTTTCAGAGACAGTCTCACTTTGTCACCCTCAATAGAGTACTGTGGCATCACAGCTCACAGCAACCTCCAGCTCTTGGGCTTAGGCCATTCTCTTGCCTCAGCCTCCCACATAGCTGGGACTACAGGCACCCGCCACAATGATAGGCTATTTTTTGTTGCAGTTTGGCCAGGGCCGGGTTTGAACCCGCCACCCTCGGTATGTGGGGCCAGCACTATACCCACTGAGCCACAGACGCCACCCAGCCTTCTTAATGTTTCTGTTGACCCGACTGTCTTGCTCTTACTGTCTCTCTTCCTAGAGAGACGTGTCTGAATTCTCAGCTGCCCTAGTGCATAAGGAGTCTTGACGTGACGTAAGATCCTGTCTCCATGAAGTGGAGAGCACACTGCTTCCCTCTCCGCAGCAGGGCTCGAAATCTGTCAAGAGCCCCCCCTCTGGGATGGATGATCGTGTCCATTTTACAACCTGGTCCCTGTTAATCGTCTGGAACTTCTTGCCAAGGCTTCTTAAAGGGATGAAATATTTTCTGAATATTAAAAAAAAAAACCTCACACGCACTCAAAACACAAAGAAGAGTTATTAAACAAGTTCACAGTGGCTTCTGCACAATGCCATCTGATTAAAAATAATTGGGCAAAGAAAATTAATTCCAGGCCGAACCGAATGTTTTCCAAAATGGAAAGAAATGCTTCTCTTTCTACCATCAAAGCCTCCCCCCCAAATGCCACCAAGATAGTTGAATAACATTGACTCGAGATGGGAAACCACATGCCTTTATGCCCACGGGTTCACCCTTTGGCCTGAGACGGCTTGACACAGAGAAGGGTTACCTGTACCCGGGCACCTCACCTCCAATTTTAGAAGCTTCACATTGACCTGACAATGCCAGAATGTCTCTAAGGCTAGACATGGGATTCCATGAAATAATGGAGACAGAAAGGGGCAGAGACTGCACCCCAAAGGAAGATCAAATGAAGCAGAACAAAGAAAGAGACGGACCAGGCCCAAACCCAGATCCCACCCGCAGGCTAGAACATGGGATGTCTGGAAGCAGTTCCCAGACAGAAACCTCAGTGTGATGAATCAGTTTTCTTGGACATTGAGGGGATAAAGAGTTTGCTGTGGAGACAGAGCATATTTATTCAAGGAATGGATGTGAGAATTGGGAATGGGCAGAGATGGTTGGGGGGAGGATGGAGTATGTGGCAGGGAAAAGCCACCGTGAATCCCCAGTCTAGACATTGAGCCCATAACGCCCAGAGACAAACACGCTATCTAGAAGACAGCACATGTCTGGGGGAGGCCAGGCGAGCATACCTCTGAAATGACTGGTTGTGATACCCGAGTCAGATAGCGCAGACAAATCTTTTAAAATAACAGAGAGGAGAAAATAGAGACAATAAAAAAAGACAAATGGTAATCGAAACACCAGTCTTCTCTTCTGTCCTGTAAATCAAATTCCATTATAAACAACGCCATAAAAAATGTCTATGCCTCTAAATAGCAAAGATTTCCGAGTTCTGGAAGAAGCCCCTTTATATCAAGCAATGCAATTACATCACAGCGTGAAAGCACTGTTCAGACAATCTTGTATTATTCAGGAACACCATCAGTTACAGCGTTGAGACTGATGACATGCATCCCCATGCCCAGGCAAGAAAGAAAAGAACATTTGGCCGGCAATGTCCTGCATTATTCACTTTGAAAGGATAACACTGTCCCTCTTTTTATCACCCACCCTGCTTCTTAAAGGTAGGTCCCAATTCTTTTGTGACCAGCCCTAGAAATGTCTAGCAAATCTCAGGATGCTTTTGGCTGCAACAACCATTTGCAGCAACTGGAATTCTGGGCTAGCCTCCCTTTAAGCAGTTTCATGCTGAAAAAACAATAGCAGCTCATATTTGTAGCCTGTTTTCATGCTGGAGAGGCAATTTCACACACGTGATCTCAGCTGATTCTCTTAAAAACCATGAGAGGTCAGGATGGCACTAGTCTGACTCACACACGAGCACATGCTCAGGCAGAACCCTCTATCTCTTCCTGGAGGAGAGGAAGCATTTGAAAAAATGAAAACTCTATGCCTTCCTGGCCTTGTGGTGGACCAGGCCGTCCGTATCCTCCAAAAGGATGAACAAGTTTTTGTGGCTCTAAGGCAGTGGTTCTCAACCTTCCTAATGCTGCGGCCCTTTAATACAGTTCCTGTGGGTCGCAATGCACAGGTTGGGAACTGCTGCTCTAAGGCCTTAGCAGGCCCGGAGGGACCTTCTAGCAGGTCTTTTGTAGAAAGTGGGGTGACAATCAGAAGAGGAAGGGAACAAAGTTGGGGAAAGGAATTCAGCCAACAAGTCTGGGCCTATAGGTGGTTGAGGGCCCAAAAGTTCTGGATATTTGGAGGACGATCCCACAAAGACACAACCAAAGAGTGATTAAAATACGGTCACGGTGGCTTCTTCACAAGTCCATGTGATTGAAAATAATTGGACAAGGAAAGTTAAATTTCTTTGTGCCGGGGGAAGAGGAGTAACATGAGGGCGAGTCTGAGTATCTGGCATGTAAGTGAGACCCCTGAGCTACACCCTGCCCAGAAAAGGAAGCCTGCTTGTACCAGCAAGGGCTGCCCCCTTCCCCCCACTGCACTCTCCAGGCTGCAAGGTGGGATCTTACAGGCTGACTTTTTTTCCTTGCCCTGAGACAGAGTCTCACTTTGCTGCCCTCAGTGGAGTGTCGTGGCATCACAGCTCACAGCAAACTCTTGAGCTTAAGTGATTCTTTTGCCTCAGCCTCCCAAGTAGCTGGGAGGTGCCTGCCGCAACGCCTGGCTATTTTTTTGTTGCAGTTATCATTGTTATTTAGCTGGTCTGGAATGGGTTTAAACTCTCCAGCCTGGGTGTATGTGGCCGGCGCCCTACCCACTGAGCTACAGGCGCTGCCCCAGGCTGACTCTGATCCCCTTGGAGCAGGACCATCCTCCAAGTCCCTGGCCTCTCCATCACCTCACAGCCTCCCAGATACTTGTAAGCCCTGTCAGGACCCTGAGGGCTCCCACTCCTGTTCTTTGGGGTCAAGGAGACTCCCAAGCCAGGGAGAGAGGGGAGCGGGTACCACTTTTCCACGGGCATTATTATTATCAATATTATTATTATTCCATCTCACTAATAAGAACGATGCCTGTCCTCAGGCCCTGGCTGTTTCATCTTGCCAGACTCCTGCTCCGAAGGCAAACTATGCCAACGAATTGGGCCTCCATTTGTTTGTCGGCAAATGAGGGAGTCCCTGAACCCTCTCCAGCCAACCCCCACATCCCGGGCCCAGGTTCCTCTGGCCCCCGGTGCTGACTCGGCAGAGGGTCACGCGCTTGCTCCTCTCTCCTATGGGGCAAGAACAGTCCTTCCGAACACTCTTCACTTCTCAACCCTGTTTCCTTTGTCCCGTTACACTGCTTTATAAGGTGAGAGACCTCCTTTTCATAGTAAGACCCTTCTCATTCTGCAAAAATTAAAAACCTTTACTTGAGAGGAGTCCCAGACAGACCCAGCTTACACGGGGATCCCTGGAAGCTGCTAGCATTTCTGCGCCCCAAGTGCAGTCACCTGTGACGACGTGCTTGGGAGAAGAGGGACTGGGGAAGGAGCAGCTGTTCCCTTTCCTCTGTCCAGGAAACTGGTGAACAACCGACCGGAGAAAAGCAACAGAGATGATTAATGAGCTGGAAAAGTAGGAGCTGGCCTTGGAGCAGGGGGATCAGGGCCCGGGCTGAGTGCAGGTCGGCCTTGGGGAGGAGGAATCAGGGCCCGGGCTGGGTGCATGTCAGCCTTGGGGTGGGAGAATCAGGGCCCGGGCTGGGTGCAGGTCGGCCTTGGGGAGGAGGAATCAGGGCCCAGGCTGGATGCACGTGGGCCTTGGGGTGGGGGAATCAGGGCCCAGGCTGGATGCATGTTGGCTTTCACAAGGTCCCTGCGGGGAGTGGGAGCCGCCCTGTGGGGTAGCAGAATGAACTGGAGAGATGAGGACCACGCCAGCACCAGCTGAATATCAGAAACGAATTCCTCACAAAGACATCCCCCTCCTCAGGACAGGGACAGAACACAGGTCACTTTTGTTGTGTCATGGAAGGCCAGAGGATGCCTCAGAGAATCTAGTTTCAGGAGATAGCTGCAGAGCCTCCAGAGAGCTGAGCAGAGCCCGTGGGGACCACAGAGCAGCGTCTGGACATAGGCAGCCCAGCACCCTAATGCGTCTTTGGGTAGGGGTGGCCGAAACCAGGCCTACATGGCCAGGAAGCAACCAAGGCCTCCGCTTCACCTGGGCCAGCTCCCTTCAGGGAAGCTCCTGCAGCCCACACCCCTCTGCAGGGGTGCTCTGATTTATACGACAACAGTCCTCCCCAACATCCGCCCAGGACCCCGGGGACAAGTCTTCTTTCCTTGGTCCACTGAAGTCACTGGAAATCATTAGCGAAGTTCCATCCCTGTTCATAAATCACCGCCTTAGTTTTGCAACATAGCTCTTAGATGACTGACTGCGTTTGTGTCTAATTCCCTTAGACTCTGAAGCATATATGCAAATCCCAGCCTGAAAGCAGCTTTGGTGCCTTTTGTCCCAGCACACACACCTCTCCACTCTGCTTGTCCACTGCAAGGTGCCCAGAGCACTGGGCTCTCTGGCTGTATATCATTACAGTACGAAATGGATGGGAGGGGAGGTGCTGGGGACTGCTGCCAGGGAGGGAGACCACTGTTAAATCTGGAAACTGACTCCTGGCCATCCCTGGCCTGAATGCAGGTTATTTTTGCAACAGCCTGTGACCCCAGAGCCCTGCCGGCTCCTCTTACGCATCCTCCTCCACCTGCTGTCTTTTGTCACCGTCAGCCTCGTCAAAGTGTCTGCCCTGCTCAGACCTCCACTGACTCTCCCTCCCTTGCTCGCTCTGAAAGTCAGAGGTGCCAAGAGGAAGGGGACTTCTTTGTCAGCCTACAGCAGCTTTCGCCCCGACTGTGTTGTCCAATCCAGCAATCCCTTCTGGGGGCTCCTGTCAGAGTGTTGAACCCCTAGGGAGAGGAATGCACACACTCTGCCTACAGCAGTGGGGACAGGTGTGCTTGGTGGTGGTGGGGTCATGGTACTCAAGCTATGGGACTTCTCCCTTGAACTCCCCAACCTGGCTCCTTACAAATGTGCTCCATCTTGGCGAAGCCAATTTATCTCATACCCCAGCACACTCCCCACAGTCCTAATGCAGGCACAGAAGGTATAACTAACTCTGCGTGAAAAGAATGTGCATGTATATCCCAACTTCCTATATTCAACAGAGGTTTGTTCCATCGACGTCTGTGTTCTGCCCAACTGCAGCACAGTATCACGCCAACAGGGAAATGCCAAGGCACAGGGTACTGAAGAAAGTGCCCAACAACACAGGCAGCGTCAAGCTTCAACCAGAATCAATGCTGTCTCACACGAAAGCTCTTGGTTTTCCAGTTATGTCTGATGTTCTGCAATTATGCTTGTTTTCAGCCCCTTGGATCAAACTCTTTGAGACCCAGTGGTCATCTGAAGATAGCTGTGTTCATCAGCGTTCTTGGTGACAAGCAGCTCAAGCAAAAAATAACAAACAAATGAACAAATTGCTCCAAAACTTCCAGAGAAGTCTGGGGATGGATTTCAGTGATGGTTAGGACAGAGTTCCCAGAGTGTTCTCAGACACTGTCTCTACTCTGATTATTTGATGTCATTCTTAGGCAAGTGCCCTCGCAAGGAAGGAAAAATACTAGTGGTGACCCCAGACTCCACAGCCCAGAAAAAAAGCAATTCTGGGGAAAGTGTTAGGGTTGGACACCATTGAGCCAGTCAATGTGTCAACCGGCTCATCCCTTAACCCCTCACTGCATTCAGGAGGTTGGAACATGCTGAGTAGCCAAGTCTGGACTCTAAGGTCACCTTTTGAATGTTAAGGATCAAAAATCCACCAGGAGGCTGGGTTGGTAGGAGTGTGGAGGAAGGAAGGAAAGAGGACAGGAGGCCTGTTGGGACGGGCGGAAGGAGAAGAGCCCAGGAGGGAGATGGCAGAGCTCATGGCACAGTGAGCTGCCCGCCCCACGGCTCCCTCTGATCCACTCTGAGGATAGAGACCCATGACAATGAACCCAAGAGAGGGACACATCGACTTCTCATCCTAGTCACGAGAACTGCTTGCTCTAGCCAGCCCCAGAGAATGGACAGGAGACTCTGTCTGAGGTCTTTGGTTTGGGGGGAAAGCTGCTGTTGTCACTCAGGCAGGAGCAGCAACGATGAACCTTTTTACTCTAACCAAGAAAAACAAAATAGCCACAGGAGCTGGAGAGTCCACTGGGCCTCTCTGATCATAAGACCACGATCGGCTATCCCTGACACAGCACATGGTCCACGTTGTTCAGTAAAAAACTGCCAAAAGCAGAAGGAAATCCCAGCCCTGAGAGACTTGGTGGCATTTCTTAGAAAGAAGCAGAAGGACATGACTTAGGCACGTGAGAACCAGCTTAGTGGCCAATCCATCAGACTCATGCTCCTTAGGGACAAAGTGGGGTGCTTCTGGCTACTGCAACCCCATCACTTCCTTCACAGCAAAACAGAGGCTCCCAAAGTGAAGAGAGACACCCAGAGTCACACCTGTCACCAGCGTCTGCAGGGACAATACACCTTTATTGGCACTTCTTAGAACAGAGGCTCAGACCAGCCTCGAACTTTTGTCTCAGTCCGATTTGTGTTGCTATAAATGAATATCCAAAGCTGGGTAATTTGGAAAGAAAAGAGGTTTATTTGACTCACAGCTCTGTGGGCTGTACAAGAAGTATG
The DNA here is from genome assembly GCF_000181295.1 of Otolemur garnettii. Lineage (NCBI taxonomy): Eukaryota > Metazoa > Chordata > Mammalia > Primates > Galagidae > Otolemur > Otolemur garnettii. The sequence goes on from NW_003852511.1 coordinate 4,002,462, forward strand.
GTGCTGGCATCTGCTCTGCTTCCAGAGGACCCCATGCATGCTGCACCAAAATGTGACAGAGAACATCAAGGGGAGGTAGGGGACACGGAGGGACCAAACCCACGGGGCATCCTGCTTTATAACCACCATCACCCTCGGAACCAATCCAGGTTAGGAGAGTGAAGGGCACTGAGGCCCGGGATCTGCCCCCATGACCCAAACACCTCCCCCAATTCTGATGTGGGGGATCAAATCTCAACATGACATCTGTAGGGGATAAACATCCAAACCGTGAGGACCTCTACCTGGGCCCTCATGTGCCCCTTCTGCCCCCAAGTCCTGTCCACTCCACTTACAGCCTGTCTCCTGCATCTGCCCCCTCCCCCCGACACGGGCTTCCCTAGAGCAAACAACCAGCCAGGCTGAGAACACGCCAACCACCTCCTTCCCCTCCCCCTTCCTCCCACACTGAGGCCAGAGCGACCCTCTTAACTGAATCCAACAGACTCTGCACACACATACCTCTCCTGACTCAGTTCTCTTCCCTGTAGCCCCTGTTGCCTTCCTCTGCTTTCCCCAGTCTTCCTTGCCCCCTGCAACTTCAGGGCCTTTGCACACACTGGGCTTCTGCCTCCCACCCCAGCAGCTCTGCTCTTGGCCTTAGAGGATGAGTGGGGAAGGGTAGAGGTGACTCCTGCAGAAGTTCCAGCATCTTCACACAGGGTTTGGCAGGTGACAAGGCCCCACAGTGGGTCTCAACCTTGTTGTACACCCAGAGATGCTGCTGTGATTGTTCTAGGTGTGGCTTGGGCCACAGGGTTTTTTAACATTCCCCAAGTGAGTATAATAATCAGACAAGGTCAACTGCAGCTCCCTGCTTATGTGAGGATTGCAGGTGAGTGGTCTTAGAGGTCCTTCTTCCTGACAGGGCCCACACGGAATTAAACAAAAGATCCATAACAGAAAAATAGCTAGAATTTTTTTAAATATTTAGAGATTAAATAACACACTTCTAAATAACACACGGTTGAAAGAAAAAATTTCAAGAGATAGGAAGGGATGTTGGGGAGATGTTGGTCAAAGAAAACAAAATTTCAGTTATTAGATAAGAGGAAAATAATAAAGAGATTTATTGTATAACACAACATGGTGATGGCAGTTAGCAACAATATATTCTGTTATTGAAAAATGCAGAGAGAGTAGATTTTAAATATTCTCACCACAAAAAAATGATAATTTTATAAAATAATGTACATATTAACTAGCTAGATTTAGCCATTCCATAATACATATATAGATATTTCAAAGGATATTTTGCACATGATAAATACATAAAATTTTCTGTCAATTTAAAAAGTTAAATGCAACATAAAAATAAATTTGAAGAGAGATAAATTTTGAGCTAAATGAAAATGAAATACTCCTTATCAAACTTTGTGGGATACAGCAAAAAGCACTGCATATAGGAAGATTTGTAGCATTAAATGTATATATTATAAAAGGAGAAAGATCCAAAATTGATGATCTAAGACTCTACCTTATGAAACCAGAAAGTGAAGAGAAAGTATTTATTTATTTACTTACTTATGTATTTATTTATTCATTTACTGTAGAGACAGGGTCCCATTGTGTTGCCTAGGCTAGTCTCAAACTCCTGGCCTTAAGCAATCCTTCCACCTTAACCTCCCAAAGTGCTAGGATTATGGGCTTGAGCCACCATGCCTAGCCAAAAAGAACTTATTAATTCCAAAGTATACAGGAAAAAAGAGATAAAAATTAGAGCAGAAATCAAAGAAATTGAAAACACAGAGTCAATGGAGAAAGTCAACAAAACAAAAATCTGGTTCTATCAAAAGATCAATAAAAATCCAGGCTATTCAGAAAAAGACTTCTAGAAAAGAACCTGCTAACATCAGAAATGAACAAAGGGACATCACTACAGAGCCCATAGACATTAAAAGGATAATAAAGAAATATTATAAATAACTCCATGTCCACAAATTTGAAAGGGACCACAGCTAAAATGGGCCAATTCCTTGAAAAACAAAATCTGCCAAAATTTACACAAAAATAGATTATCTGAATCTATATTTAAATACAAAGAAACTGAATCAAAAAAAAAAAAAAAAAGAAACTGAATCAATTATAAATAACCTTCCAAGACAGAAATCACAATGTCCAGATAGGTTCACTAGTAAATTCTACCAAACATCAAGGGAAAATCAAATTTCTATAATCTCTTCCAAAAGATATAAGAAGAGAGAATGCTTCCAGCTCATTCTATAAGGATAGTATTATCCTAATACCAAAACCAGACAAAGGTATTATAAGAAAAGAAAACTGGGCTCAGTGCCTATAGCTCAACCAGCTAAGGCGCCAGCCACGTACACCTAAGGTGGCAGGTTCGAATCCCCAGCCCGGACCCGCCAAAACAACAATGACGGCTGCAACCAAAAAATAGCCGGGCATTGTGGCGGGTGCCTGTGGTCCCAGCTACTTGGGAGGCGGAGGCAGGAGACTCGCTTGAACCCAGGAGTTGGAGGTTGCTGTGAGCTGTAATGCCACGGCACTCTACCCAGGGGGATAGCTTGAGGCTCTGTCTCAAAAAAAAAAAAAAAAAAGAAAAAAGAAAAGAAAACTGTAGACCAATTTCTCTCATAAGCATAGATGCAAAAATCCTTGACAAAATATTGGCAAATTAAATCCAACTATTTATAAAAAGAATTATACACCATTACCAAGTGGAATTTATTTCACATATGCAAGGCCAGTTCAACATTCAAAATCAGTTAATATAATCGCTTATGGCTCAGTGCCCATAGTACAGTGGTTACAGCACCAGCCACATACACCCAGGCTGGCAGGTTCAAACCCAGCCTGGGCCACCTAAAACAACAATGACAACCACAACAAAAAAATAGCTGGGCATTGTTGTGGGTGCCTATAGTCCCAGCTACTTGGGAGGCTGAGGCAAGAGAATCACTTAAGCCCAAGAGTTTGCAGTTGCTGTGAGCTGTGACATCACAGCACTCTACCAAGGGCAATATAGTGAGACTCTGTCTCAAAAATACACATATGTGTGTGTGTGTGTGTGTGTATTTATATGTATTTTTACATATATATGTATTTTTGTACCACCTGTAAATTCCTGCAAATTTTCAATGAACAAATGGAATTTGAAATTAAACACAAACTACCATTCACAGGTGGTACAATACAAACATATATGTGTACTTGTATATATAATCACTCATATCAATAGGCCGAAGGGGGAAATATCAAATGATCACTTCAATAGGTATAGAAAAAACATTTGAAAAAATTCAATATTCAAACATGATAAAAACTCTCAACAAGCTAGGAATAGAGAGGAACTTAATCAGTTTGATGAAGAATATCTATGAAAAACCTACAACTAACATCATACTTAATGGTAATAAACCCAAAACTTTCCTGCTAAGATCAGGGGTAAGCCAAAGATGTTCCATCGCCCCATACCTTTTTAACATCGTACTAGAAATCTAAGCTAATGCAATAAGACAAGAAAAGGGAATAAAATGTAGACTGATTGCAAAGGAAGAAATAAAACTATGTTTGTTCATAGATGACATTATTGTCTGTGTAGAATACCTGAAAGAATCAACAAAAAAAATCCTGGAACTAATAAATCATTAGAGCAAGTTTGCAAGATACAAAATCAATATAAAAAGTCAATTATTTTTCCGCAAATTTGCAATGAACAAGTGGAATTTGCAATTAAAGACAAAAGTTTGATGGAAGTATTTTGGATTGTGTGTGAAAACCCCACACTGTACCCCAGAAGTGCATTAATGTACATAGTTACCATTCATTAAAAAATAATAATAAAGAAAGAAAGAAATTAAAGACAAACTACCATTTACAGGTGGTACAATTAATGAGATACTTAGGTATAAATATCACAAAATAAGTACAAGATCTACAGGAGAAAAACCACAAAACTCTCACAAAAGAAATAAAAAGAGAACCAAATAAATCAGGTGTCCTCACACTACAGCCCGCAGGCCACATGCGGCCCACCTAGGACATTTATTCAGCCCACCAGGTGTTTTTACTGCCACTGCCTGTCCTGCTTAGCAGCCGTCTCATCCTGGGGCCCGCAGTCCAGCCCTCCAACAGTCTGAGGGACAGTGAACTGGCCCCTTGTTTTAAAAGTTTGAGGACCCCTGAAATAAATAAAGGTATAATTCTTTTGCTGGATAGGAAGACTCACTACAGGCAGTTCTTGGGTTATGGATGACCTGACTGATGACATTTCATACTTATAAATGTCTCTCAAGCATCCCCATAAGGAAAAATTATAATTAAATATTAAAATTAATAATTCAGAAGCTAGTTTCATTCACACATGTAAACAAGCCCACATGGTAAGTGGTTTGTTGAAGCAGCACCTTTATGCTAGTGACTAATCTCATAGATAAAGAGAGAAACAGCTGATAGAAACACAAGAACATAAAGAATCAGAAGATTCAGAGAAAAGAAAGTTTATGACAAAAGAATTAGCCAAATACCTTCATCTCATTGAGGCAGAATTTGCTAAGCTTGAGAAGCAAGAGCCTAAATTTGAGCAGTTTGCAAGAGTTTACCATGCAGTTAGTGAGAATGGCGGATACTACAAGCCCACTTATGTTGAAAAAAAAAGAGACTGTTCAAACAACCCTAGATACCTTTTATTAAGAAACTGACTTTAGTGATAAGCTCCCCTACTCCAGTACCAGTACCAAATCCTGATTCTTCAGCACCCACCCCATCTTTCCAACACCGTCTGCATCATCTTCCAATTCATGTTATCCTGTCTTCTTATCTCGAAAGTTCCCCTTCCCGTAAGCAAGACACTGATGCCGACATTAGGTGAACATTAACCTTTAACTCCTTCATCTTCAAGTCTTCTTATGAAACTATCATAGTCGTAATTGTGAAACCCAGCAAGAAAATTACAAGAAAGGAAAGTTACGGGCTGTAGCAGGGAGAGTCCCAAAAGGAAATAAGACACTGATGTAGGATAACTTGGAGGTTTATTGACAACATGTGGTTAAAGGGGAACAAACCAGGGAAGGGAGAGCTTACCAGAAGCCGAAAGAAGAGAGGGTGGTTAGAGTCAGCCACTTTGAGAAATCCAGCAGTCTTATGTGAAACCATACAACAGCCGAAAGTGACTATGCTGTCCTTCCATCCCCTAGACTCCTGCCAGGCCCCCATTGGCCCGGCCTAACTGTGCGTTCAAGGGTCCAGGAGCCCACTGAAAAAATTCACACTGGCCAGGCCCTCTGGACAGTGGGCAAGGTGGGACATGAGTACCAAGCACCTCTGGAAGGACAAATGGGACAACTCTACACTGCAGGCAAAACTTGCTCATAAATTTAGATTTAAAATCCTTTTCTAAAAATGAACTGATTAAATCTAGTAAGGTATATCATTGCTAGTAAGTAATGACTAAGCTGGGTTTACATTTTAAAATGCAAGTTTGGTTTAACTCTTTAAAAACACAAGTTAATGTAGTTCATTATTTTAGAAAATTGAAGGAGGAAAAACCTTGGTTACCCCTTAGATATAGAAAAGGCATTTCCGAAAATTCAATATCCATGCACAATTAGAAGATAAAAAAAGATCTTTACAAAAGCCTACAGCAAACTTTTCTTCTTCTTCCTCTTCCTCTTCCTCTTCCTCTTCTTCTTCTTCTTCTTTTTGAAACAGACTTTCACTCTATCACCCTGGGTAGAATGCTATGGCATCATAGCTCACAGCAACCTCAAACTCTTGGGCTCAAGAGATCCTCCTGCCTCAGCCTCCCAAGTAGCTGGGACTACAGGTGCTCACCACAACGCTCAGCTAGTTTTTCTATTTTGGGTAGAGATGGGGTCTTGCTCTTGCTCAGGCTGGTCTAAAAGTCCTGAGCTCAAGCAATCCACCTGCCTTGGCCTCCCAGAGTGCTAGGATTAAAAGTGTGAGCCACCATGCCCAGCCCAAACATTAGAAACTAAAATTCTGAAGGTTTTCTCTCTGAGCCTGAAAACAAGATGAAAATGCTCAATAATCCCACTTCTTTTAACAGTGTGAGGGATGCTTTAGGCAGTGCAGTAAGGCAAAAAAATAAAAAAATAAAAGAAAGAAAGATATAGAAGGTAGGAAGTTAGCCAGGCACAGTGGCTCCTTCCTCTAATCCCGGCAATTTGGGAGGCTGAGGTAGGAGGATCAAGTAAGTCCAGCAGTTTGAGACCAGTCTGGGCAACATCAAAAAACTTTGTCTCAGGCTCCGTGCCCATAGCACAGTGGTTATAGCATCAGCCACATACACCAAGGCTGCCCGGTTTGAACCTAGTCTAGGCCTGCCAAACAACAACAACCACCACAACAACAAAATAGCTGGGCATTGTGGTGCCTGTAGTCCCAGGCACTTGAGAGGCTGAAGCAAGAGAATCACTTAAGCCCAAGAGTTTGAGGTTGCTGTGAGCTGTGACACCACCACACTCTACCAAGGGCGACATACTGAGACTCTGTCTCCAAAAAAAAATAGGAGGCCTCAAAGGGAAGAAACAAATTATTAAAATTTGCAGATAATATGATTGCTACAAAGAAATCCCCCAAAATAACCTACATGTAGGTGACTAGAATTAACTGAGAGCATACAAGACACAAAATCAGAATACAAAAATCTGGAGTCTTACATGGATTTTTACACCAGCAACAAACAGACAATGTATTTTAAACAAGTATAAAATGCATGAAAAAATAAAATGCTTAGGAATACAAAATCATAAAAGATATGCAAGTCCTTTCTGGAAGAAAATTATAAAGCCTTGTTAAAAGATATCAAAGAGCTAAACAAATAGAGAGAGATGGCACATTCCTGGATTAAGAGAATCAGTATCGCTGGAGGTTCTCCCTGAATTAATGCACCAGGGCAGAGCAGGGGCTTCAATCAATCATTAACAATCAAGCTGCATCCCTAGATGGGGAGAACTCCAGGGAGAGGGGCTCAGCAGGGAACTTTGGTAAAACCCAACGCTGTAACCACCATGGAGCGTCTGTCTTTCCTTCCAGGTGTCCGTTGTGGGTGGTTTTCAAGGTGCTTTTTGTTAAGGTATCGGGGGTTTCTCTAGCACAGCTGTTGCTGTCCTTTGTCCTGTGTGTTTGTGTCCACGTGCATCCCAGGTCCAGTGTGCAAAACGTGAAGGCCGAGCAGATTCTTGGACTAGTCCCAGATAACTCTAGTTGAGGGGGATGAAGGGTGGAGGGGTAAGAAAGAAACTAGTTTGTATACCAAGTATAAATAGTCCACTCCAACTGCCGTACAAAATGCCGCGGACTGCAGGGCTTAATCTACAGAAGTTTGTTTCTTCCTCAATTCTAGAGGCCGAAAGTCTGAGATCGAGGAGACAGCAGATTTGGTCCCTCCTGAGGTTTCTCTCCTTGGCTTTCAGAAGGCTGTTTTCTCCGTATCTTGGCGTGGTCTTCCTCCGTGTGTGTCTGTGTCCGAGGGTTTCCTTCTTGTAAGGACGCCAGCCATATTGGATTAGGATGCAGCCTTGTGACCTCATTTTAATTTAATTATCTCTTTGATATTCTGTCTCCAAATACATTCTAAGAGGCTGAGCATTGGAGCTTCAATTTATGAATCTGGGGTGCAGGGGAGACCCGATTCTGCTCATAAGACCTGCTGACCCCTGATGTGAACTCAGCTGCTCTGGACCAGACTGGGACTGCATTCCAGGGCGGCAGTGGGTGTAGCCATCTTCGCCCACTCACCCAGGTCCTGGTCTTCCATGGGCTTCTTCCCTCTGTCTAGTCTCCAGCCTCCAGGCTGCTCCCCACACCAGCCTTGAGTCAGGGATGGGAATGACCACAGTAGTCCTAGCTACTCAGGAGGCTGAGACAAGAGGATGACTTGAGCTCAAGAGTTTGAGTTTTCTGTGAGCTATGATGTCATAGCACTATACCCAGGGTGACTGAGTGGCACTTTATTTCAAAAAAAGAAGAGATAATTAAGATTCAATTGAGGTCATCAGGCTGAGTCCTAATCCAATCTGACTGGGGTCCTTATAAAAAGATGAGCTAAGGACACATGCACAGAGTATGTGAGGACACAAGGGGACGCAAGGGGAGGACGGCTATCTGTGAGAAATCAGCAGGAGAAATCACCCTGCTGATACCTTGACCTTGGACTTCTAGTCCTCAGAACTCTGAGAGAATAAATTTCTGTTGCTTAAACCCCCTTCCCCGCCCCCAGTCTGTGGTAGCTTGTTATGGCAGTCCTAGAAGGGGACACACATACCAAGGAACAGATTTCAGGCTTGATAATGCTAGAAAAATACTGGGCTGTCCCCAAAACTTCATCCGTTTCCCACAAATTTACCCAAATAAGAGAGACTCAGACCGACTCAAAACAGACCCTTAACTGAGCCAATGAGCTGATGGCTCTTGAAACAAGAATAAGATGAGTCAGAAATGACTATATAAGGCTCAAATTTTCATTCAAGTCATTTGGGGAGATAGGGGATGATAACAAGAGCGAAGGGGGAAGAAATAATTCAGTGAAGAAAAAAAAGAATCAAGTTATGCTGATGGCTCCCCACGCAAGCTCAGTGTTCGATGACTTTGTCATTTTGAATAATATGCTCCCCAAATATTTGTCAATTTTCTTCTATAGTAGGTAACCCTGTGAGCAAATAGGTTTCGTGTCAACCAGCACACCCAAGTCTTTGGGACTTTAGCCCAGGTCTTCTGATTTTTCATTCCCTATTTTAGCAGCCAAGAGACAGGCCACTTGTCTTCACTGCTAAGGTGGAAGAAGGAGATAAAAGGATTTATTATCTGAACATTCAAGAACCTTCCAAACAAATCTGCTCCTTTTTTTCCTCCAAAAAGCTGGACCACATTCTGTGAAATGAGGAGTGCGTTTTCTTTTGAGCCAGCATGTCCATCTCTGCTCAGTTCACACAAACTGGCTCCTTATCAAATGACTCTCTGCTAAGCCCCATAACAGGAGATTTCTAGATCAGCACACTGGTGGCAAGTCGGAAATCCAGAGATGGACGCACGTTGGTGTCCTTTGTCACCAGTGGTCTGTGTTGCACAGCGGCAAGCCTGGGAATGTGATAGAGCAGGATGAGGTCAGCACCCAGGGAGGACCCAGACAGAACCACAGCCAGGCCCTCCAACTGGGTCCCTGGCACCCCACAGTAAGCCTTCAAAGCTGGGACGCCAGGCTTGCTGCGGGCACAGGCTGGATTTCCACCCCTGATGGCCTCTCCGTGGCTACAGCTGACACAACCTTAGAGGCCACAGCCCTGGGCGGCATCAGCCACTAATAATTTCACAGCGGAGGTAACTGAATGTTAAAAGTGACACTTGGGGCTCTAAATTACTTTTGATGTGACAGGAAATGATCTGGAGCCTGATCCACAGTGCTCGAGTCTCCTGCTCCCCTGAAGAATATCAAGAGATGGGATTTTTTTTTTAATTTATTGTTGGGGATTCACTGAGGGTACAAGAAACCAGGTTTCACTGATTGCACTTGTTAGATAAAGTCCCTCTTACAATCGTGTCTTGCCCCCAAAAGGTGTGGCACACACCAAGACCCCACCTCCCTCCCTCCTTCTCTCTCTCTGCTAATCCTTCCCCACCCTTCCCTCCTTCTTCCTCTCTCTGCTCACCCCCTCCCCTTGTCATTAATTGTCCTCATATCAAAATTTAGTACATAGGATTCATGCTTCTCCATTCTTGTGATGCTTTACTAAGAATGAAGTGTTCCACTTCCATCCAGGTTAATACAAAGGCTATAAAGTCTCCATTTTTTTAAATAGCTGAATAGTATTCCATGGTATACATATACCACAGCTTGTTAATCCATTCCTGGGTTAGTGGGCGTTTAGGCTATTTCCACATGTTGGTGATTGTAAATTGAGCTGCAATAAACAGTCTAGTGCAAGTGTCCTTATGATAAAAGGATTTTTTTCCTTCTGGGTAGATGCTCAGTAATGGGATTGCAGGATCAAATGGGAGGTCTAGCTTGAGTTCTTTGAGGATTCTCCGTACTTCCTTCCAAAAAGGTTGTATTAGTTTGCAGTCCCTCCAGCAGTGTAAAAGTGTCCCCTTCTCTCCACATCCACACCAGCATCTGCAGTTTTCAGATTTTGTGATGTGGGTCATTGTTGCTGGGGATAGATGGTATCTCAGAGTGGTTTTGATTTGCATTTCTCTAATAACTAGGGATGATGAGCATTTTTTCATATGTCTGTTCACCATTCGTCTGTCTTCTTTAGAGAAGGTTCTATTCATGTCTCTTGCCCATTGATATATGGGATTGTTGGCTTTTTTCATGTGTATTAATTTGAATTCTCTATAGATCCTAGTCATCAAGCTTTTGATTCAAAATATGCAAATATCCTTTCCCATTGTGTAGGTTGTCTATTTGCTTTGGTTGTTGACTCCTTAGCTGTACAGAAGATTTTCAGTTTAATTAAGTCCCATTTGTTTATTCTTCTTGTTGTTGCAGTTGCCACGGCAGTCTTCTTCATGAAGTCTTTCCCCAGGCCAATATCTTCCAGTGTTTTTCCTATACTTTCTTTAAAGATTTGTATTGTTTCATGCCTTAAATTTAAGTCCTTTATCCATCTTGAATTAATTTTTGTGAGTGGGGAAAGGTGTGGGTCCAGTTTCAGTCTTTTACATGTGGATATCCAATTCTCCCAGCACCACTTATTGAATAGGGAGTCTTTCCCCCAAGATATGTTCTTGTTTGGTTTATCAAAGATTAGGTGGTTGAGAGATGGGATTTTGAAGAAAGGATATTCTGAGTTGTGAGGCCTGGCCCTTGCCTCAACCCTATCAGGGTTTCCACAAGCTACTCAGGGAACTTGCCACGTGACTCCAGCTCACTGAAGACAGAAAAGGCCAGTGCCCTTCACCAGCCAAGAAACCCCCAGGGTGAAAACCTGGCTGTAGTAGGTTTATAAGGGCCCCTGAGATGTTGGTTCTAATCCCCAAAACTCATAAACGTGTCCTATTTGGAAAGATGGTCTTTTAGATGTGATTGAATTAAGAATCTTGAGATGGGGAGATTATCCTGGATTATCCCTAAATGGAATTACATAGGCCTTAAATGCAATTACCCCATATCCTTATAAGAGAATGGCCAAGGGAGGTTTAACCCCATATAGAGGAGAAGGTGATGTGACCACAGAAGCAGAGAATGGAGTGATGTGGCCATCAGCCAAGGAGGGCCAGCAGCCACCAGAGGAGGCAAAGTGCAGACTCTCCCCTGCACCCTCCAGAAAGAACGTGGCTTTACTGACACCTTAATTTCAGCCCAGTGATACTGACTTTAATTTAGACTGCTGTCCTCCAGAACTGTGTAAGTTTCTATTTTAAGCCATCAGACAGTGGTGATTTTGTTACAGCAGCCATTAGGAACTGATACACAGGCCGACTACTCCTTGTTCTGGTGCCAAAACCAGGACAAGGGCTGAGTGAGGTTAATCTCCATTCCAGAATGTGTCAGGGGAAGCGGCACAGGATGCCAGAACCAGTTTGTAGGCCTCTAGGGGTCTTATGAACAGAGTCACCTAGAGAGACAGAGACCCCAGCAGCGAAAGACTAGAGGTAAACCCACAGGACTGAGGGAAGCTCCAGTGACCACCCAGAAGAGTGTCGCCAGGAGAAAGGGCAGCTTTCACCCTCAGCCGACCTCAAAGAATCCAGAGCCAGCTCCCCACACACGTAAGGGCCTTTCTTGGCCCCTCCACCCCCTCAGCCCGCGCCAACCTTAGGAGAAGGGACATGGGGAGCCACAGGACAGGAGAGAAGCCAGCCTTCTCCCTTTCCCATGCAGGCGTCCAGCCCTAAGCAGGCTCAGCTGGAGCAGGGAGACTAGCTGTCAAGATTTGGAGTTTTGACTAATATCTTGGCCTAGACATGGAAATTCCACATTGCAACTGTTTTCCATTTAAAGCCACCATCGGACAGGCTGTTTCCTAAGAGGAGCAGAAAAAGAGTGAGACTGCCAGGCTGGGTTTTCATTCTGGGCCAGGGAACATGAGACCAGCTGAATAAATGTGAAAGGGGTGACCCAGGACCCAGACGGGAGCTGCCTCCCAGGAGCATGGCAAGGGCGCTTGCTCAGCACGTAAGTGGCACAAAGGCTCAGATCCTCCTGGTGGAACTGAGAGTAGCTGAATTCCCATGAAAGGAAAACATGCAAGTTCATTTTCAGTATCACTTTTAAGCTTCCTGAGTGGAGCCCATGGCCTACAGAGACTCGCACTGACGTCAGCCCGAGCAGCCGTATCACAGCTGCCGTGTTCCCCCGGGGCAGACGACACACTCGTTTGTTTCTTGGGAGATTAGAAACAGTTGTTGTTGTGTCCATAATTCACAACCTCTGCCATCACTGGGGCCAGGACTACTGAGCAAAAGAATCCAGAGTGCTCATGTCAAAAGGAAGGGGAGACCCCCAGAAAGAGGCCACAGTCAGCCCAGGCATTACCCTGGCCGGCCTCCCAAATGCAAGGCGGGGCACCCACACCGCACATTCGGGAGCTACGATAAACTGAAACGCAGGCTTATGTGCCATGCTGTTTGATCTCACGGCACCCCGTGAGGGAGACAGGGCCTGTGCCACCTCGCCCACGGTCAGCTCTGTCTCTGGTCTCCCAACAAAGCAGCAGCCACCCCCGCAGGAGAGATCAAGCTCCCTCCCAAGGCTGCCCAGGACTGGTGTGGATGGTGGCTGTGCTAACAGCTTCATGGTCTACCCTACACCCAGCGGCTGAGAGCCTGACTCTACTTAGGACCTTCTGGCTTCTTCTAACATGCAGGGCTGGGGTGTGGCAGGCAGTGAAGCCCAACTAAGGCGGCTCCTGCAGCAGGAGGCTGGTTCTCTCCAGGGGGCCTGATGGGCTGCAGCATTTATCCAAGGTCGGGTGGCCGTGCACCCTCCACAGTGCTGCTCAGACACTTCCATAGGTGACTGCTGCTTAGAACCACCTTTAAAATGTGAGGCGACAGGAGCAGCCAGTGGGTTGGTATCCTTGTCCTTTCACAGTCCCAGAATGGAATGAGCCTTCCTGACTGCGCCAGTGACTTGGGCAGAAGAAAAGGAATGTGAGTGGGGGGAAGCCAGGAGGCCAGGGGAGGGCTGGAGGCACTGCAGCCTCCCTGTGCTGTGAAGACCCTCTGAAGAGGAGGGTGTGCCTCAGACGTGGACGTCACCACTGCTCTGAAGTCAGGGCCCAGTTCCCCAGAGGGGAACTTGGTACCAGAGGGCTGAGTGCAAGTCCTGCTGACTCCACCCTCGGCCCAGGAAACAGTTCTCCAGCACTGCACCAAGCTCGGCCACTGCTGCCACTTTCCCTTGCCTCTCCCTCGGGCCTATCCTGTGCCACCATCCCTACGCTGAGGTCTGGCCTTCCTGTCACCTCGCTAGCTAATTGCAGTGCACTGTAGCGGTGATGTCACTTCCCAGCAGACCGTGAGCCAGGTGAGGGTGGGGCCTGTGGCCTGTCTAAATCCCAGCACCCATCACAGAAAGTGCAAAATGATGCAACTGTGGACACAGTCCAGGTGGGACCCTTCACTCCCCCTGCTCCCACTTCTCAGGTCTGAGGAAGCCCCCAAGGCTGTGGGGATGCCCCACCAGGACTGTCTGCTCAGACAGAGTCACAGCTGTACTCTTCTGGGTGAAAGCAGCAGGTGAAGGGGGCGGGAGGAGTTGTTTTGCTATTGTTACTTTTTTTTTTTTTTTTTTGGCTGGGGCTGAGTTGAACCCACCACCTCTGGCATATGGGGCCGGCGCCCTACCCTTTTGAGCCTCAGGCGCCGCCCTGCTGTTGTTACTTTTAATCAATCTTTGGCTCATAGCTGCAAACCTTTACTCAATTATGCTTAAAACACAAAATACTCCTAAAGGAAGGATACCAAGTGATCATGGCAAAATCTGAGTGCCACACTGGAAATGGGCCTGGCACGGCCATAGCACACGATTGGCACAGAGGCAGAGATGAGGGCACTAATGAAAAGGAATCTGGAGAAATCTGGCTCTCAAAATAATATAGATAGAAGAACAAACGAGGTGCAGGCCTGGCATGGGAAAGTCAAAGTCGCCATCATTCTCTCAATAGAACTTGACTGATCCCCTCAGTGCAGCAGGCGACAGTTATAAATGGAACGTGCCAGCTGCACCCCAGAGGCCCCCAGCCTCCAGGAGACAGACACTGTCACACAGCCTGAGCAAGTGCTACACAGCCAGGCCTGCAGGAGAAGCATGAGCAGGGAAGAGGATACTGTGCTCTAGTTTAGTGGTAACATCAGACAGACCTGGGCCAAATCCTGGGTCCCAGACTTGCTCGCATCAAGACCTTGGCCAAGTTTCTTAAGCTCTTGAAATCTGTTCATTCCCCCACTCAGAGGTGGGGGACCTATGGCCTTAAGGAAGCTTATATCCTTCCTGGTCATTAAGTTCAGCCTTCAGACTGAATCCAAATTTTACGTAACAAATCTTTTTATTAAAAGGGGTGAAGCAGAAAAAGATGAAGCTTTTCTTGCCCCCTTTGTTGCTTAAAAAAGAACAGTCTTGAAATCAGAAGGCCGCAGGTCCCGCACCCCTGGAAGGAAGTGTTCAGTAACGTTGGCTGTCATTCGTATTAACTCTGTCTGACAAAGTCAGGGAAAGTGTGACAGAGGAGGTAATATTTTTAGATATATCCTGAGGGACTTAGGACTTATGCAGAAGGAGGACAGAGGATTTGTGAGGAGGGTGTATCATTTACAGAGATACAGTTACCTATGTTCCATAGCATGTTTGGAAACCAGCAAGAAGTTCAATATTGCTGGCCTGAGGGACGTGGGGGAGAGAGGAAGTAGAGAAATGGGAGTGGGCTCAGCCAGGGAATTTGGATTTTATTTTGTGGCCATTTGGTCAAAGAGTGATTAGCTTTAGAATCATAAATCAGAGTACCACTCCTACTACACGTTAGTTGGTAAGCTTGGGCATGATTGCTGACACAGCCCTCTGCAAGTGTCCGTTTCCCTCTGTTAAGTGGGCATAATAACACCTACCCTGAAGGGCTATTGAATGGATCAAGGATCAGAAACACTTTTTCTGTGGAGAGCCAGATAGTAAGTATTTTCAGCAGGACAGGCCATATTGTTTCTGTTGCAACTGCTTGACTCTACTTTTGTAGCACAAAAGCAGCCACAGATGATACACAATTGAGTAAGCATGGTTGTATTCCAATAAAACTTTATTTATAAAAGCAAACTGAGGGCCAGATTTCACCTGCAGGCCTACCCCTGGTTTAAATCAGGAAATAAGTGTGAAATCCACTAGCAGAGTGCCCCTAGTTGCTGCTTTTTCTCCCCCCATCTTCCATGTTCTCATAGGCAGTGGTTCCAAGACATTGCTAAATGATCGGAAGATTCCAAAGAGCTCGCCTGCATCTAAGCTCAAGAGACTGTGATGCATAAAGATAATTTGTTCAACAGAGTGAGAGCTGCTTTGCCAGGAGCGCTGAGTGTTTTAGTAATCAATCAATCAATCAGTCAGAGAGAGAACTCATTAAGCGCATGGTGCTGTCCCGCACTGGAGACGTGCAGAGCATTGAGGCTGCATCCTCAGGAATAGCACGTGGGTTGGTGAGAAATTCCCACTTCCCTGTTACCCGGGTACTAGTCACAAGTTTCATACGGTTTCAGGGGTGTGTAATCCTTCAGAGTCACATTTTCCATTTCTTCATCTGTACGATTCGACTAAATAGCAACATGATTTTCTGCGTGCACCAGCGGGCCTCTCTGTGAGGGCTTCTCACAGATGCCCAGAAGGAAGGAAGCCACAACAGGCTGAGGGGCAGACTGAACTATGGAACAAGGCGTAACCACGTGGCAACCAGTGCACGGGCGTCAGTGCTGGAGACAGGGCCAGAGGGGAAGAGGCAATGAAAGAGACGTGGAGAAAAGCAGGACTGATTGAAGACTCGGGGTTTTCGCCATCACTGTGAGAGAATGATGCTCTCTGACATGTGGAGAGCATCAGGAGAGCTGAAAACTCAGTGCCGGCAAGGGGCTAGGCAGGAAGCCGAATGAGGCAAGTGAGCTGGGTGTCACCGGCAGGGAAAATGAGGACAGGGAAAACTTGCACGTGTGTGCCCCACCTGGGAGAACTGCTGGCACTTAGCTCCAGGGCGCTGCTGCCCTGTGGTCCTAAGAGCTCCTCATGGAAGAGCTGATTCTGCCCACCTTGCCACTTTGCAACCTGGAGTGTAGAAGGTAAGGCTGATGATATCAGAAAGAGTTTTGGAGAGGCTGCAGCACTTGGGAGCCAAGCTGAATCCAGGCCCAGCCTCCAGAAACGGAGCCTCTGTCAGCATTAGACCAACTACAACAGGCGTCCTCACATTACAGCCCGTGGGCCACATGCGGCCCGCAGTCTACTGCCTGTCCTGCTTAGCAGCCAACTCATCCCGGGGCCCGCAGTCTGGCCCTCCAATGGTCTGAGGAACAGTGAACTGGCCCCCTGTTTAAGAAGTTTGAGGACCCCTGAACTACAAGCCCACCTGCCACTAGGGTTGCCAGTGAAATGCAGTATTAAATTTAAACTACAGATAAACAGCCAGGTGCGGTGGCTCACACCTGTAATCCCAACACTGTGGGAGGCTAAGGAGGGAGAATCGCTGGAGCTCAGGAGTTCGAGACTCGCCTGATTGAAAGTGAGACCTCGACTCATTAAAAAAATGGAAAAACCCAGCTGGGCACCACAGCAAGCACCTCCCAGCGGCTTCTGGAGGCTGAGGCAGCGGGATGCCCACAAGCCAGGAGTCTGAGGTTGCAGTGAGCTACCAAGCCACTGCACTCTGCTCAGGGGCACGGGGTGGGACTCTGTCTCGACAAAAAAGAAAGAAAGAAACTACAGATAAACAATTAACATTCTTTGAGTATAAACATACCCCAAATACTACCACTAGGGTTGCCAGTTAGATGCAGGACGCCCTGTTAAATTTGAAATACAGATAGACAATTAATACTTTAGTATAAATACGCCCCAGATATTGCATGGAGTATAACTATATTTCAGAAAAGTGTTGGTTGCTTATCTGAAACTCAGTCCACATTGAACTGGCATCCTGCCTTTTTTATTTGCTAAACCTGCTAACCCTCTCCAGAACCCCAGCCCAGGCTGCAGAGGGCCACGTTCTCCCATCTCCTCTCAAAGCAGCAGGCTCCCCGCTCAAGGACAGAAATGTAGAGCACAATGCAGATTTCAGAGGGAGAAGGAAGCAAATTCACAACTGAGCGTCTGGACATTCCAGCAGCACTGGGGATCTTCATCAGCATAATCTTGGAGGCAGTGGCGTCGGGGAGATGCACATGTCCAACTTAGCAAACCACAGACTTATTTAAATATGTAGAATTTATCATATAGCAGTTAAAATACAATAAGGACGATCCTTTTTTAAAAGAATAAATATTCCTCTTCTCTTCCCTCCTGTTCTTCTGGTGGGCATGGATAGGATTTTACTTCCCTTGTCCCTTCTAAATTGGGTGTAGCCATAAGACTTGCGTTGACCAATGAAATGTGGGCAAAGTGATTGGCGTCACTCCCTGCTGGAGATGTTAAGAGCCAGTGTGATTCGTCACTTTCCCTTTCGTCTCAAGTGGGAACACCCGTCCAGATGGAGCCTTCCAGCACCCAGGGCCCTGTGATGACCAGCACCCCCTGCTGGCCTGCACAAGATACGTCTCACAAGTGAGAGACCTGGGCTGTTTTAAGCCACCAAGTCTTGGGCTGTGTTTTACTACTGCAGCGTAACCAAGCCTCTGCTGACAGTGTGAGTGTGTCATTCAGCTGTGGCCCGACTGCAGCCAGGAAGGAGAAGGAAGCTGCATAGCTAGAGAGTGAACCTAGCCAACCACCCAGCCTTCTCCCCTCCACAAAGCTTCATTATACTTGACTCCCTTGGGCACACACAGTAACACTCATAAACGGGTGCACACTCGCTTTTCTGTGTGGAAATGGCTTCAGAAAGAAAGCTACCTGCTAGCGGTAGCAGAAGAGAGAAGAAAGGTCAGGAACGAGCTGCATGGCTTGGTCCTGGGGTGCAAAGCAACGTCTCACAGCTTCCAGTGATGTCTTCCTACGCCGTCAGAGGGGGTGATACATTACAGAGCAATCTGGAATTTGGGGAGTCACCAACGCAGCAGAATTTCTCCCTCCTAAACATCAAGGATACCTATTTAGCCCAAATACATTTCAAAAACAGTCTAGTGGGAAGAGACCTCACTGCATAAACAGGCAGGCCGAAGGAAGACATGGGTCTGCTTCCAGGAAAGAGCCCGGAGGCTGGACGTCTGGTCTCAGTGCCTCCACCCGCTCCCCCTGGGGCCCCAGGCAGATCCTCAGCCTTCCTGGCCACTGCTGTCTATCAGCCAAGCTGGCCTCCGCGGCCCCTGAGGTCCTCTTCACCTCACATCCTGCCATCTGTCGGGGCTGTGCACCTGGCCTCCCTGCCCATGTTCCACTAGGCATTCTGTTACATACTTTATATAACTCCTGATTTAATCCTCACCTCAATAAAACTTTAAAGCATAAGCTATCATGAAAATAATCCAGATTTGACTCCTCGTAAGGAAACAACGCCCAGAAGTTTGCCCAAAGTCACACAGCTTCCCAAGGCAGAGCCAGGTCCCTCCAACACCAAAGGCAAAGCTCTTAACCGTGTGCAGCGGTCTCCCAGATGTGTGCTTAGACACGTTGGTTCTCCCTGAAATTGTCTTTCATTTTGTTAGTAATCTGGAAAAGAAAATTAAGGATTTATTGTGGGTGATCTAGCTGATCTCCCTCATAATCAAGAGCTGCCCCTGGATGATGGAGCCAGCACCTCCATCTGTGTTCACCCTCTGGCTCTGAGAAGGCCCCTAAAGCAATTGCCTTCATGTTTAAGGTGAAGCATCTCAGGATAGGTCTGTACGCCCCCAAAGGAGCTGCTGACATATTCTCGGGAGCCTCAGCATTCCCC
>NW_003852511.1:4021789-4025511 GCF_000181295.1 Otolemur garnettii
TCAAAAAAAAAAAAAAAAGAAAGAAACAGTTAAGACACTGTTTTTCAAGCTTTTTAACCTCACAGCACACTTGAACCTATAGTTAAATTTCCATGGCACACTTAAATTATGTTGATTAATAAAAAAGTAAAAAAAAAAATATACTTACTGTGCTTTGAACTTCATTTGAAAATAATTTAATGAATGATCTTTAAAACTTTTCAAGGCACACCTAAGATCCTCTCATGGCACGCCAGTGTGCCAGAGCTCACCTGTTGAAAAATCCCTGATTTAAGAGCTCAAAGTTTTTAAAGATACTTGAATACTCCCTTCCTGTGAAACTCAAGTTCAAGGCAGCTCCAAGGTAAGAATACTCAGACTTGGTATCTGTCCTTGTCCTTTTAGGGTACCTCGATGTATTCATTCTTACCACCCAGAGGACTCCCAAGGGAATCAGCCACTTTGTGCAGATAAAAGAAATGCCAACTGGTTATTATGGAAACAGGGGTCAATTCTATGTCTCTAGAAGGCCGAGTGGGGACCTCCGATTGGCCTAAGTGTCTTATTCTGAGCTCGCCGTCCAGGAAGGGAAAGGGCACAGGTAGGCCTCTCAGTGGGTCCACGGCACCACTGCCAACGGAAGATGGGCCTTCCAGGCTCTGCGCCTACCTGGGTGGCCTGGTCAATGAAATGCAGATAGAGGGGGTGATTTCTCTCACTGATATCCAGGGGCAGGAGTTGAGAACCAATTCAAAAAGTGGCTCAAGCCCAAGACAGGTAGGACTCGGTTCAGGCATCAGGAAGGATCTCTGGGAAAGGTTCATCTTTTTGTTCTTTCCTCACTCTTTACACAAGTGGTTCAAAGGTTGTAAGCACCTCGTGCTAGATTCTGAGATATAAAATGGTCAAAGTGGAGGACCTGCTTGCTGGAAGCACACAGTTCTCTAGGCCCCTCACCCCCAAATAATCCTGCCTCGTCAAGGCAGCTGTGATTGTGAAGGGACTCTGCAGGTGGGCCCAAGAAAGTGGCCCTGTCCCCTAAGCGACTAGAAATGTGTCCGACAGCTACAGCTCAGGGGGATGGACAGATACTTCCCTGGGCCCTGGGCAGGCCTCTGACTCATAAAAGCAAATAGAATCATAGGTCACTGGGCTAGACAGGTCCCAGAGGCAGGTGAGGCCAATGTCCTCCCCTGGCAGAGCAGGAACTGGGGACATTTTCACTGCCAGTTCTCCGTCAAAGCAGACTGGCATCCTGAGTCCTCTATCTACCTAAACAAAGTTGATACTTTTCCGCCTAGCAATTTAATTTATGAGGTTTTTTTTTTATGGTAATGAGTTGGAACGGAGCGCAATGGAAATCACTGTGACCAGAGCTGAAAAATGCTAATCTCTGTCCAATCTCCAGCACCGTCCTCCTGAAACTCCCTGCTCCCATGGGGTAATTATTGCTGCAGAGGAAATTGCACTGATTTCCATCAACTTTCATGGACTGGACCCAGCGCTTGTCAGTCTGGTAGCAGCAGGCCTGGGTTAACCTATTGGCCCAGTATTTCCAGGTGAGAGGGACCCTGCAGTGCTGGGTGGTTCCCCGCCCCCACCAAGGCTTTCCCTGCCTGGGGGCACCTGGAGCAATCCGATCAGGTTACCTATTCACCTGTACTTCCCGTATCTGATACTCCCAGAGCCTCCCACCTGCTCCTAACAGCGGCCGTGTGAGGTCCCAAGCTGGAGGCCCAGTATTTAATTTTTCCTGTTTGAAAAGTTCCATCCCTACCTGGTGAACTCGTCAATAACAATCAAAGCCACCTTTCTTCCCCTCCCGAGAACCAGGCTTCTTAAAATGATTGGCTCCGAGTAGAATTTCAAAATCTGGCTGACTCATGCAAAAGCCAGCGTGGCCTCAGAGCTGGGAGGACACGGCGGTTGAGGGGAGAGAGAGTTACACAACAGAATCACCTGCAGTAAGGAAAAGAAGGTAGAGATTGCTCAACAGGACTGGCCCGGAGCTCTGCAGAGGGCAGCCCTCGGTTCTCAGGTTGCATGGGATTCAAAAGCTCCCTGGTTGTTTGTCTGCCTGTGTGTGTAACAAGGCACCTTCCTGTTCTGATAAAAGGGAAAGTCTGTAATCCGTACATTGAGATGCAAATGTCTGTTTACCCAGGTGAGGCACTTTGTGAGACGCCCCTGGGACAGGCTTCCACGCTGCACGCACACAGCCTTTGTTCCAATGTTCTTCTGGCTACCCAAAGAGGGTTTGAAAGAGTCAGTTCTGCTTGCATTCTCCGCCGGCTGGCCTGCAAAATCTTACACTGTGGCATGTTTGAACCACAAAACCCTAATCTTATAATGTTTGCGCTAGCGTGTATGAGCTGTCATTAGGTGCTTGGGATTGCACTGACAGCACCAAGAGTTTCACACCTAGATCGTGCCTGTCTGGGTGATCCTCTGGTGGTAATCAATGTAAGTATAGTAAGTATTTTATGTTTATTGATGACAGACGGCGTGTGATTGCATTTGCTCTATGACAGAGGCCAGGCAGCTCTGTGTTAGTGACTGTGCTTGGGGCCCTGGATCCTGGATACCTCCTTTGAAACATATAATGTGGAACTCATAATACCCGCCCCACCGTGGGGGTCCTTACAAGCTTGCCTGCTGCTGGGGAGTGAGCCTCACTGAGCTGACTATACCTGGCTTAGCCCACTGCCTGGCTTAATAGGAGTTTGGGAACGTCTAGGGCAGGAGGGCAGGAGTGCGGCTATACATGGATGGGCAGAAGGGCACAGTCTATCCCTTAGAAAAAGTCGCAGCCACCAATGAAAGCACTCCCGGGTGAGGACACGCAGCAGGATGAGGTGGCCAATGGAGTCAAGTATCTACAGAGGAATTTGGCACAAAATATGTGGCATACGGTATGACCTGTTTACAGGGGTTGTCCTGGACAACCTAAAAAAAGGTTGAAGACTCAAGATGTGTAAGCAATGACTAACCTAGTTAGCTAATCACTGGAGTTACATCAAGTGGCTTCGGGGTAAAGTCCATTCACCTGTTACTCAAGACCAGCAGCCGGCCCCAGCAAATACTGCTGAGGCCCACAGCAGCGCTGGGCCCAAGTCCTCTGCAGCCTGCTGTGGGCTGCACAGCCAGGTGCCATGCGACCTCAAGTTCTGATATGTCTGTCAGCTCGTGCCATGCTGTGGCTAACAGCCGTGGTGGCACTTCCCAGCCTGTGAAGACCACAGTCCTGCGACTATAGCAGCAGAGAAAGAAGGCCTGCATGCTCCACAGCGCCCCACCCACCCAGCAGTCGCTGTCCCATGCACTGGGCCAAAGCAGCGCCCACTCTGCAGGCTAAACTCTGTGGCTACATTGCATGTCCTAACCTCAAATAGCACAAAACAATGCTGCCACCTTCCTCAGCCATCCCCTCATAGAGAAACACAGCTGTGAATGCCCCTGCCCTAGGGCCAACTGAAACCAGATTCTGGATGGCTCTGTTATAAATGTTTATAAATGGCACGTGCACACCAGGGACACACTGCACACCCATGCACACGCCACCCTCATGCTTACAGCCGAGAGCCAGCACATGCGCTGGGGGCATGAAGAAGGCCCTGCAGCCCGAGGGTCGCAGAATGCTCACAACTGACTGGGTCCTCGTTCCCTTCAGCACAGGAAGCTCAGAGGGTCAGCACCGGTAAACGGCAGAGCCAAGGCTCCAGCTCAGGCCTCCTGACTGAGGA
>NW_003852511.1:4025531-4028678 GCF_000181295.1 Otolemur garnettii
AGTAATACAAAAATATTAGCCAGGTATGGTGGTGCATGCCTGTTAGTCCAAGCTACTTGAGAGGCAGAGGCAGGAGGATCGCTTGACCCCAGGAGAGAGGGTCAGCTGTGGTAAACGGCAGAGCCAAGGCTCCAGCTCAGGCCTCCTGACTGAGGAAAGGAAATGTGGGGGCCGCCAGCTGCCTGGAAAAGGGGAGAAGCGTTCTAGGACATGGTCCCTGTGAAGTGGTCCTTTGGGCTTACCCGGAACACTGCAGAGGTCACTTTGACATGTGGGGTCTGCCATGCGCCATGCTCTGGGCTTGGAACTGGGCTGTTACTACTCTCAGGGTGTTTATATCCAGCAGGCATCAGCAGCAGAGGATGGCCACAGAGCAGTGGAGGGATGAGAGAGGGGACCCAGGTCAGAGGCGTGTGACTTCCCCTGTACTGGGGGGGAAGTTGGGATGGGAAAGTTTCGAAGTTAAAGTGACTTCCAGTGTGGATTTTGCAGGAAGAATGGGAGTTGCCAGGCAGATGAGAAATCGGGAGTTAACCCCGATCGAGGCAGTCGGTGCAACCAGCGTGCTGGGGAACACAAGCTCCTCGGTATCACTCGATCACAGAGTGGCAGGAAATGAAGAGCAGCCAGGCCCCAGAGTCAGCGCTGCACGCGGTGCTCCGCGCTCAGACGTGACCCACCGCGAGTCCAAAGTCATGGAAGCATTTACACAGACAAATGCATAGTCAGATTCCTACTTGAGATGGTCACTCTGGTCACAGTATGCACCAAGTTCTAAAGGAGAAAAGACGGAGGTGGGGAGAAGAGTGTATCAACTGTTGCAATAGTCCAGCAGCAGAGTGTGGGCCTGGGCCAGGGCAGCTGAATGGCCCAGGGCACATGGACAGGACAATTAGGAGGTCACCTCAACCTAGTCAGCAATAGAACGCAGAGGAGAGGAAAAGGGGGGATGACCCCCAAGTTTCTGTCTTGGACAAGTGCCTGGGTGACCTTGCTGACACGGGGTTTACTGAAAGACAGGCAGACACAGAAGAGGATGGTGAGTCTGTTCCTTGCCATCTGGAATTTGAGATCTCTGTAGGACAGTCACGTGGAGGGGTCAACATGCACCTGGACCCATGAGTGTGAAAAGAGTGTCGAAATGCTAGTTGAGTAGATAAGCTTAGCGAGAGTGCATTCAGGGGTACAGGAGTGGGCGGGGTAAGCGTATGAAGACAGAGTGTGCCGGCTACTCCTAAGTTAGAGCACTAACCAGGAAGAAAAGGAAGAGGGAAAGTTCCGCAGGGTTCGAGAAGAGACTCACAGAGCGAGGTCGGTGCACGAAGGGGGGGATGGGCGATCCTCCCTTGATAGGAGGCCTCGGGTGCACTCGTGCAGGCCTCCTGTGAACAGGGAGGGACAGCTGATTCTCAATTCTTGGGGAGAACAAGAGAAAGAGACACAAGAGTGGAAGTGACATTGTAACTTGAAACAAACAGGGACAAGAAGTTGAGGACTGTCACGTTCTTCCTTATGAAACTGGGCTTAATGAAAGTTACCTAGGTCATTAGATTATGTGTAAAAAATGACCAAATCAAAGAATCTTCAGAAAGACACTAATTCTTTCAAAAGTAGGAATCCCTAATGATAGGGAAAAAAGAGAAAGAAAAGAAAAATGAATGCTGAGTGTCATTTTGTCAGACCTCGCTAAATAAAAGGCACGTACATGCATTGATTATACACCAAATGCCATGGGGAGAAAAGACCCCTTACATCTGGCAAGAGAGATTTCACTGAGATTCCTCAAAACCATGAAAACAATAATTACCAAACATCAAACATGACCAAACTCAAGAACCTGACATAAAATTCACCTTCCTGATAGAAAAGCAGGTCCCATGGTACAAGGTCAAGTAAAAAATACCTTTAGAGGCCAGGTGCAGACAGGGTCATGCCTACAATCCCAGCATGTTGGGAGGCCAAGGCAGGAGGATCACTTGAGGCCAAGAGAGGCTATCTCTGTAAAAAGAAAAAAAAAATTAGTTCCAGCTACTTGGAAGGCTGAGGCAAGAAGATTGCTTGAGCCCAAGAATTTGAGGTTGCTGTGAGCTGTGACGCCAAGGCGCTCTACCAAGTAAGACTCTGTCTCAAAAAAATTAGGGTGGCACCCATAGCTCAGTGAGTAGGGCACCAGTCCCATATGCTGGAGGTGGCGGGTTCAAACCCAGCCCCAGCCAAAAACTGCAAAAAATAAAATAAATAAATTTGGGCAGCACCCGTAGCTCAATGAGTAGGGCACTGGCCACATACATCGGGGCGCACAGGTTCATACCCAGCCTGGTCCAGCTAAAACAATAATGACAACTGCAACAACAACAACAACAAAAATAGCTGGGTGTTGTGGTGGGCACCTGTAGTCCCAGCTACTTGGGAGACTGAGGCAAAAGATTCACTTAAGCGCAAGAGTTTGAGGATGCTATGAGCTGCAATGCCACAACACTCAACCCAGGGTGACAGCTTGAGACTCTGTTGCAAAAAATAATAATAGTAATACAAAAATATTAGCCAGGTATGGTGGTGCATGCCTGTTAGTCCAAGCTACTTGAGAGGCAGAGGCAGGAGGATCGCTTGACCCCAGGAGTTTGAGGTTGCTGTGAGCTATGATGATGCCACTTTAGCCTGGGTAACAGAGCAAGACCCTGTCTCAAAAAAAAATGAAAAAGTCTTTTGGAAACAGAAGTTTGAGGGCATTTTGAAGACTTTGATGTGCTGAGAAATTTCAAACTTAAAAGATCAAGAAGCAAGAAGAAATAAACATATCCTATATGTTAAAGAATCGAGGGATCAAATTGCTCATTTGACCAAGTAGAGACTCACAAAAGCACTGGTATGTAGTCTAGATCCAACGTGGACAGACCCAGCTCCGGGCTTTCACACCCATGACTCACCGGAACAGGATTCCTAAAGATGTCAGGCGGGTGATCATGGCCAAGGTCAACATCACAGGCCCTGTCTGGCAACACCCACCTGTGCAACATAGCACAGGCGCCACTTGGGATGGAGAAAGCAGGCCTGGGTCCACCAGCTTGGGCGCACACCCTAGGACAGGGGGCCTCAAACTTTTTAAACAGGGGGCCAGTTCACTGTCCCTCAGACTGTTAGAGGGCC
>NW_003852511.1:4028791-4049330 GCF_000181295.1 Otolemur garnettii
GCCGTAGTTTGAGGACGCCTGCTCTAGGACAAAGTGCAAGGTGAGGAGAGCACCTGCTGCACAGGGGTCTGTAAAGGACAAAGGACACGGTCCCAGGATACCAACGCCTGGGCCAGAGTGTGGCAAAGGAACCCCTCCACTGCCTGTGAAGAGGTCAAGTCTCCCCACCACCCTGAGGCAAAGGGGAGAGGATGAACCTGTCCCCTGACACCCATGACAAAGTGGCCAATGAAAGCCAGACCTAGACCTTCCATGAGTCATACAAAATGTCGAGTTTAAATTTAAAATCTGCAGCAAACATGGAGGCTGCTTTGGGTGCCCAGAGAGTTTCCATGGTCACGTCAGGGTCTCTGGGCCAGGCTCGACTCAGGCTTCCAGAAGCTCGCTGCTCAAACAACACATCCTCCTAACAGGACAGCTGAAAGCTGGGGAGAGGAGGGAAGGAGATGCAAGGGAATGTGTCCCCACCTTCCTGGCAGGATGAGGCCATGGGTGCCACGCCAGGAGCTGAAAGGCAGGAGGCAGGGTGGGAGCAGGTCGCACAAGCCGCCCTGGTGGCTCTCGACATCCCAGTGTGCACGTGAGATCTGGCCTCTCCTGCTCTCATCCTGTGCCTCTTCCAAAGCTTCTTTGTGCATTTTAAATTCAAAGGAAGGATTAGAACAAAAGAGAGGCTGTTCCATCCAGAAATCGAGTACTTGTCAGAACAAGCCATTTGCCGAAGCGCCTCACCAGGAAGGGCAAGGAGCCACGGGCCGACTTTCTGGCGGTGCCTGGGCAGTGGCAGGGCCCCAGAGCAGCTCCCGGCTCTGAATCAGAGGAAGGGCATTCTTCCCACTGTTGCCAGCAGCTCCACCACCACGAAAACAATCCCTGCCTTTCTCTTTCCCACGTTCCTGCATCGAGAAGCAGGTGTGGTCCCTAGTCCCAGGTTGACATCAACGAAAAACACATTCCTGGGCTCCTGGAGTCCCGTTGACACGTGCAGTTTCTGAGGCTGAATTACGCCTGACCTCTGGGTCAGTCCCTGTTTACTCATCCGCACAGCCCACGCACTCGGTGAGGAACGGCCCAGCCCCTCCGGTGCACCTCCTGCTGGGCCAGGAGCAGTCTGAGGGTGTCAGGGAGACGCCCTCCAGGGCGCACAGGCAGAGCATGGTCAGCAGCAGCCAGGGGGCCCTTGCATGGCATCTCCTACGAACCCGCCCCCTCCTGACCTCGGCCTCCAGCAAAGCTGCTTCCTTGCCTTCCTGCATTCGCGTAGTCATGCAGTTATCAAAGGTCACGTGTTGGTGTCCCAACTTCCAGGCTGCACACCAGGCGTTGAGGATGGCCTGGTGACATGATTCCGTCTCTCCTGGAACTTGCCTTTGGTAAGAACAGACATCAGGATAAGCAGACACACAGGCAAACCTGCTGGGGACAAGTGCCGTGGAGGACATCCAGATAGGTGAGAGGGGGCTAATTTCCTCCCCTCTGCAGAAGGCCTGAGCCAGCTCACCAGGCCTGAGCTGAGGCCTGAGCAGTGAACACCACGCACGCTTCTGGGCTGATCTCCTGAGGAGCCATGCTGCTAGTGTGAAGTGGAAGGCCTGGTGAGACGAGGTGCCGTCCTCGCTCGGCTGGCCTGGAGTGGGATGGCCCCCACCCCGTGGAGCTTCCTCCTCTGAGGCTGAGCACCTGGCTGCTGAGGTGGAAAGTTTTGGACTCCCTCACAAAAAGGGAGTGAGCATGGCCTGCTAGACCACAGAGAGAAGCCACCTCTGTGAGAACACTCTGGTAGCTCATGGTTGCCTGATTTCCTCAGGTGACACGAGAGGTCAGGAGCCCACTGATGCTCCAAGTCTGGGTCTCCAGGAGACTCCAGCCAGTGGTGGTGGCCGCCAGCTCCTGCCACACCCCTGTGAACAGGCTCCCTTACTTGTCAGTGAGACCCCCACGTAGTAGTCCCTGAAGAGGGGCTAATTCAGGCATGACCAGGGTCCTCTGGCTCTGAGGCCTGGACCTGGCTGACTGGCACATCCTCACTTCCAGAATCTCCCCTTCACCCTGCCACATGGGCTGAGCACCAGGCCACACCACAGTCTTAGCTCGGGAGCGGCATGGTGCCTCCCCTCCTGAAATGTCACGGCTTCCTGAGGTGACGAATGACCTTGATTCAGGTTGGTGAAGTAATGGCTTCCTCCTCAACCTTCTCATCGGTGAGTCACGTTGCGACACAGCCCTCTGTGGCACAGAACGAGTTCCCGAGAGCCAGCTCAGGGAGTTGCACATACCTCCCAGGCTCAGCTTACCAAACTCACAGTCACACAATCAGCCCAGGTGCCCGGAATGGCTTGGCCTGCTGCCACCAAAGGCCCAACCACTGGGACTTGAAAAAGTGTGAGAGCAGAGGCCGAGGACTGGGGCTCAAGCCCAGCTCTCCCCTTTGTGTGCCAAACTGGGCAAATGCCTTAACTTCTCTTCCCTTCTGCATTGATACATTGCCAATAACGACAGGAGTCATGGGGAACCACAAAAGAGAAAATGGCCGGGAAAGCTCTTTGTAGCCCTGAGGAAGCGCCATACAAGTGACATGGTCTGTCCCCTGGAAAAATCGATCATGCGGGGTGAACCTCTGAATCTTTACCCAAGGAGTGATCTCTCCCCCGAAGGGGGCATGAGAACTGATATCGCTGGATCCATTTCTGGGGCACGGAAAGACAAGCTCTGGTTACAACACTTTAAGTACAATTGAGTGTATCCCTCATTCAAAACACTTGGGAACAGAAGTATTTCAGATTTCTGATTTTTTCTTATTTTAGAATATTTGCATTATATACTTACCGGTCGAGCATCCCCAATCTGAAAATTCAAAATCCAAAATGCTGCAGTGAGCCTGCGCGCCATGTTGGTGCTCAAAAAGTTTTAGATTTTTGAGAACCTTTCAGATTTTGGACTTTTAGATTTGGGATGCTTTACAGCAAGTAAACTTCCTGTGTAAAATCTAAGAAATAAACCCCATGGTACTTTAGATAAAGCCCTATGCCACAATGTCAGGAAATACAATATATCCTTTGCCCCAAAACATTTTCCTGGAGCCTCAGAATCAGAACATGTCACCCTGATGGCTGCAAGTTGACCCCCAGTGAGAGGCAATAGGGCAGAGAAGTGGGTTCAGGCCATTTTCCCAGATGCAAGCCCCTTTCTGGCTTCCAATTTATAAACTAAAGGAGAAGAAGTAACAAGTTTTTCAGAGCTGCATGCCAAGCCAGTGGCCTAAAATAATCCCTGCCCTCCTGCCTCACAGACCCCTCTCTGATCCATGATGCTAGCTGTTCACAAGATGCCTCCCTTTCAAAGATATTGCAAAACTTCTATGATTCCATTTTATCAACAAAAAGACAGGCAAGACTCAGATCCTTCCTCATGCACAGGTAGTAAGATTGGCCAGTTTTGATGCCCAAGGACCTCCACGTGAATGGCAGAGGGCAGGATTGGAAGGGATACACAGGCCTCCCAGGCACCGACCTCGGCTGGTCTCCTTCCTCCATCATAAACCAGCACTAACAGTGGTCTCTTCCAGCCCCTGGGGCAGGAGTCCTATCTTTGAAAGACATAGAGTTTGTGCTCAAGGAGTCTTGGGTGAATTCAAAACCAGCTGTCGCAGAACCCTCCACCCTTCCTCTTTGTGATCTGAGACCGAGGAGTTTAAGAAACACAGATGCACAGGCCCTACTTGCTGCCACATAGAAGCAGGCCTCTCCAACGTCCCACGCCCGTGACCACTCCCCCTACACGTGGTCTTCCTGCCATGATCAACAGCTCCATTTTCTAGCTCAAATAGATACAAAGAGACCATCCTTCATTCCTCCTTCCTTCCTGCCCCACATCCAGTCCCTCAGGAAAGAATGTCAATGCTACCTTCCCAGAAATCCTGAGGAAATCATGCAGCCCCATGGCCAGTGGGTCCCCGTCTATACAACCCGCCCTGCTCACCCCCTCACATCTCGCATCATCCCTGGCCACCGTCCAGGAGCAGCGTCCTGCTCTCTGAGCTTTAGACAGGCCACCCTCCTGCCCCTCTCAGGGACTTTGCACCAGCCGTCCCCTCCCCACTGGAAGGCTGGTCCCCGGTCTGGCTCTTTCTCCTCCTTTGTGACTAGTTTGCACAGACTTGTTCCAGTCCCTCTCTTCTACCCTCCCCTCTGGCCAATCCCGGCCCGGCTGTACGTTTTTTGTTTACTCCCCTCTAGTCAATTGCTATCTCATCATGTTTTGTTTTGTTTTGTTTTTATGAGACAGGGCCTTGCTCTGTTGCTGGGGCTAGAATGCAGTGACATCATCATAGTTCACAGCAACCTCTAACTTCTGGGCTCAGACTGTCCTCCTCCTGCCTCAGCCTCCCGGGAGTGCTAGAGATCACAGGCAGGAGCCCCTGGGCCGGCCCATGGTGCATTTTTATTGTGCTTATAGTACATGTCGCTCTCTGAAATGATTCCTTCCTAATTTTATGGTGTTGACAATCTGTCTCCTATGAGCACCAAAAAGGCAAGGCCACATCCACCTCATTAACCACCAGAACAACTCCTGGGCTAGAACAGCGTGCTCAGAAAAGACTTATTGATTCCCTCCAAGAGCCCAGTCGTTTCAAGCGAACTGGCAGGACAGAGCACCCTGACACCTCCCCGGGTCAGCAGCAGCTGGTTTCAACACCGTAGAGCACAGGGCCCAAGGCTGAGCTGCATCTGAAGCCTTTTCCACTCTGGCCTCTTGCTCTGCTGGGGCCACCCCACTTTCCACAGGAGTTGGTGACAGGGTATGAGCTGGCCCTGGCCCTCCCCACCCCAGAGACCTGGGCAGGAGAAAACCTTCTCCCTCTCTTGGCCCCACCACCAGGACGGGCAAGCTTTTCAATTTCCCCATCGGTAAGACAGGGACAAAGAATGCTTTGTCACCCCCACCTACTTCTCACGGGTGTTATGAAACAACTGTTTGCTTGGAAAACACTTTGAGCAACTTGGGTAAAGGTGCTTGTGGCTCAGATGACGCCCTTTGCATTCGATCCAGGCCAGGGAGGTCTGTGCCAACTAGTCATCTGGTCACCAGTGCACCCGCCCAAGGGGTGGGAGGCACAGCAGCAGCCTCTCCTGTGTCACCAAGCCTGTGTCTCCAAGCCTGTTGGCCATGCTGTGCTCCCAGAATATGCTCCTGAGGTGTGTGTGCATTTCTGGGGCCACCTGACCCACTGGTCAGTACAATCTGAGCTGTCCATGGACCTGGACAATGGCCCTTGAGTCCCCAGCCTGCCCTTAGCCAGGAAGGAGAGCTGGGTTACCTGGGGATAACCTACCTGGCTTCTGCCACTTGGGGCGGGGCTGCGGCTTTGGTGCCAGCCTCTCAGGCAGAGAGCTGGGAACAAAGACAAGCAGTGTTGGCGGCCAGCCTGGGGAGGGCAGACCACAACCTGCAGGCACACAGGTGCCCCTGAGCCGACTACAGTGGCTCTGGCCAGCTCATTACCATGACAACCATGCCGGGCCACCTTCACTCTGCCCTCTGACCATGTACATCAGCTCGCTGCAGGTCAAGAGCAGAGGAGAGCCCGAACGAGGGCAGTCTGAGGGCCAGCGGGCGGGCATGTCTGCTGTTGGGTCAACAGTTAAATCTTAGCTCCAGATTGGACCCTGGACTCAGCCCCAACGGGTCGCTCTCCCTGCAGCATCCACCCCCTAAAATAAACCCCCCACCCGCCAGGTGATTTCAGCAAGGCCCTCGGCAGACAGCGTGCAGGTTTAATTATAACTCCCTCGGTAGGCAGGCCGGCTATATACAGTAAGTCTGCCTGATTCTAATTATATTTACTTTCAAACAAAGAGGGAGGGGAAAATCTTCTGAAGATGAGTCAGAAAAAAAAAAAAGTCCTTCGTTGTTATGAAAGCAGGGGAACGTCCCCTGAGGGCGTCTGTAACAGCGCTGTCACCGCCTGACAGAGGAAAACCTGAGCTCCCAGCCAGCCCGCGGTAAACACCGCATGGCAGCTCTCCTGGTTCCGCGTCCCTTCAAGTCGGTGCCTGAACTGCATACCAAGCCCCAGTCGATAGCTGAGGCGCCCTCCCTCCCGGACAGCGGCGTTTGAGAGCCTGGCTGATCATCCTCTCCCTGCAAAGACAGGGCGATTCAGCAGCTGCTGTCACCTTAATTGGGAGGCAGCGTTCCAGCTGAAACACAGCAAAGGTTTTTCCCTCATCAAAGGAAAAGCACTCTGACCAGATGGCTGAAATGAAAAGGCTTCATCCTCAGTCTCTATACAGCCAAACGGTGTTATTAATAACCACGCTGCGGGCTCGGCACCTATAGCTCAACCGGCTAAGGCGCCAGCCACGTACACCTAAGGTGGCGGGTTCAAATCCCCAGCCCAGACCCGCCAAACAACAATGACGGCAGCAACCAAAAAATAACCGGGCGCCTGTGGTCCCAGCTACTTGGGAGGCGGAGGCAAGAGACTCGCTTGAGCCCAGGAGTTGGAGGTTGCTGTGAGCTGTAATGCCACGGCACTCTACCCAGGCGGACAGCTTGAGGTTCTATCTCAAAAAAAAAAAAAATAACCACGCTGCGAACGCCACACATCACACGTGAACACCTAGAAGCCCAAAATAGTCACCCACATGCAGAGCAGAAGTCGTCTGCACTTTGGAGGCGATTAGGTCATCGTGCTGTCTAATTCCAGCTGGACATGGCCTCACGCACACCCATGTGAACTCACACCAGCACTGCCTGTGCGTCTGAGAGCTGTCCAGAGGAGGGGCACGCGGTGTTTGCCAGGACCTGGTCTTTAGGCCTCCTCCGCCATCACCCACCTCCCTTTCAAGACCGCTGAGCTGCCCTCCCCCTTCCCCAAATGTACACCACTGAATAAGCCACAAAGGGATGGACCCTACAGGTGACACACCCACCCTGCAGAGCCACTCAACCCTGTGCTGGTCAGGATGTTTTCTGATGGTTTTTTTTAAATAGCCCCACTTGTTCTGTTTTCTTTCTTGCAGGAAGCCTGCACTGTTTTGGAAAAGGACGAGTAGGAAATTTTTTTGAATGTGTATTCACTTCTTGAGACTTTTAAATATTTCCTTGTATATGGAGTGAGAGCGTTGAGAAGCTGTGGCCAGAGGACAGAGTGGTCTTAGGTGGCTCTCATGGGAGGAAGATTGAAGCTTGTTCCCCACACTTAGTCTTTACAAGCCATCTTTGGGAAAACTGGATTTAGCAATTACACAGTGTCAAAAGACCCAGGGGGCTCGGCGCTTGTGGCTCAAGTGGCTAAGGCGCCAGCCACGTACACCTAAGGTGGTGGA
This sequence comes from Otolemur garnettii, assembly GCF_000181295.1. Lineage (NCBI taxonomy): Eukaryota > Metazoa > Chordata > Mammalia > Primates > Galagidae > Otolemur > Otolemur garnettii. Next base: position 4,036,123 of record NW_003852511.1, read on the forward strand.
TTCGAATCCAGCCTGGGCCCGCCAAACAACAATGACGGCTGCAACCAAAAAATAGCTGGGCGTTGTGGGCAGGCGCCTGTGGTCCCAGCTACTTGGGAGGCGGAGGCAGGAGACTCTCTTGAGCCCAGGAGTTGGAGGTTGCTGTGAGCTGTGATGCCACAGCACTCTACCCTGGGAGGTTCTATCTCAAAAAAAAAAAAAGACCCAGGGGGATCCTCAGTTTCCCCCTCCAACTCCACTTCCCACCACCCTCCATGTTTTTAAGGCTGGTTTGGAACTTGGAGAGGGTTTCCCTGTCATCCAGGCAAGGATGAGTTATTAAATCTGTTTATCTATAAGAGAAGGCAGAAAATGGATCAGGGAGACTGGTAATTAAGAATATTACTAGATGGCTCCGGGCCCATAGTACAGTGTTTACAGCGCCAGCCATACACACTGAGGGTGGCAGTTTCGAACCCAGCCAGGCCAGCTAAACAACAATGACAACTGTACCAAAAAAGCACCTGTAGTCCCAACTACTTGGGAGGCTAAGGCAAGAGAATCACTTAAGCCCAAGAGTTGGGGGTTGCTGTGAGCTGTGACGCCATGGCACTCCACCCAGGGCAACATATTGAGACTCTATCTCAAAAAAAAAAAAAAGAGAGAGAAAGAGAATATTACTAGAAAAGGATTCTTTCTTTCTTTCTTTCTTTCTTTTTTGTTCTTGAGACAACAGTCTCACTCTGGCACCTTGGGCTGAGGGTTGTGGCATCATAGCTCACAGCAACCTCAAACTCCCGGGCTCAAGCGATGCTCTTCTTTCCGCCTCCCAAGTAGCTGGGACTATAGGCACCTGCCAAAATGCCCAGCTAGTTTTTCTATTTGTAGAGACAGGGTCTCCCTCTTGCTCAGGCTAGTCTCAAACTCCTGAGCTCAAGCAGTCCACTCGCCTCAGCTTCCCAGAGTGCTGGGATTACAGGCGTGAGCCTTTGCAGCCAGCCTAGAAAAGGATTCTGGGGGCTGCCAGAACTTGTCAAGAATGCTTCTTCATAGACGTTATTTTACCCACTACTCAGCCACCCGGTGAAGCAAGTGCTGTTGTGTTCATTTCACAGACAAGCCTCAGAAAGGTGAGGGCAGAGCCAAGGGCACGCTTCCCACTCCCACAGGCCATCAGCCTCCCTGCCACTGTGCTCCCTTAGCAACCTGTAAGTCCCTTCACTGCTGTGTCATCATTGTGAGCAGAAGTTATTTGCAGGGTGAATTGGCTGGTGTCTGTCACTCCCCACCAGAATGAAAACTTCGTGCAGATGGAGACTCATCCACTGACGTACCCAGCCCTGGGCTCGGGGCCTTGAACTCAGTAGCTTCAAAATTTTGCAGTTGAAGGAATGAACAAAAACTCTGGCTCTGAAGGAGGAAAGAAGGCAGCCTCAAGCATACCAGCTGCAATACAATGTGTGCATTTCAAAACCAGTGCCACAAATGCCCGCACACATAATCCAGCAAGCTCGGTGTCCTGGAGGGCCGAGCGCCCGGCAGTGAAGCCGTCTCTGTGTTTCCTACCAGGGTGCAGCAGTTGGTGAGGTGTGGAGAGTGTGCCCCTCACAGAGCAGACGGGGCAGGACCCCCCCGCCTTCTGCAGAGAGGCGCTCAAAGACAGGGAGGGCAGTTCTGTCTCCTGAAAGCAGGTTGGCAGGTCAGGGGCAGAGTTTGGAATCAGCCCTGTCAGCCCTGCCCATGCCTCAAGCAATGATCAAGCTTTCAGAACAACAATCCACATTCTCCGAGTTTGGAGGCCTGGCCACCGAGAAAGCCTCCCTTCTCCCACCCTAGCCTCCCGGCTCTCCCCAACATTGGCTTGAGGGGACAGTGAGATAAGGAAAAAAAAAACAACAGACAGAAAAACAAGCAGAAAGGGGGGGCTTCCCACCCACTTCTCCAAACTGAAGGTGGATTCTGCTCTCAAAGGCTCACTGGCCTTTCATCCTTTGGCTTTAAGCCCAAGCATTTGTAAAAACCTATTAGGTCTTTGTGGTCCTTGTTTTAGCACCAGGAATTCTGGGGTGGGGCTGGGGGAACACAGGGCTCTGCCCTGGAAAAGCTTCCAGTCTAGCAGGCAAACCAAACAGCGTGGCCTCCCCAACGTCTCCAAACACAGAGGGGCCCACCAAGGCTGGTTTCGTTCCCTGGTTTTTCAGTTCTCCCAAGCAGGGGTGAGGGAGGTGGGCGGTTCCAGCCCCGAACAAATCCAATTGCTCCATCTGGGCCTCTTCATGTCCAATTCTGCTGGGTCAAGGTCTGTGAGAAAGTGGACCCAGTCATTTCTAGGAGAAACCCAAGCGGGGAACTCATAACGCATCACCCTCAGTGAAACCACATCTGTTCCCAGGTCCCACAGAGTAAATGCTAGCAGTCTGACTCATCATCACAGCGCCTCTCCTCTGGTACGTGGTCCTTTGGAGCTGGGCATGGACCACAAGCCTAGGGCCTGAGAGCATCAGGACGGCTCTGGGCACAATGTGTAACGCATACCAGAAAATACCTGGAGACGCCCAGGACTCAACTGGGCAGACCTCACAGCACAAGAGGAGGTGTTGCCTTTCATTACGACTTCCCTACAGAGGCCCTTTGACTACAGTGGATCATATGACTTTGTTCTTAGAGTTACATTTTAACTGACAAAGTTTAACAACAACTATGACTTGTGGCCTTCTAAAATTGGCAGCAGAAAAACCAAGTGAGGAAGTCATGGAAAAAAACCACAAGTGAAGCACTCTGTTATGCACAATTTCTGCTGTTTTTTTTTTTTTTTTTTTTCCTTTCTGAGCATGAGAGAGAGAGTGTATGTGTGTGTGTGTGTTTTCAAATGGTAGAAAATATTTTCCAGATACACTGTCCTGGCATTCTCAAGCACATATTTATGCCAAGTTTATAAAAAGTAGCTGCAGACAGGGTTGACTGAAAGGCTCGCTCTGCTGTCTGGCTTCCAGAAGGTGCTGGGGTTCTCACTCTGTCGCCAGGCCTCGGACTTACCTCTTAAAATTCGCACGTGCACCTGACGGGGGACCCACCTGGGGCTCAGAGCTCAGGCTCAGAAACGCTCACCTCCCACTCCTCTGAGCTCTCACGGCCGCTTTTTATTTGCAAGGTGTTTGAGTTACATGTTATTATCGTTTTTAGTCCCTCAACATAGATACGAAAAGGAAAAGTCTTTCAAGACTCATTCCACAAATACCTGGATATGGCTCAAAGGGGCAGAGTGAGTTGGGTGCAATCAGCATCAGCTCCTCAGTCATTTAGACGGGAGGGTGGTTCCCCCTGGGTAAGTTCATAGTACACGATCTCTCCACCTGCTCACTCTGGGTTCAGCAAGATGCTCTTTTCCATTGGCCTAAAACTCCCCTATGACTCCCCTGGAACTCCCCGAGTTCTCTCAACTCATGCACAGTGAGCAGTTCCAGGCTTCTTTATCTGTCCTTGGTCCATCACTGCCCACCCACCAACACCCTGGCAAACCATGAGTGGCTGTCAATGCCAGTGCCCGAATCCATGCCCTCCTACTGGTTTCCTTACTGGCCTGGGCTGGGTACTCCACTTACCTTCCACCCCCACCATGGCCTTCATAAAGACAATAATAACCTGCTTTGTAGCTCTCCTTGGGGTGACTAATTGGTTAATCCTGGGAAGGCCCTTTGAAGATGAAAAGCCGGTATTACTCATGGGGTTGAAGGGATGCACCTGCCCCAGTCTGGGCCTGAGTCAGCAGAGATGGCCTCCCACCTACAAGCAGGCTGGGAGAACTGTCTGGGGCCCCTGCTCAAGGTCAGGGTTGGCCAACCAGAGAGGCATAGAGTGCACACCTAGCACTTGTCACGGGGAAGCGAAAAGGCCTTGGGGGCCTTGTGCTGGGTGGGCCATTCTGAGTCTGGGAACTGTGCCCCGTCCGCATTTGCGAGGTATAATGTGGCTTTGAATAACTCTGCCAAGAATCCAGGGTGCATCAGGGAAGACCGTATTTCCTGGTAATTGTTTGGAGAAAATGCTTTTCTCCTAGCAAACTCCTCCCAAGCCACAGCATTTTCTTCCTTCCTCCAAAGGAAGGGAACTTAGGGCAGGTGGGCAGGGCAGAGGGCGAGGGTCGTGTTGATCAGCCTGAGGTCCGGGGCGCACCGTGGGGCCGGTGGGGCTTCTCCCCTTCCCCAGCTCATGAGTTTCCTCCGCCTGTCCTTCACTCATCTCCGAGGAAAAGGAAGTGGCAGCGAGAACTAGGAACCACCCAAAGCAAATAAAAATAGAACTACCGTATGACCCAGAAACCTTCCCTCTGGGTCTATACCCAGAGGAGACGAAATCGCCGCATCAGGAAGATGTCTGCACGGAGTGTTCACTGCAGCGCTGTTCACAGTAGCCGAGACACTGCGACCCCCTGTCCGTCAGTGGGCCATGGCTACAGAGGCTGAGGTGTAGAGGCCCAGGGAGCCTTAAACCAAGAGATCCTGCCGTTGGCCACAGCGTGGATGAACCTGGAGGGTTCTGCGCCGGGAGAAATAAGCCAGCCACAGAAAGGAAAACGGGGCGTGGTCTCGCTTATACATAGAACCTAAAATTTTTTAAATGTCAAACACATAGAAAATAAAACGAATGTTAGCAGGGTCTGGGGGGAGGGGGGAGAAACCAGGAGACCGAGGTTAAAAGACACAGAGCAGCAAACGTGAAGATCTAATATCCAGCATGACAACAGACTTTTGTTTTGTTTTGTTTTCAGAGTCTCACTCTGGTGCCCTAACCAGAGAGCCGTGGCATCATCGCTCACAGCAACCTCAAGTTCTTGGGTGCAAGTGAGCCTCTTGCTTCAGTTTTCCTAGATTTTTCAAGAGACAGGGGCTTGCTCTTGCTCAGACGCGTCTGGAACTCCTGAGCTCAAGTGATCCACCCACCTCGGCCTCCCAGAGTGCTAGGATTACAGGCGTGAGCCACCACCCCAGCTGAGTTCAATAGTGCTGCATTCAGGATTTCTGCTAACTGTGTAGAGGACAGTCGCTCTTGACACAGAGAAGAAAATGGGTAACTGTGAGAGGACGCTGGGTACGTTCCTTTGTGCCACTACAGCAACCATTTCCTCTACTTACCTGTGTGCACACCTTAAATAAAATTGATTTTAAAAAAATACCCAGGAACCAGAGGCCAAAGCAAGTTGATGAAGGCAAGAGGCCCGTCAGGCCAGGCCCCCACCCACCCCTGACCGGGTCAAGGGGGATTTTGACACGGTGGCAGCTGCGGAGCCCAGAACAGAACGCCTTTAAGCCGTGCAACCTAATGCCAAGATTCCGCCTGAGAGACCCCATTTCCTGCCCTCTCTGCACATTCCTTCCATTCCTCCCAAGCACCTTCTCCCACTGCTATTTTCTTCTTTCTTCTAGAAAATAAGTCATGTGGCCAGAAAGATTTCCGGCACTTTTCCTTCCCCTTTGAGATCCCCGGGTTCTTAGGAGATTTTTCACAGACTTTCCTCATCTCGCAGGCTGCCTGGAATCCCAGAGGCCCCCCAAAACACACAGAGTGATACAGCTCTGAAGATATAAGATGGGGAGATGGGTGCACCAGGTCGGGAGAGGGAGCACAGGCCGCTGTAAATCTTTGCCCCCAGCCAGGGGACGGATGGCAGGGCGGAGAGGAGGGAGCACAGCCACAGCCACGGTGTGGTTAGAGAAGTGAATTTGTTCTGTTGGTTTGAAAGGAGGTGGGTGGGAATGATGGTTGCTGGGGAAGCGGCCTCCCGTCTGCAGTTCTAACAGTGCCATCAAGTGGCTCGGCAGACAGACGCAGGGCGGCACCTCCAGACAGCCCAAGCTGACCCCCAGAGACAGGAGCAGGAGGTCAGCTCTGAGCAGCCGCCAGTGCCAGGGGCCAGTCTTTAGCCTCCCAACTGTATTGTCAAATGCCTTTCCGTAGACTGGTCCCCCAGGAGCTGGGCAAGGTGACTCCCCACGTGCAGGATGGTGCATAAGAATCTTGACGGATGCAGGCGATTAAGTGTCCCAAGTTCCTGCAAGGAGCTCACGGGGAGGCATCAGGGTAAATGTCACTGTCCCATCAGAGGCACAGAGCACATTTTCAACACGAGATGTGGTCAGCGACCACATCGAGCCTGTCAGTGCCATCAGCCCCTTGTCTGTGCTCAGAGGAGAGCAGAGGACAGAAGGTGCTGTGTGACACTCACTGCAGCCATCAACACACAGGGGACGGGGAGGTGGCGAGGATCCCTCCAGCTCAGCTTCCAGCCCACCAGGAGCACGAGCCTTTTCTGGTTTTTCACTTATTCCACTTGTATTTGGTTTCAATTTTTTTTTTTTTTTGAGACAGAGTCTCACTTTGTCTCCCATGGTAGAGTGCCGCTCACAGCAACCTCAAACTCCTAGGCTTAAGCAATTCTCTTGCCTCAGCCTCCTAAATAGCTGGGACTTACAGGCGCCTGCCACAACACCCAGCTATGTTTAGAGATGGGGGTCTCGCTCTGGCTCTGGCTGGTCTCGAACCTGTGAGCTCAGGCAACCCTCCTGCCTCAGCCTCCCAAGTGCTGAGATTACCTGCATGAGCCACTGCACCTGGGTAAATTTTTTTTGGAATTCTGGAAATCAATTCATCTTAGAAATACGAATATGGTTTTTGTTGTTGTTGTTTGCAGTTTTTTGGCTGGGGCTGGATTTGAACCCGCCACCTCTGGCATATGGGGCCGGCACCTTACTCCTTTGAGCCACAGGCACCACTCAAAAGTGGTTTTTATTTCTAAAGAATTTCAAAGGAACAAAAGACTTACTCAGCAGTGATGAGCTTGGATAACTGGGAGTGAGGAGGAGGGGGATAAGGAGGAGGGAAGAACATTCCACAAGGAATGCAGGCCCCTGGTGCAGCTCCAAGCAGGACACTAAGTCACTGCCCCTCGGAGGAGGTCGCCTCTCCAGGCCTCATTCTTCTCGCATGTAAAAATGGATTAAGGTCCCACAGGCAGAGGGGGTGCCTATGGAGCAGAGGGGGGTTGGCCCTCATTGCCTTTACCAAAGCAACTCTGCCTCCTTCCTCTTCCATAGTTAACATTTAGGCAAGATTTTATTTGAACAAACGGTACCACGGTGTTGTAGTCACCTCTGAAGAGATGTGCCCTGCCCGTGGCTCTCAGAACTGTCCACCACACTGACAGAGTTGATATGTTTATACTTAATGACTTGAGACCAGACTTCTGTTGATTTTATAAGAGACAGACCCCTGTCCCAGGGGAGCCAATCTGATTCTCCCACCCCAGAATTTGAAAATGAGTCAAATTGGGTCAACGTTAGTCTTTCTGACACAGCCTGAACAGGAAGGAACCTGTTGACCCCAGGAACTGTTGCTGCCACTGGAGGCAGCCATATTGGATTGCTCAATGGATCCCCTGAGCAGCAGCCTGGAGCTCAAATTCCTCTGCACTCTGCCTCAAGCACCATGTTCTCCTACAATACATTTCTCCCGTTTTCCTTAGACTGTATCAAAGGGCTTATGTTAAAAGCCTAAAAAAGCACTAGCCATGGCCAGGCACAGTGGGGCACCCCTATAATCCCAGCACTTTGGGAGGCCAAGGTAGGAGGGTTTCTTCAGGCCAGAAATTCAGGACCAGCCAGGGCAACATACCAAGACCTCATCTCAATAAAAATAAATATGTGAATAAATAAGCCAGGTATGGTGGTGTGCACCCAGAGTCATATCTATTTGAGAGGCTGAGGCAGGAAATCCATTTGAGCCCAGGCATTAGAGGCTATAGTGAGCTACACTTCCGTCACTGTACTCTAGCCTGGGTAACAGAGTGTGACTGCATCTTGAAAGAAAAAGAGAGGGAAAGAAGGGAGGGAGGGAGGGAGGATTGGACAAGATCCTCTAAAAGCTCTTTCCCAGCTTTAAGAAACAAGATCAGGGGCACTGCCTCTGGCTCAGTGGGTAGGGTACCAGCCCCATATATGAAGGTGGCAGGTTCAAACCCAGCCCTGGCCAAACTGCAACAACAAAAAAATAGCCAGGCATTGTGGCAGGTGCCTGTGGTTCCAGCTACTTGGGAGGCTGAGGCAAAAGAATCGCCTAGGCCCAAGAGCTGGAGGTTGCTGTGAGCTGTGATGCTATAGCACTCTGCCAAGGGTGACAAAGTGAGACTCTATCTCTAAAAAAAAAAAAAAAGAAACAAGATCAGAATGCCTAGTACAATATACCTCATCTCCCCAGGGCCACATTCTATTTTTTAAAATAAAGATGATTTCTAAATAAACTGTAGTCTTATGAATTGTTATGAAATGTTCAATATAGCATGGCATAGGGCAGTGCCCATAGTTCAGTGGGTAGGGCACCAAAGCCACATACACTGAGGCTCACAGGTTCAAACCCAGCTCAGGCCAGCAAAAACAGCAATGACAACTGCAACCAAAAAATTGCCAGGCATTGTGGGGGGTGCCTATAGTCCCAGCTACTTGGGAGGCTGAGGCAAGAGAATCGCTTGAGCCTAAGAGCTTGAGGTTGCTGTGAGCTGTGATGCCTCAGCACTCTACCAGGGCAATAGCTTGAGACTCTGTCTCAAAAAAAAACAAAAATTATATATATATATGTATGTGTGTGTGTGTGTGTGTGTGTGTGTGTGTATATATACACAGCATGGCCTAAAGTGACTCAGTACATATTAACATTATCACTTTCATTGTTGACATATTTGCAAGTTGCTTATAGGGCCAGGCACAGTGGCTCACGCCTATAATCCCAGCACTCTATGAAGCCAAAGCTAAAGGATGCTTGAGCCCAGGAGTTGAAGACCAGCCTGGGCAAGAGCAAGACTCCATCTCTACTAAAAATAGAAAAAGTTAGCCAGGTGTTAAGGCAGACATCTATAGTCCCAGCTACTTGGGAGGCTAAGGTGGGAGGATCGCTTGAGCCCAGGATTTGAGGTTGTTATGAACTAGGCTGACGCCACGGCACTCTAGTCTAGGGTGAGAGCGATATTCTGTCTAAAGAACAAAAAAAGCAAGTAAGCAAATAAATTTACCTGTCCTGAAATCTTCCATCCAAGGATTTACACATCTGTGTACAGGCTAGTTTATTCATTTGTCCACTTATCCATGTTCTTAGATGCTCTGAGACTTATCAAAGAAACAGATGCAAAAATCCCTTCACTAAGAGCTTCTAGGGTAGAATCTGAAGAAACCGCAATTTTAAGTATATATTTCCTGAATCGGGTTTTCTTACTTTTGAGGACACCCTATAGCAGATCAAAAAGTTACATGCACTCAGTATGAGAACAGGCCATCAAGGCATTTCAATGTTTATCACAGTGTGGGTCACAATTCAATAGTGGGCTCTAAAGCCAATTTAGAGGATCAGAACCAGGATTTTGTGATTTTTTTTTTTTACTGGCGCGTCATCAGTGCCATGGACGTGTGTATGGGTTGAGCGAAGATGCCAGATGAATGTCTCACTGCGGGTCAGTCAGGGCAGCCTGCCTGGCTCTTGCCCAACCATTCTAGGGTCCCCTTCCTCTCCTCACTCCTCCACCCAACACAACACACACGCACACATAAAAATGCACCCCAGACCTTCCGCACAGCATTGCACTTGCCCACGATCTCAGCAACAGCCTGGATACTAGCAGGATGGTGGGAAGTTCATAGACTGACCCAACCGTGGACTCTCTCCTCCAAGTACCTCCTCTGCTGTCGGCCACTCCTGCTGCACTTGGTTCCCAACACCCATCTGTTTGTCTTTTGGTTTGTTTTGCTTTTTTTTTTTTTTTGAGACAGAGCCTCAAGCTGTCCCCCTGGGTAGAGTGCCATGGCATCATAGCTCATAGCAACCTCCAACTCCTGGGCTCAAGCGAGTCTCCTGCCTCAGCCTCCCAAGTAGCTGGGACCACAGGCGTCTGCCACAACACCCGGCTATTTTTTTGGTTGCAGCCGTCATTGTTGTTTTGGCAGGCCCGGGCTGGATTTGAACCCGCCAGCTCAGGTGTATGTGGCAGGTGCCTTAGTGGCTTGAGCCACAGCTGCGGAGCCTGTCTTTTGGTTTTTGATTTTGCAGGGGGTGGTAGGGAGTGCAGGTGGCTGAGAATCAGTAGAGTCCAGAAAACCAGAGGTGAAACCCCTGGTCACTTTTGATCATGTTAGTGCTGGGCACGGAGCTACCAGATGGGGGCTGTCCCCTACTCACCATTCTTACAGGCCAAAGGGTTCCAGAGGGTCCTAGCACATTACTGCTTTTAACCTCTACCGGTAAGTGATAGTCACCATCACCTATGGCCGTGTCTGCAAAACAGCAATCTAATTGAAAAGGTTTTTTTAATATACATATGTGATACAGAATAACCATTTTAGGGAGGGGGGATGGATGTGCTTTCTCATAATGGGTGCAACATAGGGGTGTATGACACTCCTGGTGAGGGGCTAAACTACAACTTGGACTTTACCTAAAAAAAGCAAACAATTAACCTAACCATGTGCATCCTCATATTAACCTGAAATAAAAACAAAATAACCACTTTACCTACCTGTTTTCTTGACTGACATGACCACACCACAGCGCTGTCTTTGGCATCGTGTGACGAGCGGACAGGCTGCAAGGCAAAGTGGCAGCCTCTGGCAGGAACTTGTTAAAAGGCAGAATCTCAGGCTGGGCATGGTGGCTCACACCTGTAATCCTAGAGTTCTAGACCAGCCTAAGCAAGAGCAAGACCCTGTCTCTACTAAAAATAGAAAACGTAGCTGAGTGTTGTGGTGGGTGCCTGTAGTCCCAGCTACTTGGGAGGCTGAGGCAGGAGGATGATCACTTGGGCTCAGGAGTTTGAGATTGCTATGAGCTATGATGATGCCATGGCATTCTACGTAGGCAACAGAGTGAGACTACGTCTTAAGAAAAAGAAAAAAAATGGCAGAATCTCAGGTCCAGTCTAGACCTACGAGTAAGAATCAGCATTTTAACATAAGAATCAGCATTTTAACTAGGCCCCCAGGAGATCTGTGCACACTTACAGTTTGCACAGATCAGAGGTTCAGAAAGTATGGCGGCACAATGCCCCTGGACTCATGTTTTCCTCGGCCCACAGTGAGACTCCTGGCATGAGATCTGTCCTTTCCTGGCAAGTGCTGACTTTCACTCTGATTTTATTCCTGGCCCACTGCATCTTTTGGCATTAAAATACGCTTTGATTTAGGACATGAGAGCAACTGTGATTGTCGATGTCATTTTGTTTTGTTTTATTTTATGTCTTCGCTGGGCAAAATAAAACTTGGTTGCTGTTTTCAGCTTTCTGGCCCATGAATCCAAAAGTCTGAACACAACTACCAGTGAGGTCAGCAGTGTGTCTTGTTGATTTCTGGGCCGGCTGAACCAAAATTGGAATGCGGTGCCCCATGTAAGATTTGGGGTGCAGTGGTGTTCACACGATCATTCACAATGCCAACAGGTCCCCACTCCATAAGGAGCATTGTGCAGAGCTCAGAAAGAGACACAGGAAGGCAGCAGTGTGGCTTGACGGTGGCATTCCAGATGCCTGCATGTCTGGCACGAGTCCAGGCCTGCCCACCCAAGGGCATCCTGGCTGCCCAACTCCTCTTCCAACTAGTAGATAAGCTTGTGTGCTTGCAAAAACAGCACCTATGGCCAAAGCCAACTGTACAAAAAGTCTTCATAAAAAACAGCCCTGGCTGGCTGTGGTGGTGCCTGCCGGTAGTCCCAGCACTTTGGGAGGCAAAGGCAGAAGGATTAATTGAGCCCAGGAGTTTGAAGCGTCAGTGAACTATAGTGATGCTACTGTACTCCAGCTTGATGATGGAGCAAGATCCGATCCCTCTCAAAACACACACAAACAACACCACCACCAAAACCAGCCCTAACGTAGGAACCGTACCGAGACGGCCTTCATGGCTGGACACTCAGACGCATCCAGGTTGCTTTCCCTGACGTCCTCTCCTGAAAACTGGAGAGGCTGACACGAGCAGGAACCAAGCAAAGGTGGAGAAAACACACAATGCGAGAAGAGAGGGAAGATTTGGCCGAATAAATGGAGTGCCTAGAGTGGTTCTGTGACTCTCTGGGAAGCAAAAACCTAGGGCCCAAGCACAGTGAGAACAGAAGAAGGCTGGGGAGCCAGTGGCCCGTGAGCCGGTGCAGCCCCGCGGAGGGACAGGAGGGGCTGCCCTCCGCTGCCCACACTCCCCAGCCCCTGATCCCCTGCAAAGGCGAGAGGCCCTGCTGCCCAGTGTCCTGGGATTCTCAGAATTCCAAAGCCCAGCAAATAACAACAGCAGTGTTTGTGGCATTTCAGAGCAAGCCTGGAAACTTTTAAATGTCAAAATGAATGATGTGGAGAGACTTGTGGGAGAAGTGAAGAGGCAGGAGCTGAGCTGGGAAAAGCGTGAGGCAGGGGGGCACCGGGGGGGAGGGCTGCTTCACACGCCTATGGGCTCCGGGCCTTTTAATAAAAGGATACTCAGAAGCAGGAAGACATCTTGAGCTGTCACGAGAAGCAGTGATGTGGCAAAAATGGGAAGATTAATGTGGTCCCAGCGGGAAAGCCGGGGCACATGTTATTGATTTTATCGGGGATCTACCGTCTGATTCGCCAAAGGATGCCTCTGAGCAGAGTGTGCCACTGTCCCGGACGGGAGGAGCCTCTGAAGACACACACAGCTCCCATCTTGCTAAGAGCCTGCAGCCACACTGTGTCCTTCCACTCCCGGGCTCCCTGGTGGCCCCTCCAGAGGAGAGGGATAATCTGAGCCTCTCCAAGCCCTGCATCCCCTGAGTGATGATGCATCCTGCACCGCCAGCCAGGAAACCCAACCTCCCTCACCTCAGTCTTCTCACCTGTGAGATGGCAGGCTGGGGCTGGATAATGATGACATCTCCCTTGGACAGCAAGAGTCTATGACTCTCAGAATCCTGAGGTTTAACCTGCTGACCAGGAAGTGAGCGTTTATAATTCTGAATCATGTTTCAACTTCCAGAGCACTTTCCTATCCATCATCTAAACCTCATAACAATCCTGCAAATTAAAAAGTTCCAAGTGGGGCAGTGCCTGTGGCTCAGTGGGTAGGGTGCTGGCCTCATATACCAAGGGTGGTGGGTTCAAACCCGGCCCCAGCCAAACTGCAACAAAAAAATAGCTGGTTGTTGTGATGGGTGCCTGTAGTCCTAGCTGCTGGGGAGGCTGAGGCAAGAGAATA
>NW_003852511.1:4049547-4064266 GCF_000181295.1 Otolemur garnettii
CCCAAGTAGCTGGGACCACAGGCGCCCGCCACAACGCCCGGCTATTTTTTGGTTGCAGCTGTCTTTGTTGTTTGGCGGGCCCGGGCTGGGGATTCGAACCCGCCACCTTAGGTGTACGTGGCTGGTGCCTTAGCCAGTTGAGCTATAGGCGCCGAGCCGACACTGTCTCTTAAAAAAAAAAAAAATTCCAGGTGGCTCACCTGTAATCCCAGCATTTGGGGAGGCCAAGGTGGGAGGATCACTCAAGCTCAGTAGTTCAAGACCAGCCTGGGCAATGTAGCAAGACCCATCTCTACAAAAAGTTGTTTTATTTTTATTTTCAGCACAATTCACAATTGCAAGGTATGGGATCAACCCGAATGTCCATCAGTTCTTGAGTGCACAGCAAAATGTGGTATATGTATGCTGTAGAGTACTACTCAGCCAGGAAGAAGGATGAATTAAGGCCTTTTGCAACAATTTGGGTGGAACAGGAGACCATTCTCCTAAGTATCTAAAGAATGGAAAAAACACACCACATGTCCTCACTATTAAATCATGCCTAACCAATGAGCACACATGTGCACAAAACTCAGTGGAAATCAATCAGGGGAAGGGGAGAAGAGGATGAGGGAAAACCCGCCTAAGGGTTTTACAGTGAACACTATCTGGTGAGGGGCACACTTACAACCCTGCCTCAAGCACCGCAAAAGTGATCCATGTAACCAAAAACATCTGTGCCCTCATAATACTCAGAAACTAGAAAAGATTCAAAAAAGTTTGAGACTAAGAGAGATGTTTGTACAATTCCCCAGAACTAAGGTCTTCAGAGCAAACCTGTGTTCCTTCATATGTTTAGAGGTCTGTGGAAAGTACTATCCCAGAAGAAGGTCATGGGCTTTTTACAGGATGGGTCACGAGGACATCCCTGGCCAGGGCTGAGGACTTCAAGCTCCTGGCATTGGCCGGCTTTCACTCCTTCACACCCCAGCCACCTGTTGCTTAGTTCTGCTCTCCTGCAAGAGCTCCGCTTTGACTGACCTGTGGGAACATTTGCCAGCTCTGCTGCCCTGTAAGCCCCAATAGGGAAGGAAGTGTCTTCTCAGGGAAGAATCACCAGTGCCTGACATTTGGGTGTAAAGATCTGGGGCTGGCTGCACTGTCTTATCCTTTTTTAGTTTCTTTCATAATTCCTGGCATTCTCATGGACTCTGTCCCAGCTCCAGCTCAGCCCCACCTGCCCTGACCCCCAGAGCTGCTGGCCAGCTTCACCCCAGCTGGGACAATGACATCACCCCCCATGGATCACCTCCCAGGCAGACCAGCCCTACCCAGCCCTGAGTAAGCACAGGAGTCCAGCTTGATGATTATGAAATGGGGTGGGAGGGAAGAGCCCCGCCTCCAGGGGCCCCCTACCTCTACCATATGTCAAAAAAAAAGCGAGGCTTCCAGGCCACCAATAGGAGATATATATATATATATATGTCTGTGTATATATATATATATATTTTTTTTTTTTTTTTTGCAGTTTTTGGCTGAGGCTGGGTTTGAACCTGCCACCTCCAGCATATGGGGCTGACACCCTACTCCTTGAGCCACAGGTGCCGCCCCAGGCCACCAATAGGAACCTGAATGTTGCAGCCCCACTCCCTCAAAAAGAGCCGCTACAGAAACCAAGGTCCCTGACATCACTGTTATCCTGTCTCTCTTGGCTTCTGACACTCTCAAGGAATAGTAGATGAACTCTGAGATTGGCTCCAAGGCCACCATCCTACTCCCCTACCTCCCAGCCCTTCAGTGGGAAAGCATTTTAGCTTGGTAACCTGCCATTTAAGAAAGAAAGAAAGAAAGGGTGGTACCTGTGGCTCAGTGGGTAGGGCACTGGCACCATGTACTGAGGGTGGTGGGTTCAAACCCGGCCCTGACCAAACTGCAACAAAAAAATAGCTGGGTGTTGTGGTGGGCGCCTGTAGTCCCAGCTACTCGGGAGGCTGAGGCAAAAGAATCGCCTAAGACCAGGAGTTGGAGGTTACTGTGAGCTGTGTGATGCCATGGCACTCTACTGAGGGCAATAAAGTGAGATTCTGGAAGGAAGGAAGGGAGGGAGGGAGGGAGGGAAAGAAAGAAAGAAAGAAACAAACAAACAAACAAACTCTGGTGCCTCATAAACAACACTCCCCCAGACTGCTGAGACCATGATCACACTAGCAAATGACAGAACGGGCTGCCACCTTCTGTCCTGACCCCACAGCATCTCCTGCCTCTTGTCAGAGAGCAAATGGCTCTGGCAGAAAGGGGAGTGTGGGGCTGGCTCCCTGTGGCCAGGCATGTTTTCTGAGGGCTCCCAAATGACTAGTCACTCGCATGAGTTGCCTATTCAAGAGAGGACCCCGTCTCACCTCCCTCCTACAGCCCCAAAGAGTACTCTTTGGCAGAGTACTCCAGGTGATCAGGCGGCTGGTTTAGTTACCCACAGCAAAACTGACCGGTAGTGACTCGGACAGCTGGTGCAGTGCCTGTGTTCATCAGCTGGGCAGGGAAGGGACTCCACTGCAGGCCCAGTTGCACCAGCAGTGGCCGTCATCATGGTGTATGCCACTCTTCATTGAACAGAACCAACAGCCTGGACCAACTGGGGCCTTCTGACCCTCCCAAGAGAGTGTTCAGATGGGGTCTAAACAGCTTGATCCCCCTTCAGAGAAGGAACAGCAGCAAATTAGACCCTCTAGAGCAAAGTTGCAGGATCCCCAATCCCGGCCCTCAGTGCAATCCTGGCTTCCCACCTAGGAGACCAGTCCACACAGCACGGGGTCAGGTGAGAAGGAAGGAGGGTCCAGCGTAAATGCAACTCCAACCACTTGCTCTGCATAAGGGCCAAGGTATGCCCTGCCTCTCCCTGGCCAGACCCACAAGGCCAGGCAGTTGACAGGGTGGCTGGGTGTGTGCCAGCCTGTCCTAAATGTTTCCTAAGATGTGCTGGTTCTGGACAGTGCCTGTGGCTCAGTGAGTAGGACACTGACCCCATATACCAAGGGTGGCTGGTTCGAACCCAGACCTGGCCAAACTGCAACAAAAAAATAGCCGGGCATTATGGCAGGTGCCTGTAATCCCAGCTACTCGGGAGGCTAAGGCAAGAGAATCACCTAAGCCCAAGAGCTGGAGGTTGCTGTGAGCTGTGACACCATAGCACTCTACTGAGGGCTACAAAGTGAGAGTCTGTCTCTAAATTAAAAAAAGATGTGCCGGTTCTCCCGAAGCCATTATTACCCAGTGATATCATTAAAGTCATCTTATCATGGGATAAAAAGAGGGGTGAGACAAAGATATATTTTGGAAAAAGTTTCTGGCAGTAACGGGTAAATAAAAGGCAGCAGCCCCCATCAGCGGCTTAGCCTGTCAGACTGGGTGAGGGCCAGCTCTCAGCTGCATGGGCACAGCCACCCCCACGATGAGTCGGGACACCAACTTAGGCCAGGCTTCTGCGTCTGGCAGAATCAGATCCTGTTGAAGGCACGGGTGGATAAGGGGGACACTGGGTCCCTAGCTGGGGCCCAGCCAGCCTGCCCTGGGGTAGAGAGGCCACTAAAGAGGACGGTGCCCACTCCATGCTCTCTCCCCTGCCTTTAACAACCTGCTTCACCACTCTGAGCCGACTGCTGGTGAAACCACACAGGGGCAGTGACCTCAGCCTGTGGCTCACTACCAATGCTTATCTGCGGTGGCAGAGAGCAGGAAAATCATACACTGACCTTTTTTTGCTCATCAGCTTTCATTAGTATTTTTGTAATGTGAGGCCGGAGACAACTTTAGATAGGCATTCACAGAGAGCCTGGGGCTACACCTGTGCACCCCTGAGAGCAAAATAAAAGACACTACTGGCTTATAGTGATTTCCCCAGAAAAGTAGTGTCACACACACACACACACCCGGGAAAGGAGCCCCCAAGTCTCAGGGCCACTCTCAAAGCACCTGGAGCGGCACAGGACCTGTGCTGACAGGGTTCTAAGGGGGAAAGAAAGAACAGGTAAACCAGGAGGCCGGGGCTCTGGAGTTAAGGTTGGGAGGTCGAACCCTGGCAGTGGAAATTAGCAGAGACCTGCCCCCCCACACACACCCCCTCCCGGCAGTGAGGCCCTCTGCAGCTGCCCACAGGTGTCACTTGGATTTTACAAGTTGCAAGGTCCTGATCTTTAAAGAACCACTGCCACACTCTGGCGACGGCAGGGAAGTGGCCGCGACTGTTGGTCTGTCTGCCGGGGGCGCAGTGCAAAGGCAAGATGGGCGGGGGGCGGGGGGCACCGGCAAGCCAAAAGCTTTTACAAGGACGTGGCTGTAACCCCTCTACGTCCAGAGACCACTCCGTGCCTGAGCACCGACTGTGGCCCTCCTCACTCCCCTTAGCTCCTAAGCTCCGCGGTCCCGCTGTGGCCCTGTCCCACTCGGCTGTAATCATCCTCCTTCCTTCCCTGCCTCCCTGGGGCTGGGCTGCAAGCTCCGGGAAGCGGGGACCACCGGCTGGGCCGTCCTGGCATCGGCTGCAATGCCTTGCGCATAAGCAAGCCTCGATACATGTTTGAGGAACGAATAAAGGAGTGAAAGAGGCGCACAAACACTGAGTCCGCTAACATGTACGTGCTCGGGGAATTAAACCCGCGGCCAGGGCGCTGGGAAGGCGGGCCGGGGGCGAGGGCGTTGCAGTACCTGAAAGTGGCACTAGATGGCGCCCAGGCAACAAGAAGGCGCCGCGGAGCCAACGCCGCTGGGGGTGGCTTTGCCCTGGGGTGGTGGGGGCCAAGGAAGATGGCGGCTGCGGATCTGTGAGGTCCCCTGGACTGACAATGAGATCCTGCACAAATGAGCCAATAGCAGCAGATCATACTGTATTAGAGTTCTCCAGAGAAACAGAACCAATACGATCCGTACCGGTATATACAAAGAGATTAAATATAAGGAATTAGCTCTTGCAATTATGGAGGCTGGCAAGTCCCAGATCGTAAGGTGGGCCAGCAGGAGGCCACCAAAGCCTAGGTGCGGATCAAGTCCAAGGCCCCGCGGTGGACGGTGCCCCCTTGTTTGGGACGCTAGTCTTTTTGTTCCGTGCAGATCTTCAACTGAGGAGACCCCCACATTTGGAGGACAATCTGCTGTACTGACCAACCTGATGTTAATCTTACCCAAAAACACCTTCCCAGCTGACACATAAAATTAACTCTCTCTCTCTCTCTCTCTCACTCATACACATAGAGACCTGCACCTTCTCTCTCCCTCTCACCCCCCACCCCACACCTCCCGCAGATGCCCCATAATGAAGGCACAGTTCCGGACAGAGACCTGCTTCCTCCCGGAGTAAGCCCCCCCATTCCTGCATTGGTTCTGTCTTCCCACACGCACCCCAGGAGGCAGTGCAGGGAACGTGACCCTGAGAGTGGCCCTCAACTAAATTCCTGATGGAACTGCTTCAACTGTGCAGAGTATATATGCTGATTTCAGAATTTTAGTGAATGTTTAAAAATTAGCTGATAATCCTTAAAGAGCTGTGAATTAATAGTAAGTAATGTAATTGGGGATGAGTAAGTGGGGAGATAAAGGATGGAATCCTCTTAGCTGAGCACAGCTAAGCACTCAGACAGGATAGGCCTGTCTGGAATCAAGTTGACATTTCTGTTCAGAGGGAGCTTCCTGAGTTCAGTCTAATTGTTAAACCAGGCTACTGAGGGCAGAGCCTGCCTGTAGACTCAGACTCAACAGAGTCGTCTAAAGCAAGCACAAACTTACATCAGCTGCTAAATGATTTCCATTTACCAGGAAAACTGCAAATAGTATTACTATCAGTAAAATTACCCATTCTCTTTCCATGTGGCTGTTTTTTATTTTATTTTATTTCTTGAGACTGAGTCTCACTCTGTCTCCCGGAGTAAAGAGCCTCATTGAGCCTCATAGCTCACAGAAACCTCAGTCTCCTGGGCTCAAGTGATCCTCTTATCTCAGACTCACAGGTAGCTGGGACTACAGGTGCTCCCTACAATGACTAGCTATTTTTTTCTATTTTTAGTAGAGATGGAGTGTGTCCCTCCTGCTCAGGCTGGTCTCAAACTCCTGAGCTCAAGGAATCCACCTGCCTCAGCCTCCGAGAGTGCTAGGATTACAGGGATAAGCCAGTGAACCCGGCCTCATGTTGCTGGTTTTTGAGGTCGTTTTTTTCTTTTGAGACGGAGTGTTACTATGTCGCCCCTTGGTAGAGTGCCGTGGTGTCACAGCTCACAGCAACCTCAAACTCCTGGACTTAAGTGATTCTCTTGCCTTAGCCTCTTGGGTAGCTGGGACCACAAGCACCCGCCACAATGCCTGGTTATTTTTTTGTTGTAGTTGTCATTGTTGTTTAGCAGGCCTGGACTGGATTCGAACCCACCAGCTCCGGTGTACGTGACTGGCACCCTAGCTGCTGAGCTACAGGTGATGAGCCATGTTGCTGCTTTTTAATTAAACTGTTCTCCAGGGAGAAAAAATACTTTAATTTGTATTTATACAGTGTCAGCATAATAAAAACATTTTGATTAAAGTGAAATTAGAAAAAAATAAAAATAAATAAATAAGTGGGGGCAGCGCCTGTGGCTCAAAGGAGTAGGGTGCTGGCCCCATGTACCGGAGGTGGCAGGTTCAAATCCAGCCCCGGCCAAAAATACATAATAAATAAGTAAATAAAGTGAAATTAGGACATGTGTAGTAGACTCACAAAAACTACTGGGGGAAATATATAAGATAGCCTCTACTTAGCAATACACTTTTTTTTTTTTTTTGAGACAGAGCCTCAAGCTTTCCCCCTGGGTAGAGTGTTGTGGCATCATAGCTCACAGCAACCTCCAACTCCTGGGCTCAAGCGAGTCTACTGCCTCAGCCTCCCAAATAGCTGGGACCACAGGCGCCCGTCACAACGCCCAGCTATTTTTTGGTTGCAGCCATCATTGTTGTGTGGCGGCCCAGGCTGGGGATTCGAACCCACCACCTTAGGTGTATGTGGCTGGCACCTTAGCCACTTAAGCCACAGGAGCTGAGCCGCAATACACTTTTTAAACTAAGCACACAATGTGAGTAGTGACATGGTGGGGCTCCCACCGTGGGAGAGAGCTAGAGCAGCCTGTCCCTCAGTCCACCTGGGAGAGAACAGAGGGACAAAGGAGCTGGAAGTTCATCCAAGTGGTAATGCTCATCTGTGACATCAAACAGCCAAGGCCAGCTAAGGCCCACTCTGAGCAGTCCTCACCTGGAAGCATAAAAATCACTTCAGTGACGTGCAGGGCCCAGTGGACCGTGCAGCTGGGGGACCAGAGCCCTTGAGTGACATTCAGCTGAGACTGACTCTGGGGAGGGAGGGAAGGAGGAAAGAGAAAAGAGAAGGAATTATTTCTGGGATAAAGGAGTCGGCTTGGGTATGTTGTAGACACAAAGATTTTCACCCCATCAGGGGCCCCACATGGAGTGGGGACTGAATGATTCTCAAAAAACCTGGGGCACTCATCCCAAAATCACGGAGAAAGGGACTTCGGCAAGAAACAGCAGGTGTCCAGGGCGGTGCCCAGCTGCGGGGACAGGGAGGCCAGTTTGATGGAATGAATAATGTTAGTGGTTTCATTTCTCCCTCCATTTTCCATCAGTTTGTGATCGTAATGCATGAACTTAATTATGCTCCTGTGACTTTATACTTTAACCTTTCTCCACTCCATTGTCCTCATAAACACAATGGGGACAATATCTATCTGGGAAGTTTATGAGGATGAAATGAGACCATGTGGCTAACTTATAAGGAATACTCCCTAAGCAGTGGCTTAGACTTTATTCACCAGCAGTATAATAACTATTTAAAATAAGTATCTATTTCTTAACATAATTCTGAAACTCTGGCCTGAGGTCCAACTTAATCAGATTTCCTCCTATTTATTTAAAATGTAGATTTCTGGGTCCAACTCCACCTATTGTCTCAGAAACTCCAAGATAAGCCAGTTGTGGTGGCTCACACCTGTAATCCCAACACTCTGGGAGACCAAGGCCAGGCAGGAAGATCGCTTGAGTTCAGGAGTTCAAGACCAGCCTGAGCTAGAGTGAGACCCCCATCTCTAAAAATAGCCAGGCACTGTGTTGGGTGCCTGTAGTCCCAGCTACACAGGAGATGGGGACAGGAGGATCACTTGAGCCCAGGAGTTTGAGGCTCCTGTGATCTATGACCACAGCACTGAACCTCAAGGTCACTGAGTGAGACTCTGTCTCAAATTAAAAAAAAAGAAAGAAAGAAAATGAGGCTTGGCACCTGTACACAGTGATTATGGCCCTAGCAACATACAAGGAGGCTGGCGGATTCGAACCCGGCTTTGGCCAACTAAACAATGACAACTGCAACAAAAATAGCAGGGCACTGTGGCAGGCACCTATATTCCCAGCTACTTGGGAGGACAAGAGAATAGCTTAAGCCCAAGAGTTCCAGATTGCTGTGAACTGTGATGCCACAGCACTCTACCAAGGGCAACATGATGACACTCTGTCTCAAAAAAAAGTAAGAAAAAAAGAAAAGAAATAAGAAACCGAGATAGGGCCCTGGAATCTGCATTTTAACCAGCTCACCCCAGGTAATTGTGTCGGGTGCTGATGTATGTTCCTGAAGTTAAATAGATACTCAATAGACCATACAACACCCAGTTTAAAACACTATATCCAGACTGTAAGAATAACACAAGAGAGGGGCTGAACTAATAATACTGGAGAGTTTCTAGAGCCTTCCTTTCCCACAGTCAAATTATTCTCCTCTCCAGCTTTTCCAGAAAAATGCTAGCAATTTAAAAGATGTAGAAGTCCACAGGGGAAGGTCGAGCAACTGTGGGAGTCCGGCAGGAGGGGAGCGCGGGCCTTGAGCCTCACACTTTAACCCTAGATTTCAAAATGCATCGTAATTCCTGTCCACTGGACTGTAAGGTCTATTACGAAGGTACCCTTGGAAACGATGGCACCAAGACTGAATTGGAATGGGCTTTTGGCTACGACGGCCACTCCACACTGTGGAGGTTGCCAGAAACCCTCTCGGCTTTACCTCTGTTGAATTTGAAGATCCCAGAGCCGGATGGCAGAGCGCCACGTGGCTGCCGGGTGAGAGGGGAACTGTCTGATGGTGAAAAACTAAGTAGATAAAGCAGGGCATGTCTCCCTCCTGGGGTCGTCCATCTCCAGGTGACTGTGGCAGGAGGAGTCCTCCCCTGGCCACAGACCTCCAAGGAGGAGAAGCTTCTCTCGCAGCCGCTTTTTAAAAAATTTTATTTTGTATTGAATCATCACTTTGTATATTGCTGCATTTATGGGGTTCAGTGTACTGCCTTGATATACAATGTGAAATGCTGACATTGACCTAAGTAATCACTGTCTTCAGAGAGAAATCGTCAGCCCTCCTGATGCTTCTCTAGGTCTGAAAGCCAAGACAGGTCAAATGAAAGGAAAGAGAAGACCAGTTTGCAGGAGAAGTGGTGTCTAGGAGACAACTTCCTTCGACAGTAATCTATACGGAAAATTCAACTTTTTTTTTGAGACTTCATAAGCTTGGTGCATGGTTGATGTTTTAGCTGTTCAAACTTGTTTGTCTCTGGGAAGAATGATACAAAAAGTATAATTCTCTCTGGTTTGAAATGGATCATATGAAGCACTTAATACCAAAAATCGTTACTTTACAATTGTTCCCTTAAGAAAAATTGAGTTTGCTTTGAATTTTCGTTTTGCACAGACTGACAATAACCTCTACATCCTGCCCCCACCGAATAAAAATGGTGTTAATAAAACAAACCTGGGGGGGGGAAATGTCCCAAATGGGGGTGAGGCCAAAGGGTGCCTGCTCGCTTTGGGGGATTGACAGTCCTCTGTAGCTACTTTGTAAACTTGAGGCAGTAGTGGGTAAGAAGGGTCGCCTGCTCCAAGTTTTCCTTTCCCCAGACAGCCAGAGCACCTGTCACAGGGCCCCCCACAGGGACCCATTCCTGGCGCTGTCCCACCCTGCACACCTACAGCTGCTGGTGGGGAGAAGGGGCTGCACCACGGGCGCTGTGGTCGGTTGTGCTTCCCACTGTCCTCAGTGCAAGAAAAAGAATCGAGTGTGAGCCCCTCAGGATCTGAGAAACTACCTGGTTCGGACAGAAAATTTCTGCAAACCTTTGTGACGCAAAGGCCATTGTGGAGTGGGCGTGGTTTAGAGTTGTGCTTTCCCACTGACTCTCCTCATGGCTTTTTGCAGAGTGAGTGGGGTGGGAAGTAGGGAGTGGGTGTCACCAACTGATACAGTTCATTCCTTTTCCAATTAGGAAGAGTCCAAGGAGGGCGGATGACTCTGAAAGAGAAATAGGATTGAACTCTAGGCCTCTTGACCCTTTGTTTCCAATAGCAGTGAATTTTTAACCTTTAGTTTTAAGTTTAACCACCTCCTCCAGGAGCATAAAACTGAATGCCATCACAGCCCCTTGGAAGTTCTGAGAGTTTCCATGGTCCACAGGCCAGATGCTGGGTTTAAGCAGAGACAGGGGACAAGGACTTGTCTCAGTGGCATGAGAAAAAATCCTGAAGATTTTCCAAGAAAGAAGAAAAGTGAAAATAGTTAAAAATATTGAGATGGAAAGAAAAAAAGTGAAGTAGCAGACAACGTCTACTGAACCTTGGAATAAACTTTTATCAGAGGGCTTGATCTTTCCTTCCTGTTTAATCCTGACAGGTTAACATTCTGTGAATCTTTCCCTTTCGCCTTGGCTGCCAGGAAGCTCAAAGCTAAATTTTGGGTTTGATTAGAGCAGGATTTTTTAGCCTAAATTTTCTTCTCTCTGCATTACTGTAAATCCTTTCTGAAAGTCATAGGAGGACTGAGCATTTGTGATTTTCTGGGTATCCATCTATTTCCCCTCCTTTGGTAACTGGACAGCAAATTCCATCCATTAGCTGGACGGAGCCAAAAAGATGCAAAAAAACAGTTTTCCAGGAAGCACAGGAAAGAAATTGTTCCTATTAGACTTGAAATTGGAAGGATACAAGCCTGAGACCATACAGTTGGACTCTGACCATGAGAAAAGCATCAGCCTGAAAACAGCCAAATAGGAAAGACAGAAATGTGGGTTGAAGAGAGAGCGAGCAGCCAGGGGCAAGTTCATCAAGAGACCCCGAGGTTGCCGTACCTGAAACCCACCCTGCTATCAAGCAGCAAAGTCCCCCTTTGTTTCAGTTTGACCCGGGGCTGTTACCTGTCACAGAGGAGAGTCCCAGCCAGTACAGGAGGTACAGACCACAGCCACGCTTGGCTTTCTCCTACTGTGAGAACAGTGGGTGTAGGCAGAATAAGCAAACAGCATGTGGACAAGGGAAAATCCACCCAGCATCTAACTTGGGGGCGTTGGAAAATGGACCAACTCTTCCCCAAATCACCGTGGAGAGGAAAAAACACCATTCGTGAGTACCTTCAAACACGTCAGTCACCCCAAACCCAATCTCATCACCGAAGAGCTACTAGCTTGCTTCTGTTTAGCTGTGGACAGTAGTTTTAGCAGGATTTTGACCTAGATTTAAGGATTTATTTCTCCTCCATTCAAAAGCGACCAATCTATACTCCTGGGAACCAGAGGCAAGGTAAGAGGAGACCCTGCCTACTCTGGACTTGGCCCAGCATCTCATGGCTTTTTGCTAGAACAGCTGGGCTGCCCATCTCAGAGGAGCATCTGGGTCTTCAGGTGTGCCCTGGTCTTTCAGAGGCCACCACAAGAGCCGCATGGAGGCAGCACTGTTGTCACCAAGTCGCTGTCTTGCGTGGAGCCTGGGGGCCCTGGTGCTCTGGCTGGGTGGGGAGCCATAGTGGGCAAGTTTGTTTGAATCATCAGCCCTGTAAAAAGTCTGTCTGCTGCAGCCTGGTGCTATGGCTCAGATGCAGGTCCATATATGAAGAAATTTAAATATAATTAAACCAACCCAGACACTGTTGGAAACTGTTTAGATTTTTTTGTGTTAATGAGCAAGGTATCTCTCAAATGCTTTTTAGCATGGAATGAACTAAAATTTTTAAATTGTAAACGATTTTGGGCAGCGCCTGTGGCTCAAAGGAGTAGGAAGCTGGCCCCAGATGCCAGAGGTGGTGGGTTCAAATCCAGCCCCAGCCAAAAATTGCAAAAAAACAAAAAAACAACTATTTTAAACAGGTGAGAATAAATATTACTGATGACGGGAAATAATACTGATGCTCTAAGGCTAATGTTTACAAGTCTGGTTTAGAAATTTCCTGGAATCATCTCTTATTACGTTGCTCAGGTCACTCTGAGGAAGAAGTTGGCAAAGTCACTATTATTTCTTGGCTCTGGGGGAGGTGGCTGCACCATTCAGATGTAGCTCTTAGTAGGAACATTTCATGTTGGTTAGTGACCCTGAGCCTATGTTTTTGGGTTTTTTTCTTTTTTTTTGTTTTCTTTTTCAGATGCAGTAATCTGACAGATTTTGCTAATACCAGCCTTCATTTAGCTTTTACTGAGGTGTCTACCTTATGCCAGAAATCATTCTGGGTACTGCACTGTTGCCTTAGAGCGTCCCTAGAACTTGCCAACAAATACATCTCAAAATATACATACCAATGAGTATGATACCCACCTTCCTGTCCTCAAAGTACTGTGATTGTAGCAGGACCTGCGATGGGATGGCTCAGACACAAGCGCAGAAGATGACCCTGACCCCAGAGTCAGGAACAAGTGATGTGGAACAAGTCTATTCACAATTTCATGCCTCAGTGTCCTCTGTTAATATCCTACCATCCTCACAGCTTTGAAAATTCAAGGCTGAAACATTTGGAACTGTAAAAACATTGCACAAACACCGATTTATGTTTTTAAGTTACAATATTTGAAGAGAACACATAAAACAAACTAAAGTAAGGAAAGACTTGATTATTGATGGTTCTTAAAGCTGGTGTCAGAAGACTAGAACTCTAACAGAACACATCATTTACTTTCAGCTATTTCTTATTCCTCTGAAGCAAATTCTTAGGACTCTAGACTATTCAGACAGGGACAGAAGCTCACAACTATATTCCTTGTACTCTGGGAGGCTGAGGCAGGTGGATCACTTGAGCTGAAGAGTTCAAGACCAGCCTGAGCAAGAGTGAGACCCCATCTCTACTAAAAATAGAAAAAACAAAACAAAAACAAAACTAGCTAGGTGTAGTGCTGGGTGCCTGTAGTCCCAGCTACTCGGGAGGCTGAAGCAAGGGGATCACTTGAGCCCAAGAGTTTGAGGTTGCTGTGAGCTGTGATGACACCACAACACTCTACCCAGGGTGACAGAGTGAGACTCTGTCTCAAAAATAATAATAAACTATTCAAATTCTCTTACAGGGATCAAGGCTGTCAGCCTTGAAAAGTTAGTGTCTTCTTGATAGCCTCTCCTGCAGAGTAGCTGCTGGGCTAGGGTGACCAGACGTCCCACTTTTTTAACAATTTGTCCCGTGTCCCGCAGCGTTTTTTAAAAGTCCCGATTTTTGGAAAGAATGCACGAACGGGCGAGTGAACAGGAAGGGAATATATGGTTTTCGGCTGCCATGTGGCTATTTCGCCAGAATATGAGTTTTATATTATTTTTGTTAATTTATAACTGTAATAATAACAAATAATTGTTGAGAAGTGATTATCGAGAACTCCTTATCAAAGTTTGCATTGTTGTCAGGCCCTGCCCTGCCCCACCCCGCTCCCGGCCATGTTGTCCCGCTTTACCAATGTTAAAATCTGGTCACCCTATGCTGGGCAGATCTTTTTGCATAAATAACTG
Source organism: Otolemur garnettii (assembly GCF_000181295.1). NCBI lineage: Eukaryota > Metazoa > Chordata > Mammalia > Primates > Galagidae > Otolemur > Otolemur garnettii. The sequence goes on from NW_003852511.1 coordinate 4,063,336, forward strand.
ACCTGCCCAAAGGTGTTACGTGAAAAAACGAGGGCATCACCCATCAGCCCAAGCCCAAAGCCACTGTGGATGGAGTGACACAAGGGGTCTGCAGCCTGAGGTGTCATTGTGTGCACCTCTGTCCAACCCAGGGACAGTCCAGAACTTCTCCCAGGAGGTCGATGAAGGTGAGACAGGACACTGGACGTATCTTCACGGAGGACGCTCTGCTGCCAGGTGGCGGGCCTGGACCTGAGCCACTGAGGACTGCTGAGATGATTCCAGCGTTCGCCAATCTCCTCCTTTTCCCTATCTGTCCAGACATCCTGATAGCTAACTCCATCACCCAGGGGCTTCCCCTGGGATGATTTTTCCTTTTTCATGGGCAACAGGTGGAATTAATACTATTCTTTAAAGTAAGCGCACCAAGGTCTGTGTGGTTTTTTGCAGAAGCTACGAATGGCAGAAAACCAAGAACACGAAAATTTTGCAAGTTTCCTGTTGGAAGTTCTTTTATTTCCTCTTTTTTTGAGACAGAGCCTGTCCGTCGCCTGGACTAGAGTGAAGTGGTATCATCACAGTTCGCTGCCACCTCCAGCTCCTGGACTCCAGGGATCCTCTTGCCTCGGCCTCTGAAACTGCTAGGATTACAGGCATGCGCCACCGCACCACACCCAGTAGTGGTACTTAAATTGAGCTTACTGGACGTCTGATGTAATACCAACTAAAGATGACTTAAGAAAGCCTTGTCTTTTGTCAACAAAAATTTCGTAAGGTTATTTTAGCTAGTTATCTTTTTTTGGATAAAAAAGTGATTTGAAAAAAATCAGGCTTGGCGCCTATAGCTCAACCGGCTAAGGCGCCAGCCACGTACACCTAAGGTGGCGGGTTCGAATCCCCAGCCCGGATCCGCCAAACAGCAATGATGGCTGCAACCAAAAAATAGCCGGGC